>NC_139836.1:1877601-2182601 GCF_963691815.1 Echiichthys vipera | reverse complement strand
GGAGTATTTTACGTAATGCAGAGTCTCTGTGCTGCATCCTTTTATGCACCTGCTGCTTTTGCATGTTAAAAACATGTAAACCAGGATGTTTGTGCGTGATTTTTATGTTAATAACAAATCAAAACTACCTGTTGACACCACGGGGGCTGAGCCACAACACCGGTCACTTCCCAGCAGTTATGTTGTCGTTTCACGTGTTAAAGTCGGGACCACGGTCTCAAAGCAGTCACTACTGAACGCTACACTGTTCATAACTGCTGTGGTGTCAACAATAGTATTATTAATTATGTAAAATAAGAATAAACCAACCGGAGAAGGTCCCGCCCCGTTCACGGTGCTGCAGCCGGAGATTCCATTACATTACATTTAAACGGTGACGCGGCCGCCGAACTCTCGCGATAACTACAACTCTCGCCAGATTCGGAGCGGAGCCGTTATTGAGCGCTGAGTGACGTCACAGCATCATAGTCACAGCTAGCATAACAGTTAAATTTGTTTTTCTTAATTTTTCTGCCTTTAAAAATGAGTTTAGACAAACTTTTCCAACAAATCCTCGTGACTGAGCAACAGCTGACTGAACAGACACTGAAATTCAAAGAAGGTATGTTGCTAAACAACTTAACTTGAGCTTTAAAGTTAGTTAAATATTAGTTAAATACTAGTTACAAGGCTTTAGGCTAGCAGTTGGATCAGGGGACCTCCCTGTTTATTCACCCACATCTCAGTTATATCATTTATTCAAGGTTTAAGAAGCTTTATTTATTTATAAATTATTGTACAGCAGTTTTAATACAAAGATGGGAAAGTGTCAGAGTAACAATAAGCATAAAAACATAAATCACATCATAATAAAGCTAATATCAAATCAATCAGACAATAACTAAATGAGTGCAACAGACATTGTGGTTAAGAAGAAGAAGAAGAAGAATTCCTTTATTAGTCTCGCAACAGGGAAATTAAATTTTTCCCCTCTTTTATTACTGTTTATGTTACACACACACACACACACACACACACACACACACAGGCCCGAGATACACACACACACACACACACACAGGCCCGAGATACACACACACACACACACACAGGCCCGAGAGACACACACACACACACACACACACACACACACACACACACACACAGGCCCAAAGTACACACACACACACACACACACAGGCCCGAGATATACACACACACACACACACACACACACAGGCCCAAGATACACACACACACACACACACACACACACACAGGCCCGAGAGATACACACACACAGGCCCGAGATACACACACGGGCCCGAGATACACACACACAGGCCCGAGATACACACACACACACACACACATACACACACAGGCCCGAAATACACACACATGCACAAACAGGACCTACAGTGCCTTGCGAAAGTATTCGGCCCCCTTGAACCTTTCAACATTTCGCCACATTTCAGGCTTCAAACATAAAGATATAAAAGTGTAATTTTTTGTCAAGAATCAACAACAAGTAGGACACAATCGTGAAGTGGAACGAAATTTATTGGATACTTTAAACTTTTTTAACAAATAAAAAACTGAAAAGCGGGGCGTGCAATATTATTCGGCCCCCTTGCGCTAATACTTTGTAGCGCCACCTTTTGCTGCAATTACAGCTGCAAGTCGCTTGGGGTATGTCTCTATCAGTTTTGCACATCGAGAGACTGGAATTCTTGCCCATTCTTCCTTGCAAAACAGCTCGAGCTCAGTGAGGTTGGATGGAGAGCGTTTGTGAACAGCAGTCTTCAGCTCTTTCCACAGATTCTCGATTGGATTCAGGTCTGGACTTTGACTTGGCCATTCTAACACCTGGATATGTCTATTTGTGAACCATTCCATTGTAGATTTGGCTTTATGTTTTGGATCATTGTCCTGTTGGAAGATAAATCTCCGTCCCAGTCTCAGGTCTTTTGCAGACTCCAACAGGTTTTCTTCCAGAATGGTCCTGTATTTGGCTCCATCCATCTTCCCATCAATTGTAGCCATCTTCCCTGTCTGTGCTGAAGAAAAGCAGGCCCAAACCATGATGCTGCCACCACCATGTTTGACAGTGGGGATGGTGTGTTCAGGGTGATGAGCTGTGTTGCTTTTACGGCAAACATATCGTTTTGCATTGTGGCCAAAAAGTTCGACTTTGGTTTCATCTGACCAGAGCACCTTCTTCCACATGTTTGGTGTGTCTCCCAGGTGGCTTGTGGCAAACTTTAAACGAGACTTTTTATGGATATCTTTGAGAAATGGCTTTCTTCTTGCCACTCTTCCATAAAGGCCAGATTTGTGCAGTGCACGACTGATTGTTGTCCTATGGACAGACTCTCCCACCTCAGCTGTAGTTATCTGCAGTTCATCCAGAGTGATCATGGGCCTCTTGGCTGCATCTCTAATCAGTCTTCTCCTTGTTTGAGATGAAAGTTTGGAGGGACGGCCGGGTCTTGGTAGATTTGCAGTGGTCTGATACTCCTTCCATTTCAATATAATTGCTTGCACAGTGCTCCTAGAGATGTTTAAAGCTTGGGAAATCTTTTTGTATCCAAATCCGGCTTTAAACTTCTCCACAACAGTATCTCGGACCTGCCTGGTGTGTTCCTTTGTCTTCATGGTTCTCTCTGCGCTTTAAACAGAACCCTGAGACTATCAAAGAGCAGGTGCATTTATACGGAGACTTGATTACACACAGGTGCATTCTATTTATCATCATCAGTCATTTAGGACAACATTGGATCATTCAAAGATCCTCACTGAACTTCTGGAGTGAGTTTGCTGCACTGAAAGTAAAGGGGCCGAATAATATTGCACGCCCCACTTTTCAGTTTTTTATTTGTTAAAAAAGTTTAAAGTATCCAATAAATTTCGTTCCACTTCACGATTGTGTCCTACTTGTTGTTGATTCTTGACAAAAAATTAAACTTTTATATCTTTATGTTTGAAGCCTGAAATGTGGCGAAATGTTGAAAGGTTCAAGGGGGCCGAATACTTTCGCAAGGCACTGTATATACATGCAATTGATTGAGAGGTGTCAGAGCGAGCGGGCTGCCAGTGACCAGCGCCCCGAGCAGTTGGGGGTTCAGTGCCTTGCTCAACAGCTGCTCGGCGTTAAGCGTAGGTATATACAGTATGATACAAAGTGATGCAGTGATGATATAAAGTGACATAAAGTGATGCAGTGATGATATAAAGTGATATAAAGTGACATATAATCTAACATAAGTGGGTAAACATGACTCATTTCTTAAAGGTCGTTATTAACTGCACATTTATCCATATTTCAGTCAAAGTAGCCGTTCTCAGATGCCATGAGAGGATCAAGAGTGCCACCGAGAAGAATGAGAAGACCAACGAGGAGCTGGATCAAAAGGTGAGCCCTGCTCCGTTGTTTGTTTCTGATGTGAGAGTTATGAACGCCATGATCCAGAGCGTACCTGCACAGGTGGTTTGGGGCAAACCGGGTCAAAACCTCCACCAGAGTTATTGGTGCCCAGCGACACACGTCAGGTTATAATACACTTTGGGTGACTGTGGCTCAGTGGAGGGTGGGTTGTCCTGTATTCGAGAGATTGGGGGTTTGATCCCCACCTCCCCCGGTCCACATGTCGAAGTGTCCTTGGGCAAGACACTGAACCCCCAATTGCTCCCCATCCTGCGCATGGGTGTGTGAATGTGGTGTGAATGGTTAGATTAGATGGTCTGTAGATGTCCACCGCCATCAGTGTGAATGTCTGTGTGAACGGGTGAATGTGACAAACACTGTGAAAGCACCCTGAGAAGACTAGAAAGGTGCTTTAGAAGTACAGGTCCATCAAAATCCACTTTGATGGCTTTTAATCTGTTCAGACATTCATTCATTCATTCATCTTCAGCCTCTTGTCCCTGTCTGGGGTGCGAGGGGCTGGAGCCGATCCCAGCTGACATCGGGCGTGAGGCGGGGTCCACCCTGGACAGGACGCCAGTCTATCACAGGGCACATAGAGACGAACAGAGACAGACAACCATTCACACCTACGGGTGATTTAGAGTCATCAATGAACCGAACACCTGCACGTCTTTGGACTGTGGGAGGAAACCGGAGAACCCGGAGAAAACCCACGCAGACACGGGGAGAACATGCAAACTCCACACAGAAGGGCCCCAGTCGGCCAATGCAAATAAGTGGTGTGTGCGACTGTTGCATGCTGGTACTGATTTACTATAGAAGAGCATGATATCTGTGCACGGCCTGGACTCATTTGCATGGTGGCATATCATTTAGTTTGACCTTGAACTCTGCCTCTAGATACAGTAAGTCTCTTATGGTTGTTGCATAAGGAACAGCAACATCCTGTGTGAAGTATCGGTTAATATTTGACTATTTTGTTGTCGCCAAATGTAAAGAGAAAGATACAAAATCAAAATAAAGAAGAATAACAGGAAGAAGTGCAGCGCACCTCGAGGCAGCACCCGGCTCTGACACATGAGGTAGAGGAGAGCACATATTGGCGTATTGATGAGCTGATCTGCTTTATGATTTAAAACACTTAATCTTTCTCATTCATTTCATCAGCGGTGCAAATTGCAAGTGCCGAGTGCAAAATCAATGGCTGATTTCCACCGGATAACATTAGTGAAAGCTCTTAGCATGTGTGAGATGTGACGTCGATTAAAGTCACGCTCGCTGACACCTCAGAAATAGTGCTGCTTCCTTCTTCCTGTGAGTGGACGTCCGATCAGAAGGGTGAGTTACTTGCTTTAAGGTTGCTGACGTTTGTCTGAGTATTATCTGTGTGAGAGCACGGGACACGGATCCCTCTTCTGACCCCGTACAAAGAGGAATATTGAAACAGTTTCCACGGCACAGAGACCGTATATACGCAGGGTGTGTTTACAGCGCGGTGTGTTTACAGCTCTCCTGATGTAACATCTCAGTTTATGGGAGCTGTCTTAAGATAATTGCAGTGTTTAGAAAAGTTGGAAGCTGATTGTGCTCTGTGAAAACGCTCCGCTGCTCCTTCACCACCATATAAGAAACAATAAACTCACCTCCTCCTTTGGGAGTAACAGACTGAAAACTGTTCTTACGCCTGAGGCATCTTTAAAAAGCCTCCTCCGTGAATTTACCCTCCTACGTAATTTGGCAATTTTCTTTCAGGGTGCAGCGTATTTATATATATACAGTACGTATCATCCACTTTCAAAGTTTTCTCGTTTACGTCCTGTTATCTCTTCATGCTGTGTGATAGAGAGACGAGACCAAGGTTTTTAAAGGTCACTTCTGTTACTAACATGTCCCCCTCTACATCAGGGCTCTGCAACCCGCGGCTCTCGGGCCTCATGCGGCTCTTTAGCCCCTTTTCAGCGGCCCCCTGTAGCTTTGTCAAAAATATATATAAACAACGTGTAAATAACGTCTTTTTTGGACAGTGGACAAGAGAACACCTGTTATCTTAGGGCGCACTCACACTGTCCTTCCGCACCGGACCAAAACAGGTTTTTCAGCTAAAGCCTAGTGCGTTTGACCAGTGTGAGTGCAACCGCTCCGCGCATAACTACGGCCAGCTGGCCGTCCACGGCCCGTCTGAGAGAGGTGGGCTTTTGTAAAGCAGGTTTGCACGTGTACGAGCATGAGCGTGCGCACGTGTACGAGCACGAGGCCTACGGCAGTTCTGAGGTCATTTCTGTGCGCCTGTTAGGACATAGAAAAAAGAAGGAGGGACCATGCGCGGACATTTAACAACATCAGGTGGAGTGTTAACTGCAGATTTGGTCGATGAAAAGATTCAAAAACAGTCGGCAAGACGCACAAAAACTCAGAGGTCTACGGAAAGATCTGGAAACGAAGTCACGCATCGCCATGACGTCATCAATGCGTGTGACATGTTACGGCGTGATGATGTATAACAACAACAGCAACACGCTAGACTCGTAGGTTGCTAACCGTGGCTAACAAGCTTGCTCGCCCGGTGCACAATAATAGCAATAAAATGTCAACAGTAACAGTAACACAAACCTTTATAAGCTGTGAGATCACATATGTTTTGCGGCTCCAGACAAATTTTACTTGTTGAAGAGGGGGCAAAATGTCTCTTTTGATAGCAAAGGTTACAGACCCCTGCTCTACATCATACAGCACTCTCCTTTTGTCCGTCTGTCACATTGCGTGTCTGAACTGCCCACTCCTCTATCTGCGCCCCAGGCTCAGCAGTTGTCTGCGATGAGGCTGCAACACGACCTGGTGAAGAGATGCGAAGACCAGATGTTGGAGCAAATTGAGGAGCTGCTCCGTCAGAAGAGCCAACTCAGGGAACGTCTGGTGGGTTCCAGCCTGAATCAATATTTACATTACATATCAAGTTGCTCATGTGTAATATGAATACCTGGTCAGCCTGTGTCGTATAAACTATGCACGAGTACACTCACTGACTCTGGGCTTTATTTAGTACATAAGCTCTCTGATCCGTTACCCACAACGGCCGACTCCGGCAGTGCTGTATCTGCTGCGTTACAGAGCTTTAGAAAAGTTTAAGACCTTTCTGAAGATTCACGACGTGTCTATAGAGGAGCTCCTGACAAATCCTCTTTAGAACCAATGAGTTAGAGCTGCAGCGGGGCGCGGGGGCTCAGCGGGCAGAGCCGGGGCCCCGTACACAGAGGATGGAAGTCCTCTATCCATCTATCTATCTATCTATCTATCTATCTATCTATCTATCTATCTATCTCTATCTATTTATCTCTCTATCTATCTATCTCTATCTATCTATCTATCTATCTCTATCTATTTATCTCTCTATCTATCTATCTTTCTATCTATCTCTATCTATCTCTCCCCCTCTCTCTCTCTCTATCTCTCTATATCTCTCTATCTATCTTTCTATCTATCTCTATCTATCTCTCCCCTCTCTCTCTCTATCTATCTATCTATCTTTCTATCTATCTCTCTATCTATCTCTCCCCCCTCTCTCTCTCTATCTCTCTATCTATCTTTCTATCTATCTCTATCTATCTCTCCCCCTCTCTCTCTCTCTATCTCTCTATCTCTCTATCTATCTCTCCCCCCTCTCTCTCTATCTATCTATCTATCCATCTATCTATCTATCTTTCTATCTATCTCTCTCTCTATCTATCTCTCCCCCCCCTCTCTATCTGTCTATCTCTATCTTTCTATCTATCGCTCCCTCTCTCTCTCTCCCTCTCTCTCTCTCCCTCGCTCCCTCTCTCTCTCTATTTATCTATCTATCTATCTCTCTATCTATCTCTCTCTATCTATCTATCTATCTATCTATCTATCTCTCCCTCTATCTCTATCTCTCTATCTATCTCTCTATCTCTGATTAGCTGTCAACTATTTGAGACATTTTTTATGAACAAAAGTCAAAATCCTCTGTTTCCAGCTTCTTAACTGTTAATATTTTCTGGTTAATTTCCTCCTCTGTGACCGTGAACTGAATATCTCACGTTTGAGGACGTCATCTTCACGATCCACATTTTAACTATTTTATAGACGAACAACGAAACGACTGATCGAGAAAACGATCCACAGATTAATGTAAATAAGTGTTATTTGCAGCGATACAATGAGTGTGTGTATAACTTTTCTGAACAATCCATAGTTAGTTTGTAAAATATTGCACAAAAGCAGAATATTACTGTAAGCTCTTGACTTCACTGTAAAGATTCATCCAGATCGTATCAGGTCGTGCAGTAGCAGATGTTGTTGAGGTCGTACTGTAGCATCACAAGCATCTGTATCCGTGTTGTTGTTGGAAGCATTCCCCATGATCTGTCTTTTCATACCAGGCCAAGATAAAGTGGGAGTCCAAAGAAGACGAGGAAAACTTCCTCCGGGAGATCTCAAGGTTCAACAGTGACTTCAGTCTGCGAGGGAACAGAGACGTTGTGTTCCAGAGCCAAACCCACGCTGAGATCCTGGACCTGGAGAGGGAGGTGGAGGCGCTGTACAAAGGTCATTAAAGGAATGTCCATCTGCACCATATCTGGACACGACAAAGGCTAGAACCGATTGTGGAAAAAACACCTTTAAGTCTTTTATAAAGTCAGATAATGCTGAGTTAGCACACCTTAAAACCAGTCCTGGATTAACTGAATAGTTTAATGTTCGAGTCAGTTTAGTCCAGGACTCGTGCACCTTTGTGTCCCAACAAACCAGCCTACACACTTAGGGCGCACTCACACTGTCCTTCCGCACCGTGCCCCGGGCTTTAGGGTCCTTGTCCCCCCCTCCAGGCCCGTTTGTACTCACACTACCTGGGCCTCGGAGAATGCCTCTTGCTGTCCATACGTCATCACCATACGCTTTGTTTCCAGATCTTTCCATAGACCTCTGAGTTTTTGTGCGTCTTGTCGACTGTTTTTGAATCTTTTCATCGACCAAATCTGCAGTAAACACTCCACCTCCGCATCACACCAACGTGAACCTTTCACCGCCATTGTTTGAAATGTCCGCGCATGGTCCCTCCTTCTTTTTTCTATGTCTGAACAGGCGCATATAAATTACGTAAGAACCGCCTTAGGCCTCGTGCTCGTACATGTCCAAACGCGCTCTACAAAAGCCCACCTCTCTCAGATGGGCCGTGGACGGCCAGCTGGCCGCAGTTATGCGTGGAGCGGTTGCACTCACACTGGTCAAACGCACTAGGCTCGACCCGAAAAACCTGTTTTGGCCCGGTGCGGAGGGACAGTGTGAGTGCGCCCTTAAGTACAAAGTACAAAACTCTGGATGTCTGAAGTCTGTGCAGCTCACACTCTAAGCTGCACTAATGACACGCTGGTTGGGAAACACCACCCTTCATGGTTGTGTTAAATAATTGATTTAGCAAAAATAAGTATGTTTTGAGAACATGTCTCATCAAAGTAGGAATGATTTTTTTAATAACAAACATTGTGTAGGGATTATTTGTTCATAAAGTGCACTGGTAAGGTTTACACAAGCACAACACATCATATTGTTTTAATACTTTAAAGAGAAGTAGAAGAAGAAGAATTACTTTATTATTCTTGCAACGGGAATTCAATTTTTTCACTCTGTTATTATTCAGGTTACACACACACACAGGCCCGAAACACACACACATGCACACACAGGACCTATATACATGCAATTAATGGAGAGATGTCAGAGCGAGGGGGCTGCCAGAGGACCAGCGCCCCGAGCAGTTGCACCTCAGCAGTGCCCAGGAGATGAACTGGCACCTCTCCAGGAGGTGGGGCGGCAGTGGATAACTGGCGCCGCACCTCCTGGAGGATACATCCCCCATCAGTGAGGAACAGTGTCTTCGTATTATGTATTAAATCTGGGCTCAAAGTAACAGCGCTCTCTGATCCGTACAGTTAAAGTGAATCTGAAAAATCGCCCACACTGCATTCTCTTGAAAATAAAACGCTTTCTTTCATCGGGCAGTATGAATTCAATGTCAAGCTCAGCCCCCATCTTGATTTTTACCACCAAGCCTAAGTGGGATTGCTCTCTTCTCCATCCACAATCAGAGATGGAGCTGATGAGCCGCAGGAACAGCCACATAAGCTCCATGCAGGAGGAGAAGAGAGCGCTCCAGCTCAAGCTGCAGGGCCTGGAGAACGTCCATAAAGGTGAATACCAAACGTTCGTTTCATGTTAGATCATGTGGCTCTGACGGATTGCTTTTCCTGCAACACTCAACACGCTCCGCAAGCCCCCTCTGTTGTTTCATCCACGCCGCCGACAGTTTTTGCTTTTGCTTATTTTAAACGACTTCTGTTTGACAGAAATCAAAACAAGAGAAAAAGAGTCTATCTAGAAATGAGATCTGCAGCAGAGTCAGCTCTTTGTTTGTGAGAAGTCACTGCGCAGCTAAGACAGGTGTGCGGTATCTTGAGCCCAGATGTTGAACATAAAGTTTCTCTGGCTTCATGACGAGGTTGGACGGCATGTCCCTGATGGTGTGAATTATTAGTTTCACTGTGTAAATCTGAGTTAAAGGAGCTTTACTCACAATAAAACATGCATTCTTACCTGAAAACCATCCAGTACAGATGCAGCTTTATGCAGGGCTGTAGTCTAGACCAGCTTAATCCAGTCAGGTCAAGTCCATCAGGGTCCTCATGCATCCTGGAAAGACCAGTTTCCCAGTCATGGAAACACCTGGATATTAAATAAAATGTCCCAATATCCTGGAAATAATATATGATGTCCTGGAAAATCTGAATTACGTTTTAGCCCCTCATATCACGTATTTAACCCTCCTGTTGTCCTCGGGTCAAAATGAGCCGCCACTGTGTTAAAAACCAAAAAAAAATCCCCTTAACGATATTTTTTTAACTTGAAATTTTATGACTTTTCCTCGATCGGCACCAACAGTAGAAAAAGTGAAATGTTGCTTTCATTCACATTTCCATGTGAGCTACAAAAAAAAGGTACAAAGGTCGTCCTGGGGTCAAAATGACCCGTGAGACACAAAGAGTTGAACTCAAGGTCACAGAGTTATTTACAAACCACTGAATGTTACAATGTTTGAGTTGTTTTAATCAGAAGCAGACGTAACAAGACAGATCATGGGGTCTTCTCGCGGGACTGCTGTGCCTTTGATCAGTCTCAGATCAATGAGTAGCAGACGTGAACGAGACAGTAGCAGACGTAAACAACACACAGGTGTTATCGCAGACTGCAGAGATTATAAAGGTGCTGCAGACGACAGGGCCCTGAACTCTGTCTGTGCTGAAGTCGTGAGTGTGCGTTACAACGCTGAAGAGGCTCTAGAGCGAGACAACTGTGATTCAGAAGAGGAAGTGGAGGATGTATCAGAAGAAGAAGATGGACACAGGGTGTATACAGGAAATGAGGACAACAGGAGGGTTAAAACTAGGTTACAGGAACGCTCCCTTTTCATTTCTGCTCCCATGTTGTTCAATCTGGGGGCGGAACGGACTCGTAGCCATCTTTTTGACTTCTTTATGTACCAGAGCAGATTAAATTTGTCAATACTTACGGTAAATTATGACCATTTTTGAGAAGTGCAGTCTCGGAAAGGTGCTGGAAAATTATTTCTTAACAAGGTGGGAACCCTGTGCAAGACCAGGTCCAGTCGAGTCCAAGTCAAAACAGAGTACAGCGCAAATCAAGTCCTGTTCAAGACCATAACAGGCCTCTCCAGGAGGTCCAGAGTGATCCCTGTGAGAACGTCCCGAGGTTATGGTGGTGGTGAGGGTGGTGATGGTGGTGGCAGTGCTGTGTAAACCAGACTTCATCCCATTGTCTCGGCCACCTCAGCAAATGTTTTACCAACGCACCTGTTTGTCTGTGTCTCTGAGGGACATCATGTCGCGTGTCACTTGTTATTCTTGCCTGCAGGCCTGGATCAGCAGTTGCGTGAGGCCGAAGCAGCGACAGAAGCTCTGCGGGCGGAGAGCCTGTGTGTCAGTCAGAAACCCCTCACTGACAGCACCTGTCTGAGGTGAGTGGCAGCAACTGTCTGGATGCAGGGAGCGCTTTATACGTTTGGACACGCAAGCACAGTAACACACAACCTGATTTGCTTCCAATTACATTATGTCACAGAAAAATAATCCGTATGAGACACAAAAGAGTGAAACAGTAACTGCTGCGGGGAAATCAAGGCAAACAGAACACAAAGGTAGAACAAAGGGAAGAGTAAACACAGCATTGTGATATTTAGTGGCTCATAAAAAAGATAATTCACAGAGGTTTCCTTTGAGCTTCCTGATATTTTAAGTATTTCTGAGTGAGCAGCTGTGATGTTTAATTAGTGGAGCGTGTTTCTGTCTTGTGAGGCTCGTCAGTAGGCTCCGCTGTCATCTCCCCACCAGGCCTCTGTGGTTTCCTTTAGTAACGGATACAAAACCAGTTGTCACACGAGTTTTGCTAAACGCACATTAAAAGGACAAGGAGAGAATCACAGCGTTAAGG
This sequence comes from Echiichthys vipera, assembly GCF_963691815.1. Lineage (NCBI taxonomy): Eukaryota > Metazoa > Chordata > Actinopteri > Perciformes > Trachinidae > Echiichthys > Echiichthys vipera. Next base: position 2,170,672 of record NC_139836.1, on the reverse strand, counting down.
AGACGATACGACGCAGCAGCGCGCCGGCTCATTAGATAGAAGGTGTTATCCGTGACGAGCAGAACTGCATCATACGGTGAGAAGTGCTGAACGGAGCGGCGGGCCCCGCTCTGTGTGAGTGTCTCTCTCTCGCCGTATCCGGCTGGCTCCGGTCCAAATCTGCAAGTGTAAATAACACAACGTTAAGACCATTTGGCTTAATTAAGGCTTTGATCTGCAGTGTATTTCATTCAGTCAACAAATGGAGAAAAAAGACAAACAGAGGCTAATGTGATTGGTGCAGATTGCATTGAAGAAATACAGTGTGTGTGTGTGTGTGTGTGTGTGTGTGTGTGTGTGTGTGTGTGTGTGTGTGTGTGTGTGTGTGTGTGTGTGTGTGTGTGTGTGTGTGTGTGTGTGTGTGTGTGTGTGTGTGTGTGTGTGTGTGTGTGTGTGTGTGTGAGAGACATCTAATGCACACTCAAAATGGTTGTACTGTAACGTGAAGAGCTTCAGCTGCCAGGGCTTTTTCCCTCTTCCTTATACCTGAACCTGCATATCGACTGATTCTGAGGGCCGGTCTGACACCAGTGCACCACGAGAAATATATATATATATATATATTTATATATATATTTATATATATATATATATATATATTTATATATATATTTATATATATATATATATATATATATATATATATATATGGTTGTGTTTTTCCTCTTAACTTGTGACAGTGATCGGGACTTATTGTTCATTTTACTGTTCTTAATCTTTACTGCACACTCGCCATCCTGTTCCTTGTTCCCTTGATTTTATTTCTTGCAAGGTTTTATTTGGAGGGTTTCTCTTCTCTTGATGATCCCATCAATCATCAGCCAACGGGGTATACACGCCATACATGTGGTCATCTTCGCATGTAGGACATTGTGGACAAAGTTGAGCCCAAAATGTGCGACCGCGCCTAAGAAGACACTCTGTAGGACAAACAGAGCCGTGTACGTACAGGGCATCAAGGGTCCAGGGCCCATACAGGCTAAGCTACACTGGGCCTGGCCTTGCTAGAGAAGGCATGTTAGTATCTTTATAAGTAACTTAAATCTGTAGATCTGTTGACCTTGAAGTCCATAGCATAGCATGATTAATTTACATACTTACAAAAGCATTGAGTGACCCCTCTGTATGGACTCATTCATTAAGATTCTCCTTCATGGTCAGGCATCGTTACTGTGAAGAAGAGCAGCATGTGACCCAATGAACAATATGTCAAACCTCAAATCTGTCAGTGAGCTAGACAGCGTCATTTAAAAGCAGTTTATCATACAGCAATACATCTACATGTTTTAAAGCTGCACCTTTGACGTCGAGTGGGAGAATGTGAGAGAAACACAAATACTATGTGCACCAACAGCGACTCTTGTAAGAGTCTGCTCGTCACAGTGGAATATCAACTAGCCGTAGAATATGAATAGAGGACCTCCTGTATTGAAACATGTGTCCAGCGTGTTTTTGCACAAAGAGGCTTTCTTTATTTAATTAAAGACTGGAAATCAATACTGTTCCAGGAAGGAAGGGCCCTTGTTATTGCTGATGCCACTACTTTGGTTAATGTCTTCTCTACGATACGACTTTATGGATGTGCAGGGATTGACAGATCCTCAACCCTATCTGGATGATGAGGTGCACAGTACATATTCACTGTTTAAATCAACATTTCATGGATTCAGGGTATCGGCGGGGTCTTAAAATGGTCGATCAATCAATCGAGCAACATTTAAGGCCCTTCACAAATTGGCGAGGTTTTAGATTTTGTAGCTTTGTCCTAAGAGGTCATAATCGTTGCATTCTGCGTAGTTTATTTAAAGAAGCCTGCTGGATTTGACATCATCTGAACAAGACGCTTAGCACTGTCGCCTCACAGCGAGAGGGATCCTGGTTCGAATCCCGGCTGGGGCCCTTCTGTGTGGAGTTTCCATGTTCTCCCCGTGTCTGCGTGGGTTTTCTCCGGGTTCTCCGGGTTCCTCCCACAGTCCAAAGACGTGCAGGTGTTCGGTTCATTGATGACTCTAAATCACCCGTAGGTGTGAATGGTTGTCTGTCTCTGTTCGTCTCTATGTGTCCTGTGATAGACTGGCGTCCTGTCCAGGGTGGACCCCGCCTCACGCCCGATGTCAGCTGGGATCGGCTCCAGCCCCCCGTGACCCCGACAGGGACAAGAGGCTGAAGATGAATGAATGAATGAACGAGACAACTGTTAGCTACTCACCGACGCACGACTGACCATGATCATGTAATGCGGAGGTCCCTTTATGCCAAGGTCTCTTTACGCGGGGTGTTAAACTACATCGCGGGGTTATAAGTACCAGAAAACATGCAACATATATCTGGATATATATCGTTATCGACACACACACACACACACACACACTGAACACACATGACGTATCTCAAACTAAGACTCTTTAGTTCTGCTATTTTACACTCAACATTTAGTAAATGTGAGTTAGTGTCCTGCCAATGTGAGTGATCTCAAAGTATGTTTTAACATGTTTGGAAAGGGTCTTAAAAAGAAAGTAGCTAGATACTAAAAGAAAGTATAGTATCAACCACAAGGGCACATTTTCTTTCCCAGTATGTAATGAAAGATGTCTGCCGTGCCTGTTATTAGGATGTCCTTCACTGTCATCATGTTCATGCCTACTTCGGAGCCCCCTCCGTCTCCCAGCACCACCTTAAATCATGTATGTGTGTAGCATGTCCTGCTCATCCACCGGCCTCATTAAACATAGTAGGTCCTTCATTACCGCCCTGAGCTGATTAGCCGCAGGAAGTGCTGAAGATGTGGCTTTGGAGGGGGGGAGGCCTCCTCTCAGTCATTCTCATCCATTCTGAAGTGAACCCATCAATCGCGTCTTCAGCCGGTGCAGCATCTCTTTAAAACGCATATTTAACTCTCAGCTTATCGATTGTTGGAAATTGAATGCACGTCAATTTGAATGAGTGCTCCAGTCATTTAAAAAGTGTTCAGTGTGCAGAACAGGGCGGCCGCCGGTGTACATCGTTCACTGTCACACGGCAGAATATAAGGATACCTGAAGTGTTCAGCTGGGGGTCGATGATTCAGGAGTTGCATGTGGTTTTTGATGTGTCAGATTTTCTGCACTGATATATTACTGCTGCATTATTTGCGAAGGCTCATTTGAGGACGTTGTTGCACTGAAGAAATCTCACATTAAACAGCAGGAACGCAGATATCCAAACCCGGAAACATCGTTCTGTTTAAAAAAAGACAGTGTGTGAGTTCCTCAGAGGAGCTGCTGTTGGGTTTTCAGCGTGTGGAAATGCAATTTTAGCTCTGTGTTTTATTCTTTCATTAACTTCCAATAGGTAGGTAATAGGTAGGGAATGAATCCTTACCCCAAGTGAAGGAGTTCAAGTACCTCGGGATCATGTTCACGAGTGAGGGGACGATGGAGCGTGAGTTTGGCCGGAGAATCGGAGCAGCGGGGGCGGAGCTGCAGTCGCTCTACCGCACCGTTGTGACCAAAAGAGAGCTGAGGAAGGCAAAGCTCTGGATCTACCGGTCAATCCTGGTTCCTACCCTCACCTGTGTTCATGAAAGCTGGGTCAGGACCCAAAGAACCAGGTCCAGGTCATGACCCAAAGAACCAGGTCGCGGGTCCAAGCGTGTGAAATGTGTTTCCTCAGGAGGGGAGCTGGAGTCTCCCTTAGAGAGAGGGGGAGAAGTTCAGCATCCGTGAGGAACTCTGAGTAGAGCCGCTGCTCCTTTGTGTTGAAAGGAGCCAGTTGAGGTGGTTCAGGATCATCTGGTAAGGATGAACCCTGGGCGCCTCCCTAGGGAGGTGTTCCAGGCACGTCCAGCTGGGAGGAGGCCTCGGGGAAGACCCAGGACCAGGTGGAGAGATTAGATCTCCACACTGGCCTGGGAACGCCTCAGGATCCCCCAGTTAGAGCTGGTTAATGTATCCCGGGAAAGGGAAGTTTGGGATCCCCTGCTAAAGCTGCTGCCCCCGAGACCCGACCCCGGATAAGAGGCTGAAGATGAGATGAGATGAGATAACTTCCAATAAAGGAAAGATGGAGGAAGCCTGTCTCAGATTCACGCGTCGCTCACTATAGATCCTTCAAACACCTGCCGTTACGGTTCAATTACAGCTGAGGCGTCAAGTCACGCGGACACAGGTCCAATACTTTCTCCAGAGGCAAACTCGACTAAGTAATGCGATTTTATGTACATCTGTGAAATAACAGTGTAAATTATTCACTTTGCTGACTCTTTAAAGAAGTGGATTGTTTTAGTTTGTGACAAAGGGACAGAAGTGTCTCCTGCGGTGTTTCCTTAAAGTTCATACGTCAGCGTACTGCTCCGTGTGTTTTGGAGCTGTCCCATTTATGATAAACTGTTTATAGTTTATTTAACGATGAAACAGTCAGGTTCTGTATTTAAAATAAGGTTGAGTTTAAATGAACTTTGATTGTTTAAACACCTAAACATCCTCATTTCAATCTAATGTGTTTCAGTTCACTCTGTGCTCAGTGATTTGTCCCCTGGGACCTTCTGTATCACATCCACAGTAACAGGAACCTTTGTACACTGCAGCTTGTTAGAGCAGGACTGCAGGAAACTCACTGTTCCCACTGTTCGCATTATGTGCTGTGTCATTGTTTCACGCACAGTGTTATTTCAGAAAGCGCCTGCATGAACAGAGCCGCCCCGTAACTCCTCCCCTCCTGCAGTCGCCTCGGCCTGGCTGATTCTGCTGTATTAACTGCCATAACATATAAATCATATTCACATTACTATAGATATTATTACAGTTACTGGGAGTGTGTCTCTCTCTGTCCATCTGTCCGTCTTTTCTCTCTCTCTCTCCTTCTCTTCCTCTCTCCGGTGCAGACAGATGTGCGTCCTCCACAGAGCTGGGTCTGTCTGACGTTCCTGTCTGTTATAGTGAAGGTTTTCAACGCCACCGTACTCTACGGGGGAATTGTCGGGTCTAAGTCAGGGATGTCAAAGTCAAATACATCAGAGGGCCAAAAAAACAAATTTGCTACAAGCAGAGGGGCCGGACTGGTTCAATATTTATTAAAACATATTAAAATGATTTTATATAACATATTGAACCAAGACCTAACACACAGAAAATCAAATGTGTTCCTTAACATCAAGATAAAGATGCACAGCTTTGTGAACATGTGCTTGAAACACGCTGTTCTCATCGTCCACCTTCCCTTTAGCCGTTATTGGGGGGGGGGGGGGGGGGGGGGCTGAAAGTTGACATCTGCCCTGAATGCTGATGAATAATGAAGCTGAGGCGGCCCACTTGCGGCGTTGCAGTGAGTTTGCGGGCTACCGTTGCATGGTGGGTAATGTAGTTTTGGTGCGTGAAAAACACCAGCAGGCGGCTGTGGCGTGCGGGCCGGTTCTAATACTAATCAAATATCATCCTGGGGGCCGAGATCATTCATTCTCAGAGGCTGGATCTGGCCCGCGGGCCTTGACTTTGACACCCATGGTCTAAGTCATAGAGTGTGGTCTTTACCTACTCTGTTAAGTGCCCTGAGATAACTTTTGTTATGATTTGACACTACAAATAAAATTGAATTGAACTGGAGTCAGCAGGTTCATCACAAAGATCCCAGTCAACATCATGAAGTCCCTGTTTCCTGTTTTCTGTCTTACTCACAACAAATGATGCAGAATATTAACTCTACTGTCAAACACCTCGTACATTTGGCTGCTGTGAAAGTCAAAACAGTACATGTCCACTCATGCCCAGGTCCAGAGTCTGTCCAGCAATGACACAGTAAAACCAAAACATACAAAAACTCGAGAGTTTCTGTTTTTCTACGCGTGAAAAATCGGTTTCAGTTTTATGCAGTTTTGATTTTCTGTGTCGTAAAACCCAAAGAACACACCAACAGGTTTAAAGTGGAAGTGTTAAACGTGACGCTGACAGGAGCTTTTTCTTGTTCCCCAGGCTGAGGAAGGAGCTGGAGACGCATAAAGAAGGAGAGCTGGAGCTGCTGCGAGAGGCGCTCAGCTCCGAGATACACTTCCTCAAGGCGGTAAGTCGTTGTGTAATGAACAGGTCTTTCATTAAGGCGGATAAAGTTTATTTTAGGTGGGAAACAGTCGTGCTTATCCGACCAGGATAGAAAAACCTTTCAGACACAGCTTTGGTGCAGAACGTTATGATTGATTTGATTAAAATGTTACCAAAGAGAAAGGAAGTTCAAACCCCATTCATGTTCATATTCATGCTCATTCTCCACTGGCTTCTTTGTACGCCTTTATCTACGTTCTGTTTTTCTATTAGCAGAAGCTGGACAGCAGCCAGGGCGGCGAGCGGCATTAGGTCCGACACAGTGAGGATACAGGAGTACACACGGGGTATCGGTTCACTGATTTTCTCTTGTGTGTTAAACAAACACAGGTGAATATGAAGAGACAGGAAGTCAGGAAGGGACAAATAGAGCAAGATAATAAACAGAATGCTCTTTAGTATTTACTTTCAAAGTTACATGAAAAGAGCAAATTCCATCCTCTGTGTGTGTGTGTGTGTGTGTGTGTGTGCGTGTGTGTGTGTGACCTCAGTCAGTACACACACACACGCGTCACAAAATGTCACTGTCTTAAAATAAAATGTGCACGTCTGTTTCTACCTTCAGCTCGTTGTTTAAATGAGAATTATTGCTTCTTAGTTCAAATTTATTTGCACAAGACTATATGTGTGTGCGTGTGTGTGTGTGTGTGTGTGTGTGTGTGTGTGTGTGTGTGTGTGTGTGTGACCTCAGTCAGTACACACACACACACACGCGTCACAAAATGCCTCTGTTGACTCCTGACACACATCAAAACACAGATACAGAAGTAAAACTGATACTTTTTCCTCAACATTTTCTCTTTTTTTTACTCTTTGGTTCTAAAATAAATAAAATAAAATGTGCACGTCTGTTTCTACCTTCAGCTAGTTGTTTTAATGTATTTGCACAAGAGAGTGTGTGTTCAACACCTGCACACACACACACTGTGAACAACGTGTGTGTGTCGTTGCTGGTAAATAAAGGTGGTGTGTGAAAAGTGAGTGGATGCTGCCCTCTGGTGGACAAAGTGCAACACTGACCTAAAATAACAACAGTGTTTTAAAGTCGAAGGCGAATCTGAAGAATAGATCATTTAGAGCCTTTGGTTGTTTTGGATTCAGTGACTGACGTTGAATTAAGAACAAATTATTAAAAACAGGGTCAGTGTTGAAGTGGCCTGGCTGGTTTAAATGAACACTGACTGGTGAAAAGTATACGGACACACATGTGTGAGTGTACATTTCACTCTAAGACTGTGGCTGTAGGCAGCATCCGCGTGATGCCGCACGAACAATCACAAATCACCTCTGGAAAGACAGCTGGTGTTTGTGCCGTAACTGTGACATTAAAAATAAAACAGTGGTCTTTATCCGATGTTTCTGCCGTTCTGTGATGTTTTGTGTCTTTGATAAAAACAAATACGGCTCCACAAACTCAAAATCTCACCACAGGTCGAACTAACGACCAGGGTTGTTGTTTATGAGATGTGAAGGCAACAAACAAACATCTTCGGTGAATGAGAGGAGAGTATATCCACTTCCTGTTCCTCGGTGCTGCTGACTGATCCGTACGTTACGCAGGTTGTTATTTTTTACCTGGAGTTCTTCTGGGAGTAAACAAACCTTGTGATTGGGTCTATTCATATATCACTGTGTAAACCGTCTGAGAAAGCTTTTCCGCCCAATCCTTCTCACCTCTTTCACCCCTGACCCGGTTTCATGCCTGTAAACAGGAGCGGGTCGTGCCCAAGGAGAAGCAATCATTTGTTCCTTCACGGCCTAAAACCAGAAGTAAAGAAATCTTTTTAGGGAAGATTCAGAAGCTAAAAAGGTGTCGAGTCCACACACACTCAGGGCGCACTCACACTGTCCTTCCGCACCGCGCCCCGGGCTTTAGGGTCCTTGTCCCCCCCTCCAGGCCCGTTTGTACTCACACTACCTGGGCCTCGGAGAATGCTTCTTGCTGCCTATACGTCATCACGCCGTAACACGTCACACGCATTGATGACGTCATGGCGATGCGTGGCTTTGTTTCCAGATCTTTCCGTAGACCTCTGAGTTTTTGTGCGTCTTGTCGACTGTTTTTGAATCTTTTCATCGACCAAATCTGCAGTAAACACTCCACCTCCGCATCACACCAACGTGAACCTTTCACCGCCATTGTTTGAAATGTCCGCGCATGGTCCCTCCTTCTTTTTTCTGCGTCCCAACAGGCGCACAGGAAATGACCTCAGAACCGCCGTAGGCCTCGTGCTCGTACACGTGCACACGCTCGTGCTCGTACATGTGCAAACGTGCTTTACAAAAGCCCACCTTTCTCAGACGGGCCGTGGACGGCCAGCTCGCCGCAGTTATGCGTGGAGCGGGTGCACTCACACTGGTCAAACGCACTAGGCTTTACCTGTAAAACCTGTTTTGGCCTGGTGCGGAAGGACAGTGTGAGTGCGCGTTATTCTAGGTCCCCTGATTTGAATACGTAGAATACAAACACAGATTACAGCGCTTTACATTTCGTAGTTATGTTTGTTACGAAGAGTGGAGGGAAAAAGGCACTGCTTTCTTACTTTAGTGTGCAGAAATGGAGACAAAGCATTCAGGCTCTGGAACACATTAAGTTGAATCAGATAAAGACTTTACTTGCAAAGTTAAGCTTTATTTCTCAGTGCAACTTAAAGGGACTTTCACAGCACAGCAGTCGGACGCATGCGTTCTTGTTCACACTGGTTTCTATCTCGTGGTCATCCACATACAAGACAGGCGGACTCTGGCTCTCCCTGTATGCCTTTAGTTTTCAGCTCGCTGCTTAAAACTGCGATGATGTTGCTCTGTAGTGTGCTGTTGCTCTTGGTTGTCAGGCAGTCCTGATCTGCAGGGAAATACGCCGTCTGTGCTCCTGAACGTCCACCTCGGGCTTCTGGAGACGGAGAGGAGGGAAGTTTAGGTCAAGTTCAGTGTACAGATATAAAACGTGTTCTTATCCAGGCGGTTTCAGACATATGAGAACGTAACAACTGCACTCAAGAAATCAAGAGTATTTGAAGAGTGCTGGATGTGTGTAATTGTGTTCCTGCTTTCATTAAGTCTTAAAAAGAGTTGATAAACCGCCTCACCGTCGCACACAGCCAGCCTGTTTCCTCCCACGAACTGGGTCAGCCATTTATACCCGGTCTGCTCGCTGCACTCCTCGTACACACGACTCAGCCTGAGGAAACTGAAATCGTAACCCTGTGAAGGAAGGCTCAGATTACACGTTTCTCCCAGAACTATCTGCCACTTTATTACAAATGTAAGTAAAACCGTATGAGCCACCTACATGGTTGCACAGAGGTTTGCAGTAGCGCTTGTTGGCGACTGTGACACATGCCAACCCTCCATTGTCAGGGACTTGGGGGTCGGGGCATCGCTTTGGCTCAGCACCTTTGCATTCTGTAAAAAAACAAGCGTATTTAATAAATCCATCCATCCATTCATCTTCTACCTCTTGTCCCTGTCGGGTTTGCGGGGGGGCTGGAGCTGATCCCAGCTGACATCTGGCGTGAGGCGGGGTCCACCCTGGACAGGACGCCAGTCTATCACAGGACACATAGAGACGAACAGAGACAGACAACCATTCACACCTACGGGTGATTTAGAGTCATCGATGAACCGAACACCTGCACGTCTTTGGACTGTGGGAGGAAACCGGAGAACCCGGAGAAAACCCACGCAGACACGGGGACAACATGCTAACTCTACACAGAAGGGCCCCAGCCAGGCTTCGAACCAGGGACCCTCTTGCTGTGAAGCGACAGCGCCAACCACCGATCCACCATGCCACCACTTATTTATGAAATCTCATCTCATCTTCAGCCTCTTATCCGGGGTCGGGTCTCGGGGGCAGCAGCTTTAGCAGGGGACCCCAAACTTCCCTTTCCCGGGCCACATTAACCAGCTCTAACTGGGGGATCCTGAGGCGTTCCCAGGCCAGTGTGGAGATCTAATCTCTCCACCTGGTCTTGGGTCTTCCCCAAGGCCTCCTCCCAGCTGGACGTGCCTGGAGCACCTCCCTAGGGAGGCGCCCAGGGGGCATCCTTACTAGATGATCCTGAACCACCTCAACTGGCTCCTTTCAACGCAAAGGAGCAGCGGCTCTACTCCGAGTTCCTCACGGATGCTGAACTTCTCCCCCTCTCTCTAAGGGAGACTCCAGACCCCCTCCTGAGGAAACACATTTCACATGCTTGGACCTGGACCTGGTTCTTTGGGTCCTGACCCAGCTTTCATGACCACAGGTGAGGGTAGGAACCAGGACTGAGGTAGATCCAGAGCTTTGCCTTCCTCAGCTCTCTTTTCATCACAACGGTGCGGTAGAGCGACTGCAGCACCGCCCCCGCTGCTCCGATTCTCCGGCCAAACTCACGCTCCATCGTCCCCTCACTCGTGAACAAGATCCCGAGGTACTTGAACTCCTTCACTTGGGGTCAGGACTCATTTCCTACCTGGAGTATTTATGAAATGAGGAACATAGAACATTCCCCACCATTGCGATATTGTTTCTGCAGCCTACACGGCACCGACCGTCTTTTATTCAGTACATTTTCAGGCTTATACAAAAAAAGCCACTTCAGCAATTACTCCGCTGCAAGAACGTACAGCACAACATTTAATCTTAATCACAGAGGAGAGCGTCTTCAGCAGAGAGCAATCCTTCTGTTTGTCACGTACAGTTCACTTAATTCAGCTTCAGCTTCAAGTGCTTTGACAAATGAGATGAATGTGGTACGCCGCTCTCTGGGAGCACTTTATAAAAGTCATCGCCGTAGAAACCGCAGTGTACTTTGTTCCTTCCAGCTCAAGACTTTGTTGTGACTGAGGAGGGAATTAAAGTAGAGGACAACATGTGTTCACTTAAGTGTCGCGGTTCTTATAAACAATGTTTTTAATGTAGTCTTTTAATGCCTGAACTGATTCAATTGCTTCATTTTAGAATATAATATTCACGTTAAATGCATTCAAAGAGCTAAATAATAAATATAATAAGACTTTCTTTCTGGACAAACACAAAATCAAGGTTTTTACGGTTTTAATTTGGAGATATTTCAAAGTAAAAGCCTCGTATTAACTGTTCATACCATGAAAAAGCTGCATTTACTGAGTTGTGAGCAGTTTCTTGAGGTGCTATAAGAAACATATTGCTCCATAAGTCCAAAGACTTTTACTATTAATTAAGGGGGAATACTTAAATCTTCCTCACACATGAACATTTAAAACTAGAAATATAGAAAATAAAAAGAATAAAAGTATGTAAGTTATGTTAGGGGGAGAAGTTCAGCATCCGTGAGGAACTCGGAGTAGAGCCGCTGCTCCTTTGCGTTGAAAGGAGCCAGTTGAGGTGGTTCAGGATCATCTGGTCTGGATGAACCCTGAGCGCCTCCCTAGGGAGGTGTTCCAGGCACGTCCAGCTGGGAGGAGGCCTCGGGGAAGACCCAGGACCAGGTGGAGAGATTAGATCTCCACACTGGCCTGGGAACGCCTCAGGATCCCCCAGTTAGAGCTGGTTAATGTGGCCCGGTAAAGGGAAGTTTGGGGTCCCCTGCTTAAGCTGCTGCCCCTGAGACCTGACCCCGGATAAGAGGCTGAAGATGAGATGAGATGAGAGATGTCAGTTATGTTCCCCTACCCCCAAACCTTTCTCTGTATCACGTTGACGCCTATCAGAGCTTCATTCCAACATGAAACCAATGGTCTAAAATAAAACTGGTCACCCACACACACACACACACACACACACGCCCTCCTACCGTTCAGCTGGTGTTTGTGCAGAGCGTCAGTCAGATTCCTCATGGACACAATCAGTGCAGCTGTCTGCTCTGTGCTCCATGCAGACAAGAGGCTTTCACCGCACTCTACCGCCACCTGTTGGTCCACAGCAGGCACAGCTCTTGATTTGTTCCTCACCCAGTGTAGTAGGGTGTAGAGAGCATGTGTTAAATGGAAACTATCACCCACCCCATGACTCGGATAAATGAATTTGAGCTATATTTATGTAGTATGTATATTCAATTCAATTCAATTCAGTTTTATTTATAGTGCCAAATCATAACCAAAGTGATCTCAGGACACTTTACAGAGTAGGTAAAGACCACACTCTATGACTTATTTATGATTTACAGAGACCCAACAATTCCCCCGTAGAGTACGGTGGCGTTGAAAACCTTCACTATAACAGACAGGAACGTCAGACAGACCCAGCTCTGTGGAGGACGCACATCTGTCTGCACCGGAGAGAGGAAGAGAAGGAAAGAGAGAGAGAGAACAGACGGACAGATGGACAGAGAGAGACAAAGACAGACACACTTCCAGAGACGCAAGCAACCAAAGAGTAACAGTAACTAATAACATCTATAGTAAAGTGAATATGACTCATATGTTATGGCAGTTAATGCAGCAGAACAGTAGAAACAAGCACAGCTAAGGTGATAGAATATGAAAATGATAATAATTATGGTGGTAAATATGATCAATGATGAGTAATAGCAGCTACGACACAGCGAGACACACCACTGATGGTGTTTCTATTACTAATGATAGTTTATATGAGTAACAGTGATAACAGCAGCAGGAAGCGCCATGCAGGACCACGGCAGCAGGCACCACCACCATCAGTATATGTATATACTCTACTATATATATGTATATATGTGTGTGTTACAGCTTTTAACATTTCTAATTTACCTTGAGATGAGCTGATAGAAGCTCCAAGACTCCTGAGTTGCAGTTCTGAGGTGAAGTTTCATCTTTAGCCGCAGAGGACAGGACTGCACACACACACACACACACACACACACATAATGAATAAAACACCCAACCTTTCTTAGGATCTACACATTTCAGATGAACATATTAAACTGTTTGATCACCTGCCAGGGAGCAAAGCCACAGAAGTGCTCCCTTTAATGCCATGGCTGCAGAACTGAAGGCAGAGCGCTCTGACGGGGTTTTATTGACTCAGCGTGTGGGTGTGCAAAGTTTACAGAATTGGCCAATGTTGTGATCTACAGCCAAGGTAGATCACATGAACTTTGGATGTGCAGAGAAGGTTTTTGTACAATTCCAGTATTTATTCATGTGTACAAATAGTTTTGCAACTGTTCTGATGTCTTTTAATAATAAATCCTCTCTCCCAGCGTGTCGGTCCCCGCTCTGTGCTGATGGGGGAGCTGGAAGCACGCGCTCACTGCAGCCTGTCATACTGTTCCTCTTCACACAGGATGCCACCACTGCTTCTTAGTTATGGAGCCAAACGTCAGTATGAAAACACAAAAGCCCATCAGACACACTGGGTGACTCAGTGTCAGTCGGTAAGTTGTGCCACGAAGGAAGACTGTGTAAATAATTCACTGTGAGTGTGATTCATTATGGATGTGTGACGATGCGCCAGCAAATGAATTATTGAAACTTTTAGGAAGTGTGATTGAGCTCATTAACGCGGAGAATTGCCTTTTTATGTTTGATGTGGGGAACAAAGATTAGGTCTCGAAATGGACCTTGAAAGCTGTCATTACCTTAACAGCGTGCCCCCTCACATGCTTCACATCTTGGCCCCTTTTTCTTTTTTGGCCCGAAAACAGAAAGTTTGACGTTTTACTTTCATGTGTTTGTGAAATGTTACACACAGCACACAGCACGGGATGATCACATGTCTTTAATGAGTTAAAACACAAGAGAGAATAAGTGAATTAAAGCTTGAAACCATAATGCCGGACACGTTGCACGGGTTCAGAGGACAAGATGGCGTAGTCGCTGTTGTGGAGGCGTGCATGGAAGCCTGCTGTTCGTTCGCGTCAGCAGCGTCTGTCTACGTTCTTCTCATCCCTTTGTCCTCTGTGATCGATGACTCGACTGTACGTTAAAATAAAACCGTCTGATCTCACACCGCCGTAGCGCTGTAGTTAAATGTTTACATGTCTAGAGGACTACAAGTGCATCGCTTCAGAGGACAAGATGGCGTAGTCGCTGTTGTGGAAGCCTGCTGTTTGTTTGCGTCAGCAGCGTCTGAGAAGCATCAGCTAGTGAAGTATGAAACCTCCGGGTTTGGCACACAATCGTTCGATGTCTGAAGTCATGACGTGAGCATCTTTGACTAGTATCAGGTATAGTAATGTGAGTAATTTTAGAACTAGTGCTCGATAGTGTCCCTAGTCACCACGTGGTTCAGCCTTCCTTCTGCAAACACGACTCCCGGCTGTTCCCTCTGCGTTCTTCTCATCCCTTTGTCCTCCGTGATCAATGACTCAGCTGTACGTTAAAAGAAAACCGTCTGATCTCACACCGCCGTGGTTAAATGTTTACATGTCTAGAGGACTACAAGTGCATCGCTTCAGAGGACAACATGGCGTAGTCGCTGTTGTGGAAGCCTGCTGTTCGTTCGCGTCAGCATCGTCTGAGAAGCATCAGCAGCCTCTGAGAAGCATCAGCTAGTGAAGAATGAAACCACCGGGTTTGGCACACAATCGTTCGATGTATGAAGTCATGACGTCAACATCTTTGACTAATATCAGGTATAGTAATGTGAGTTATTGTAGAACTAGTGCTCGATAGTGTCCGGAGTCACCACGTGGTTCTGCCTTCCTTCTGCAAACACGACTCCCTGCTGTTCCCTCTACGTTCTTCTCATCCCTTTGTCCTCTGTGATCGATGACTCGACTGTACGTTAAAAGAAAACCGTCTGATCTCACACCGCCGTGGTTAAAGGTTTACATGTCTAGAGGACTACAAGTGCATCACTTCAGAGGACAAGATGGCGTAGTCGCTGTTGTGGAAGCCTGCTGTTGATTCGCGTCAGCAGCGTCTGAGAAGCATCAGCTAGTGAAGTATGAAACCTCCGGGTTTGGCACACAATCGTTCAATGTATGAAGTCATGACGTGAGCATCTTTGACTAATATCAAGTATAGTAATGTGAGTTATTGTAGAACTAGTGCTTGATAGTGTCCCTAGTCACCACGTGGTTCAGCCTTCCTTCTGCAAACACGACTCCCGGCTGTTCCCTCTACGTTCTCCTCATCACTTTGTCCTCTGTGATCGATGACTCGACTGTACGTTATAAGAAAACCGCCTGATCTCACACCGCCGTGGTTAAATGTTTACATGTCTAGAGGACTACAAGTGCATCGCTTCAGAGGACAACATGGCGTAGTCGCTGTTGTGGAAGCCTGCTGTTGATTTGTGTCAGCAGCCTCTGAGAAGCATCATCAGCGTCTGAGAAGCATCAGCTAGTGAAGTATGAAACCACCGGGTTTGGCACACAATCATTCGATGTATGAAGTCATGACGTGAGCGTCTTTGACTAGTATCAGGTATAGTAATGTGCGTAAGTGTAGAACTAGT
This sequence comes from Echiichthys vipera, assembly GCF_963691815.1. Lineage (NCBI taxonomy): Eukaryota > Metazoa > Chordata > Actinopteri > Perciformes > Trachinidae > Echiichthys > Echiichthys vipera. Next base: position 2,155,216 of record NC_139836.1, on the reverse strand, counting down.
GCTCGATAGTGTCCCTAGTCACCACGTGGTTCTGCCTTCCTTCTGCAAACCCGGCTCCCTGCTGTTCCCTCTACGTTCTTCTCATCACTTTGTCCTCCGTGATCGTCGACTCGACTGCACGTTAAAGGAAAACCATCTGATCTCACACCGCCGTGGTTAAAATCTAAAATGTCTAGAGGACTACAAGTGCATCGCTTCAGAGGACAAGATGGCGTAGTCGCTGTTGTGGAAGCCTGCTGTTGATTTGCGTCAGCAGCCTCTGAGAAGCATCAGCTAGTGAAGAATGAAACCACCGGGTTTGGCACACAATCGTTCGATGTATGAAGGCATGACGTCAACATCTTTGACTAGTATCAGGTAAAGTGATGTGCGTAAGTGTAGAACTAGTGCTCGATAGTGTCCCTAGTCACCACATGGTTCTGCCTTCCTTCTGCAAACACGACTCCCGGCTTGTTCCTCTACGTTCTTCTCATCACTTTGTCCTCCGTGATCGTCGACTCGACTGTACGTTAAAGGAAAACCGCCTGATCTCACACCGCCGTGGTTAAAGGTTTACATGTCTAGAGGACTACAACTGCATATCAGAGCTGCGAGCATTAGCGGTAGTAGGAATGACAGAAAGACTATTTTCAATCCATCGTTTCTTTTTTAATGCAAATGAAATTTGAACATGTCCTGCTTTTTTGTGACAAATATATAGACAAAGATATATATACACAGAGGGCAGGAGTGGTACTGCTATGCCACTCACAAAGGGACAAAAATATATCAAAATAAATATATGTACCGTATTTTACGCACTCTAAGTTGCACCTAAAAACCTTCAAATGTCTCAAAAGCCGACAGTGCTCCTTATAATCCGTAGCTCCTTATATATGGACCAATATTGAGCCACAACAGGTCTCCAACTACGGTGAGCAGCCGCCGACTCTATTTTCCCCCGTAGAAGAAGTAACGCGCGGTGCATGTTGAGATATACGACTGCGTGAAGCGTGCCGTTTCATTTCCATGTGTGTGTTTGTGTAAAGAGCCCAAAATGGCTCCTGTTAAGAGACACGCTTACGACGCAGAGTTTACACTCAAGGCCATTAGTCACGCAGGAGAACACGGGAATAGAGCAGCAGCCAGAGAGTTGAACATGAACCAATCAATGGTGCCGAAGTGGAGGAAGCATCAAGACGACCTGCGCCAAGTAAAGAAGACTGAACAGAGTTTAGAGGGAACAGAGCGAGACGGCTGCAGCTGGAGGACAAACTCCAACAGTGGGTTGTTGAACAGAGAGCAGCAAGTAGAAGAGTCCGTACGATCACTGTTCCACTGAAGGCAACAGCGCTAGCACGCCAACTTAGCATCAATGAGTTTAGAGGCGGCCCTTAACCTAACCCCAGCCTCGACTGTAGCGTCTGTTCTATGCACCTTATAATGTGGTGCGCCTCATAGTGCGGAAAATACGGTACATTACTTTTCTTCTGTGTGCAAACAGTGAACGCGAGCAGCCGGCACATTTATACCCATATGCTGAAAAACAGACTTGAAGCGTAAACAAGCTCCAGGTCACGTTAGTGTCAGAGAGACGCATGCGAAAATCAACACTGCTGATCCTCTGCTACATTACTGCATTCATGGCTTTGTTACTCATTATACAAATAGCACATTCACTGAAATACAGAGTACATCCACACACACACACACACGCACACACACACCCCTCTCCTCTTTACATTACCATAATTAAAAAAAGATTACATTCCTGGAATCTCAGCATTAATATTTTATGACCAGTGCTAATAGTTGTCTGCAGTCTCTCTGTGTATGAAGACACACACAGTCCCAAGTCACACACATAAATATATCTACAGTACGTTGATACCTGCTTACACACTGAACATCGTGACAGAGCCACACACACACACCACCACAGAGGCCCTTTGTGACCGCGGAGCCAAAAAAATGATGATGAATGGCGCATGTGATGGAAACACGCTCTCGTCTCTGTCTAACCTTTCTCAAACACTCGTGACATTCTCCCCCCGGCGCTCCTCGTCTACCTCCCTCAGAGGCATTGTGCTGAATTAGTCAGCCGTGGAAAACCGCTACTCTGTTGTCAAATGATTCACATGAATGAGCCTCGGAAAGCCGAGCACTCGGAGCTAATTGGTATTCAGGACGACGTCGCGCTACCTGTTTCAAAGCCTTTCTCTGTTTGGGAGGATCACGGCGCCTCCAGGGAAAGTTTGAACGCAATCGCAGCTGATGAATAGCTAATAATGTCTATTAGCTCATTTTAATTACCCCATTGCTTTTATCACGGGGCTGATTTACTTTCATCACACACAGAAGCCGCAACAGACGCAGATCCTTTTATAAAAAGAAGGTTCAGCACACACACCTGTACGACGTATAGGAAGAGGAATGTGCAGAAGCAACAGTTTAACATGAAAATTTGAGTGTGAGCTTGTAAAGATACAACCGAGCCGATCTTTTCTGTCTAAACAGAAATCAAAGTGAAGGAAAGGGAGACACGAGCAGGGAACAGGGCGGGGGGGAAGTGGGCCTGATAGCTCCAGCTGTGCCGTATGAAACATTTGAAGCACACCAGGAGGCTCTCGTCTCCGTGTCTCCACTAACCACGTTTACTAATTAACACACCGTTATAGTGACAGAGAGATGAGAGCGCTGCATGAAAAGTGACGGACAGCTCCGATCATCGTTCATCTCCGACTGTTTAAATTCTTTATGGGGCTCAACCCCCGCGGGTTCACCCGTCTCGTGTTCAATGAGGTCCTAAACAACTTTAAAGTACAATAACAACATATTTAGAACATTGTTTGACGCACAAAAGGAAACAGCAACAACACACACACACACATGGATAATGAGGGTTGAATAATTAATAATCAATGAGTGAAGTATCATAATCATGTGTTAGCGTGTGTATTAGTAATGATTAATGAGAGCGTGATAATAAGACGCAATAAGTATAATCATTTAAGAGTGTGATAGTATGATTATTAGTCCAGGCTCAAGCTTTCCTGCTTTCTGCAAAGCACACAAACCTTTGGCAGTCAGTCAAGGTCACAAGACCATGAAATAGCCAGCTTGCACAAACGCACCTGGAGACTAGTTGAGATAGAGCATCGCCGTTCGCAAACAACAACCATATAAGGAGGCAGGAACAACCATATAAGGAGGCAGGGTACAGGGAGGATGAGAGTATGTGCTTCTTTCACAAATAAAGAAGAAGAGTCATGTGGCACAGAGGTTACCCCGACGCGCTGGAGGAACATGGAGGCTGGAGGAAGATGGAGGCTGGAGCAGCGGCTACTTCTGAAATACACATATGCACGCACAAGCGGACACATAACCACGCCTTTGTAAAAAGCATAAATGCTGGAGTAGTTAGAATAGATATCAGAACTTCTTGCCTCTGATCACGGGTTCTGTGTTGCACACAGTTACTCTGGATAGAGACTAGAACATTTCTCCAGACGTCTGTATCATCCGATGTCCATTTGCTAATAAATGCGCAATGAATTACGCAATATATACTCTGTGAGGTCCTTCTGATTTGACTAAAGTATTGTGTGTAAAATTCCTACAGGGTTTAACATAAATCTTGCATATTTATAGAAGAAGAAGAAGATGCATTGGAAAGTGATAGTGCAACGTATTCTCATCAGCAGGTTCGTAGAGTATCTTGCGAAAGGTTCTGTGGAGCGTGACAGTTGCTCTTGGTGTCTGTGAGGTTTAGAGACCAGAACTACGTCACATGACCGGTTTTATCCTACATAAGGGGGGTGGTTAGGGTTAGGTGGTGATTTGGTTTAGTACGTACGGGACATGAACTGCAACAGGAAACAAACCCCGCTTACCCGGGTCAAAGTCCTGTGGTTTGGGAACCGTACACCACCCCAAGATGCAAGATTCAACGTCTTAAAAGTACATTTCCTGCTTTCAATGCGTGGAATTCTCATTAGATAAATATGTGGAAAATGCACAAATTACTGCACGTTCATTTTAGTTACTATAAGTGCAGAACATGCGTGAGAACAGCCTGCACGTTATCAATGATAACAAACAGCACATGAGTCCCACAGGTCTCAGGACGGGCTGACGGTCCAGCACAGAGAAGCCGAGTGGACAGAGAAGACAATAACACAGAAACAGGCAGCTCACACTGCAGGGACACAAACACACAGGGTTAGAGAGATTACTGCACGTTCATTTTCGTCACTATACGTGCAAAACATGCGTGAGAACAGCCTTGATGATCCCAAACAGTTAAAGTTACAGCTGCTTTAAAGAGTGAGGGTATTTGAAGTGAATACATTTAAGGGTAAAATGCAGCTGATGATGTAAGAGAAGTGTTTAGAGATGTGTACATTGGACGATGATGAGTGAAGAAAGAAGACCCCAGGACAGATCCGGTGAGTCGATTGTAAACGATCTTGAGGTGAAGCAGAGTAGTCGTCTTCTTCTCTCCTCGAACGTCAGACAAGAGCATCTTAGGGCGCACTCAAACTGTCCTTCTGCACCGGGCAAAAACAGGTTTTTCGGGTCAAGCCTAGTGCGTTTGACCAGTGTGAGTGCAACCGCTCCGCGCATAACTGCGGCCAGCTGGCCGTCCACAGCCTGTTTGAGAGAGGTGGGCTTTTGTAAAGCACGTTTGAACGTGTACGAGCACGAGGCCTACAACGGTTCTGAGGTCATTTCCTGTGCGCCTGTTCAGACATAGAAAAAAGAAGGAGGGACCATGCGCGGACATTTAACAACGACAACAATGGCGGTGAAAGGTTCACGTTGGTGTGATGCGGAGGTGGAGTGTTTACTGCAGATTTGGTCGATGAAAAGATTCAAAAACAGTCGACAAGACGCACAAAAACTCCGAGGTCTACGGAAAGATCTGGAAACAAAGCCACGCCATGACGTCATCAATGCGTGTGACGTGTTACGGCGTGATGACGTATAGGCAGCAAGAAGCATTCTCCGAGGTCCAGGTAGTGTGAGTACAAACGGGCCTGGAGGGGGGGACAAGGACCCTAAAGCACGGGGCGCGGTGCGGAAGGACAGTGGGAGTGAGTTACTGTGAAATGTGCAGCAGCATTTTTAACGGCAGACCATCATCGCTCTGCTTTCTCACCATGGGCTCGTTCCATCACTCAGCCAACCAGCTCAACACCTACAGGAGAACCTCCGCGTACACCCAAGCAACAGCCCCAGAACACACACACACACACACACACACACACACACACACACACACACACCAGATGGTCCAAACTATTATCAAATATTAAATATTAATTTATCAAATATTTATAAGATGCAAATGTGAATGAAAAAATGATGGTGCTGTTCCTGAACACCTGTTTCCCTGCCGGCTTACCGAGCTCATGTTTATACACCCCCCTACACACACACACACAGAGTCCTGCGAGTTTCCTCATATCTTACTGCCTCTTCAGCCTGTTTGCTCCACGGTTATTTGGCCGTCGTATTGGCGGGGGGCTGGAGCAGATCTAAGCTGACATCGGGCGTGAGGCGGGGTCCACCCGTCACACATAGAGACGAACAGAGACAGACAACCATTCACACCTACGGGTAATTTAGAGTCATCAATGAACCGAACACCTGCACGTCTTTGGACTGTGGGAGGAAACCGGAGAACCCGGAGAAAACCCACGCAGACACGGGGAGAACATGCAAACTCCACACAGAAGGGACCCAGCCGGGATTCAAACCAGGAACCTTCTCGCTGTGAGGCGACAGTGCTAACCACCACACCACCGTGTAGCTCAGTTTATATAGAGATTAGCTTTATTGAACTGACAGTGCTGTTGTTGTCCAATAGTGCAGTATTGTGTTGTTTGTTTGTTTTGTGGCAGTACCTCATTCATAGCAGAGTAAATAAAGAATAGAATACATTTGCTTTATCGTCATCTTACAGAGGACAACAAACGAAATAGCAGTCGCGCACAAACACACATATTCACACGTCAAACAGGAATTAGAAGTAAAAGTATAAAATATGAATATTCAAAAAAAATATGTTAATTTCATTTGATTTGTATCTGTCGTATGTTCTGGCCTTTTAAAGGGATCCTATCTTTGTGAACACAGTAAAGGCGGCTTGTTAGATCCTGGTTTACCCCCATATGGGAGGTACTGGACCCGCTCTCTGTTTAAAGGGTCAGGGTCCCCAGGCTTAAAGAGTGTTACTCTAATAGGGAACTGGGGGCTGTTTAAGCTGGACGTACAATAGAGCGTCTACGCTGCTCGCTCTGATATAGTAACTAACAGAATAACCCAGAGTCAGTTATCTGCCCCGGCTGCGCCTGTTAACGGCAGCTCTACTCTAATTGAGCTGAGCGCTTGTTACGGAGCTGGGACAAGGTTTTAGTGGCTCACATGCGAGCCCCAAGGGTCCGTTAACTTTATGTGGGAAACCCGTGATAAACTTTAAGAACCTTTGAGATAATAGACACACAAATGACCTGACTCTTTCCTGTGGGGAGAGCACTTTGGAAAGACGTGTGTCTGGTGATGCTTTCGTGTCGTGGCGCTCCTTTGAGTTGCAACATAAAGTTCAGCCTCCAGAGTGACCATCAGCACCTTGTTGGAAATGCTCATCGCTTGAAGGCACAATGGGATTATTTGGCATTAGTTATGAGGACCTCTTGTCCATGAAATTGATATTTAATCCTGATTACATTTTCCCATCTCTACACATTTGTTGAAATTGAAAGCAAATCCTGTTGCATTTAACTAGTAACATTAGGTATCCTCATCTCTTCTCATCTCATCTTCAGCCTCTTATCCAGGGTCGGGTCTCGGGGGCAGCAGCTTTAGCAGGGGACCCCAAACTTCCCTTTCCCGGGCCACATTAACCAGCTCTAACTGGGGGATCCTGAGGCGTTCCCAGGCCAGTGTGGAGATCTAATCTCTCCACCTGGTCCTGGGTCTTCCCCGAGGCCTCCTCCCAGCTGGACGTGCCTAGGGAGGCGCCCAGGGGGCATCCTTACTAGATGCCCGAACCACCTCAACTGGCTCCTTGAGAATCTGCATGGATATACCTTAATGTGTAAATAAAGATGGGATACATAACAGTAAAAATCGAAAATCATGGTTTTCTAATGCAGATTTGGAGCATGAGCATCTATAAAGGGGCATCCACTCTTTCTTCCTGACTGTTATCACTCATATTGGCACCGTGCTGAGGATCTGAAGTGAGGAAGGAACTCATAAACTCTGCTGTATGACCCAAAGTGGATCTGTGAGTTGGGGACACGCTCTGCAGCCTCGCGGCAGAGGGGCACACAGGAAGAGCAGGAGTTCATTGTTCTTTCTTTAAAGGTTGAGCACTGCTGCCAAAATCTGACAGGAGGCCAAAAACCTGGTGCCACTTTCTTTTTTTTCCATCCACTTAAGAACAAAAACACCGACATGAAAGCTTTTGAAACAGCAGAGGAGAGGAGGCTTTGTTCCAGATCGATCGTGTTTACTAAAGAGCCCAGAACCTTTTATTTTAACGGCCCGTTTCATTCGACATCAACATGTTCTTCACTTGTGCCTGCTGGTGATTTGTCCGTGTTGGACACGCAGAATAACTTCTAGAGATTAAGAACCTGTGATGCAGTGATTTGATACATTAATATTCTTATAATAGTAATAACAATCTGTATTTATAGAGCAGCTTTCATGCAAAATGCAGCTAAAAGTAAAAAAGGTACATTAAAAACATGAAAAGGAGAAGACGACCATTGAGAGCATTGACCATGAAACATGCAAATATTAACAGACGGTAAACAAGAATAACATTGCTTAACATAATAAACAAACAATTAAATAGTTAAAAGAAATAAAGGAACTGAAGTGAAGTGTAACCAGTAGTAATTATTGAGTAAATCATAAAATCTAACGTACATAAAATTAAAAACTGCCTTAAAGGGAATATGACGTCTTAAAAATGGTGGAATTAAGGGCGCCCTCCCACTGTTCCTCTGTCCCGTGCCCCGTTCTTTAGGGTCCTTGTCCCCCCCTCCAGGCCCGTTTGTACTCACACTACCTGGGCCTCGGAGAATGCTTCTTGCTGCCTATACGTCATCACGGCGTAACACGTCACACGCATTGATGACGTCATGGCGATGCGTGGCTTTGTTTCCAGATCTTTCCGTAGACCTCGGAGTTTTTGTGCGTCTTGTCGACTGTTTTTGAATCTTTTCATCGACCAAATCTGCAGTAAACACTCCACCTCCGCATCACACCAACGTGAACCTTTCACCGCCATTGTTTTAAATGTCCGCGCATGGTCCCTCCTTTTTTCTACGTCCCAACAGGCGCACAGGAAATGACCTCAGAACCGCCGTAGGCCTCGTGCTCGTACACGTGCAAACGCGCTCTACAAAAGCCCACCTCTCTCAGACGGGCCGTGGACGGCCAGCTGGCCGCAGTTATGCGCGGAGCGGTTGCACTCACACTGGTCAAACGCACTAGGCTTGACCCGAAAAACCTGTTTTGGCGCGGTGTGGAAGGACAGTGTGAGTGCGCCCTAAGTGTTGAAGACATGGTGCTGTTAATGTTTTCAAGAAAATATAAATACTGTATATTATATACTGTGTTATACCCTTTATACTGCATAAATGTAAAAGCATGCAGCAAAAGTACAGACTATAACATAGTTTAAAGCCAAAATAGCTGAAATACTCTAGTTTACAGTAGTTCCCTGTTGAGAGGACTTTGGGGTTTTCAGCTCCTGAGCGAAACGTGTTCGGCTTCTTGTCGAATGGATTTCACATGACTTCATGACTGGCCAAGCAGCCTCCTGCTGTGGAGGTTTGGCTCTGCCCGTCTGAGTGTTTCCAATGAGGTCTGGAAAAGGATTTCAACTGGAAGTTCGTCTTCCACATCAAGCAACGGGGGAAACGACCCTGAGAAAGTTCAGGTGCTGCCAAACAGATGGGACCCGAGCCGCGCGCCGTCCTCTTGAACTGCTGAGCCCTGGAAAGAAGACAGACTTTACAGACTCAAGAGGTGAAGCTAAAGCACATCACTCACTCAGGTCTCAGGACGGGCTGACGGTCCAGCACAGAGCAGCCTGAGTGGAAGGAGAAGACAATAAAACAGAGACAGGCAGCTCACACTGCAGGGACACAAACACACAGGGTTAGAGAGATGTGGAGGTTTATACAAAGTCTACAGTCGTCTCATCGGCAGGACCAACACGGACAAACATGGACTAATAGATCAATTGAGACGGACCAGAAGGTTTATTTTAACTCTAAAACAGAGTAAAATGGTTTAAATACTTAAATGCTTCTCCGTAAGCTAATTATTTGAACTGTTCAGGCTACATTTAGTGAACGTTCGTTTGTGTTTCTTTATAATATTGTGAAATTTTAACATTATTTAGGTGGAGGCTTCAAATAGGGCCACTGGGTTTTCTGCCTCTTCCTGCACTGTATGTTATTTCTCTGCCCCATCCTTTAGGGTCCTTGTCCCCCCCTCCAGGCCCGTTTGTACTCACACTACCTGGGCCTCGGAGAATGCTTCTTGCTGCCTATACGTCATCACGCCGTAACACGTCACACGCATTGATGACGTCATGGCGATGCGTGGCTTTGTTTCCAAATCTTTCCATAGACCTCGGAGTTTTTGTGCGTCTTGTCGACTGTTTTTGAATCTTTTCATCGACCAAATCTGCAGTAAACACTCCACCTCCACATCACACCAACGTGAACCTTTCACCACCATTGTTTGAAATGTCCGCGCATGGTCCCTCCTTCTTTTCTCTATGTCCCAACAGGCGCACAGGAAATGATCTCAGAACCGCCGTAGGCCTCGTGCTCGTACACGTGCGCACGCTCGTGCTCTTACGCGTGCAAACGTGCTCTACAAAAGCCCACCTCTCTTAGTCGGGCCGTGGACGACCAGCTGGCCGCAGTTATGCGCGGAGCGGTTGCACTCACACTGGTCAAACGCACCAGGCTTTAGCCGAAAAACCTGTTTTGGCCCGGTGCAGAAGGACAGTGTGAGTGCGCCCTGAGGCACTGTTGCACTTTGTTGATTGATGATTGTTAATTATTGTCCCATGTCACTCATGTCGTTTTGTTTTCCATCTCTTTTATTTATTATTAGCTCTTTGTCATCATGTGAGTCATTATCATGCATTTTACTGATGTTTTTGCTGCTGACTGTTCTGCAAAGTGTCCTCCGGGGACAATAGAGATCCCTTGACTCTTGACTCTTGACTTGTGCTTTCTTATGAACTAGTTTTCACCCACTTCACTGATGTTCAGATGTTACAGCTGACGTTCTTTTAAACGAATCATGATTTCTATTTGTTTCAAATTAGTTGAGCTGCTCCACAAAAGTACCCCCTGGCAACAGCAGACGTACAAGTACCCGTGTTTGAGAATCACTGAGTGAGGGCGTCTGCATCAGACAGAAAAGACAGATTTTTAAGGTCCACTTTATGATTAATTTAGAAAAGAGTAGTAGAAATCAAATTTAAGATTCTTGGCTCTCAGACGTTGAGGCATCACACCGTTGTCGAGTGTTACCTCATCAAACTGGTGTCGATGTGGACCAGGACTGATTGAGATCCACGGACCAGCATCTCAGTTTTATCAGAGTTTCAGAGAGGAGATTGTGTGACATTGAGTTTTCACAGCAGAGACGCAGGCCTCTAATTTAATAATTGTGGGAATATCATTCACCAGGCGACAGGAGAGCATCATCAGCGTAGCAGTGGACATTGATTCGATGACCAAGAGCTGAAATATAAAGAGAGAAAGGCAGACGGCCACAAATAGAGCCCCAGAACATGTTGTCTTTATTGGAAACACACTTTGTTCTTTCAAATACAACACACAAGAGCCAGAGTGAATATCTGTGAATGTTTAAAAGCATTACGTTCATATCTATTTTTTTTAAAGAAGCAGAAAAAGACGACTGGCAACTTTGCTCTCTCACTCAGTTCTTCGCTGTTTCTCGGAGACACTGATGCTGCTAATGGGCCCTAGGACGATAAAAGGCTTTTCAGATTAGTGCTCCGAAAGCAGCTTTAGGATTTTTCCCCGGTCCCAGCTGTGGGACCCTCCCTCGATGGAGAGCTTGGCTCCAGGAAACATTTGGTTTCTCCATGAAGAGAACTCAAGTTTGTGTGCAGACAACTTTAAAGCCCGAACTGTAATCTTATATTACACGTGTTGTATGTGGTTAATACATTTATGCGTGTAGATTGTAGATTATAGACTGTGTGCTGTTTGAGTTATTGGTTTAATTTTCCCCTTAATGTGACTGTAAATGAATGCTATTTGAATAAAGCTGCTGAGGCTCGTGTTGAGATAGTGGATCTAGTTAAGTTGCGTCTCACATTCAAAGTGGAGCGAGCTGATGGGCAGCGACAGAGACGGGAGCTTAAAAGATCCGTCTTCCCCTCCTCTCCATCAGTCCTGACATCTTTAAAGACTGATTCAGACTTTTGATGATGAACTTTTTTTTGACATCACGATTAAACTGACCCGAAAGATCCGTAACACGCTTTAAAGTCAAAGCATAATGTGGGTGGAGGCCCAGTCAACCACACTCATCCACATTTCCACCTCAGCCAGCCCTGCAGCAAATGTATTCCTCTTACTCGATTAATTTCCTTTTCAGACTATTGTGGGAGGAAAAAAATGATATAAAAAGGATTCATTTCAAACTCATATCAATTTATAATATATCTGTTTCGGAAAGACTGTGCTGCCTGACATTCACAAACCAATCTTCCTCAAACACAGGCGATTATAAAACCAGAAAGATCTTAAAATGACTGAACAGTAAGTGTTCTGAGCGCTCATCATGAATGCGTGCAGTGTTGATTTATTCATAAAGCCTCATTGTGATTGGAGATGTTCTAATTTTCATGGAAGACAACCACCGCACGTATAAACCCACACTGTGTGGTCGTGTTACGGCTGGAATAACTCAGTAGATCAGATATGACGGCAGTCTGCAGGGAGCGGCGACGTACAGGCCTCCAACAATCATCAACATATGAAATGCATGAGAGATATTATAATGAGGTCGGTCATGTGACTTCCCATGTAAAAACGGGGACACCAGTGTTTACATCGAGATCAGTGTAAACATTAAATTTGCATGTTTCAGTGTGGAACATGAATAAAACAACATGGCTGTGTTTCCTGTGCACTTCATGTCACAGATATGATTCCCATGTTTCAGCCCCCGCCGGCTACAACATCAGCCTCCCAACGCTTTTCCAAAATGTTTTAGTGCAAAGTAAAGGTCTATTTCATGACATCTGATTAAGATAAAGACGATCTTTTCACTCCACAGTGATAATAATTGCTTAAAAAGGTGCCAAAACGTGCTTAGAAGTCAGTGTATTTCCTTTTGGGGCGTCAGTATCTCAGTCCAAAGGTGACTTGGCTGGGAACCGTAGGGTTGCTGGTTCAAGTCCCTGTGTGGACCATGTATGGAGCGTGGACTGGTGGCTGGAGAGGTGCCAGTTCATCTCCTGGGCACTGTCGAGGTGCTGTTGAGCAAGGCACTGAACCCCCAACTGCTTGGGGCGCCGGTCACTGTCAGCCTCCTCGCTCTAACATCTCTCCTTAATTGCGTGTATATAGGTCCTGTTTGTATTTCGTGTGTGTGTGTGTGTGTGTGTGTGTGTGTGTGTGTTGAACATGATTAATAATAAGAGTGAAAAAATTCAATTTCCCCGTTGCGTGATAAATAAAGTAATTCTTCTTCTTCACTCATTTATTTATAAGGTCAATGCACATGAAGCAACATTACTGCAAGTGTGCCAGAGTCAGTCAGCTGGCTAATTTTCAACTGGCGTCCTTTGGCGAGATGTTTGGAGACTGGAGCCACATTAGTACGAGATGTACAGACCGAAGACAACAAGACACCAACGTTCTCAAGTGCAGAGCTACAGGAAACGTTAGTGCAGTAATACGTCAACAATATCCACATTCAGTACAAGGAACCGCGCCTTCAAGTTGAAACTCCCCCACTGAAAAGTTAACCAATCAAATACAGGGTTTCTTGTGATTCTCACATTTTAAATGGGATTAAAAGGATCATTTAATCTGTGTCTCTTTGTCTACTTTTACCATCATGCCCACTTAGGGCGCACTCACACTGTCCTCCCGCACCCGGTCAAAACAGGTTTTTCAGCTAAAGCCTAGTGCGTTTGACCAGTGTGAGTGCAACCGCTCCACGCATAACTGCGGCCAGCTGGCCGTCCATGGCCCACCTGAGAGAGGTGGGCTTTTGTAAAGCGCGTTTGCACATGTACGAGCACGAGCGTGCACACGTGTACGAGCACGAGGCCTACGACGGTTCTGACGTAATTTATGTGCGCCTGTTGGGACGTAGAAAAAAGAAGGAGGGACCATGCGCGGACATTTAACAACAACAACAATGGCGGTGAAAGGTTCACGTTGGTGTGATGCGGAGGTGGAGTGTTTACTGCAGATTTGGTCGATGAAAAGATTCAAAAACAGTCGACAAGACGCACAAAAACTCTGAGGTCTACGGAAAGATCTGGAAACAAAGCCACGCATCGCCATGACGTCATCAATGCGTGTGACGTGTTACGGCGTGATGACGTATAGGCAGCAAGAAGCATTCTCCGAGGCCCAGGTAGTGTGAGTACAAACGGGCCTGGAGGGGGGACAAGGACCCTAAAGCACGGGGCGCGGTGCGGAAGGACAGTGTGAGTGCGCCCTTACTTTCCTCCACCCTAGCGGGGGCAGAAGCATTGGCGTATGAGTCACAACACCAGAGGGCGACACACACTCCAATGTTTAGCGTCCACGCTAAATTTGCTGAGCAGCCAAAGATGGCTGACTTATATTTGCCTCGCAACCTGTACTGTGAGTGTGCGGGTGGATATGTGTGTGTTGTGGGTGAAGAATGTGTGTGTGTGTGTGTGTGTGTGTGCTTTACCCCACAGGACCTAAGCAGATGCTTCACTAAACACATCAGAGGGGAGCTGCTCCATCCTTCATTATTTATAAATGTCACTGTTGTTCTCTGCACTCCACCCTGTCCTGCAAATGTCACAGTCTCACTCATCGTCTGTCTCCTGTTATTCCTTTCATTGGTTTTGATTTCCACACACAAATCAATACTTTTTTAAAAATGCAGTGAGCGTCTTCTCCCTGAGCAGGTCACTGTAGAGCCAAGCCCAAATTCTTCTCACTGAGCTGAAACAGGAAACTGCGGATGAACTGAGCAGCTCACAGCTGTTTAACCGTGTAAATGTGCCGCGTGCTGTTCCTTTAACAAGAAGTCATCCTCACTCAACCTCCTCTATGTGAAAAATTACAGTTGCTGCACTTGTTTCCCCCATACAGCAGATTTTTTTGATGGTCTGTTGTCTGCTGCCAAGTGTCTGTGAACCTTGTGCAGCGTATACTAAAGGGCGCGTTGTGTCACCGTGACTATAACCACTGCAGGGTAAATGTGTCAAATGAGCCAATCAGCAGCGTGTGAGCTCACGCACAGATGATTGCACCACCTGAAGCTTGGTGACTAATTGATTGATTGTTAGTCTGTGAGCAAGAGCAGCTGGTGTGGCGTTCAAGGTGCACACAACCAAATTCTGTCAGGGAAACATGCGACCTTGACCGTGGTTACAAACCGGCTGCTTTAAAACGAAGACAAGACGCAGCTTTTGCTTTGGTGTAGCAAGTGTAGCAAGGGTTCTCAACCCACAACCCCGGGGCGGCTGTGGCTTGGTGGAAGAGTGGGTCGTCCTCTGTTCGAGAGATTGGTGGTTCGATCCCCATCTCCCCCTGGTCCACATGTCGAAGTGTCCTTGGGCAAGACACTGAACCCCAAATTGCTCCCTGTGTTGCGCATGGGTGTGTGAATGTGGTGTGAATGGTTAGATTAGATGGTCTGTAGATGTCCACTGCATCAGTGTGAATGTCTGTGTGAATGGGTGAATGTGGCAGACACTGTGAAAGCGCCTTGAGTAGTCAGATGACTAGAAAGGCGCTTTATAAGTACAAGTCCATTTACCACTTACCATCCATTTTTCAAGCAAACGTCCCCCTGACATTACCTCGATCTGCTGGATGATGATGCTTGTAGGACGCCTTTAACGCTGATCCTTCAGAGACTTGAAATAATCCGGATCTTTGGATGCTTCGTTAGGATACTTTCTGATTAAATGTTCCTGTAACCGTGAGCTTTGTGAGGATGTAGGGGTGAACGTATTTTTGTCTGCAGAGGAAAATACTTTGTCAGAATAAACCACGGAGAAAAAGCTGATCCTGTTTGTTGATCTTTTATTGAGGAAATCCGTTTCCACAACAGAGTCTAAGTGACAGTTTCAAGAAATCTTTTAAATTATAGAACATTATGTTTTTCTATCGGACTACAAGCGTTCAAGTGTTTCCCTGTTGAGAGCGAACGGTGAACGGTTCAGGCACAACAGAAGTTTCTGGGACAGTTTGAGGATTATTTTACGGCTTCACCGACTTTATTGGACTTTATCGAGAATCGCTGGGATGAGCATGAGACGCCCGATGACATGAGACATAAATCATGAGCTGGTGTCAGAGTCGTTTGCCACTTTATGGCACTAGATGCTTCTTAGGCTGGTTTGCCGTGTGGGACAGTTTTATTACCCTGCAGGACAGGTTTGTGAAGGAGCCGGTCCCTGTGCATTTATTCAGCAGGAAACTGGATGTTAACGATTACTTCAACTTTTTATTTGACTTCTTCAGACTCAAGGGTTGAGACGTGAGCTCTCTCTTTCTCTTACACACACACACACACACACACAAACACACGCACACACACACTTAAATGTTTATAATGTACAAGCCCAATTCCTAGTCATCAGAAATAACCAGATACAAAAACCGAACTTTGTCTGATTTGAATTCCAAACAAATAAGACGTTGAAGCATCGTCCATCAACATATTTGATCTGTTGTGAAAGGAGTGTTGTATTGTGTTGCGGAGATTGAGCTTGTGGCGTTTCCAGGACATTTGACGGGGGGGGGGGCAGTCCCGTCAGTCCTGTCAGTCCCGTCAGTCCGTACTGAGCTTGGCAAGAAGGCTTTTTCCTACGCTGCGCCTGCGTACATAATTTAACTTGAACTTATCTTGTTCTTTGCCCTTTGCACTGTATTATTTTAATGTTTTACTGTTTGTGTTCTGTGTTGTGTCGCCTGTGTGTTCAGTTAGTCTGTAACTTTGTGTTTTGCTGCTGCCGACCTGAACAGGTCTCTCTTGCAAATGAGACCCTGGGTCTCAATGAGATTTTACCTGTATAAATAAAGGTTAATAAAATAAATAAAAAAAGGTGGGACACAGAGCCAGAGAGGAGTGGCCGTGGCAAAGGAAAGGCATGTTATAAGCAATTCAATTCAATTTAATTTTATCTATAGTGTCAAATCATAACCAAAGTTATCTCAGGACACTTTACAGAGTAGGTAAAGACCACACTCTATGACTTATTTATGATTTACAGAGACCCAACAATTCCCCCGTAGAGTACGGTGGAGACGAAAACCTTCCCTATAACATATATTATATATGATATGCGATATTAACTAATGCAGAGATGATTCATAATTGAAAAGCAAATCATGTTAGCATCCATTTTAATGTCCGTACACGTGGTTGATCAAACCTAGAACAGCACTAACATGCAGTTACCAAACTATTCACTCTGGTCTATTCCACTTTAATCGAACCCAGTCATCGAGAAGCCTGGATTATATTATTAATATGTTTCATCAGTAATTATGTTCAGGATAGGTTTTACATTTGATCTGTTTCTAGTTGAGTAAAGCCCTGATCACGTATCACTCATCACTTATCACTTAGCTTGATCCATCACAGCCTGTTAAAGCTGGATCACCACTTTATGTTTGCACGTACATGGCGAATAAAGCTGATTCTGATTTCTAAACGTCTACAGCTGCTTTTGTCTGAACCCAACAGTCATAATGAGAACATACTAACTTTATCTTATCTCATCTTCAGCCTCTTATCCGGGGTCGGGTCTCAGGGGCAGCAGCTCCAGCAGGGGACCCTAAACTTCCCTTTCCCGGGCCACATTAACCAGCTCTAACTGGGGGATCCTGAGGCGTTCCCAGGCCAGCGTGGAGATCTAATCTCTCCACCTGGTCCTGGGTCTTCCCCGAGGCCTCCTCCCAGCTGGACGTGCCTGGAACACCTCCCTAGGGAGGAGCCCAGGGTTCATCCTTACCAGATGATCCTGAACCACCTCAACTGGCTCCTTTCAACACAAAGGAGCAGCGGCTCTACTCCGAGTTCCTCACGGATGCTGAACTTCTCCCCCTCTCTCTAAGGGAGACTCCAGACCCCCTCCTGAGGAAACACAGTTCACACGCTTGGACCCGCGACCTGGTTCTTTGGGTCCTGACCCAGCTTTCATGACCACTGGTGAGGGTAGGAACCAAGATTGACCGGTAGATCCAGAGCTTTACTAACATTACATCCATGGTAACAGCCAAGGTGTGTCTTGGTTGTTGCAGGTGTCTTTAAAACTGTAACGGACTGTGGTGACTGTTCATATTTAAATGTTTAGACGGTCACTGATCAGAGCGAAACATTAGGATTTACCACAGGTCAGTGAAGTAAACATGTTGTGTTTGAGACCCTGTGAAGCCTGTCCGCATGTCAACTTCCTATGAGAGTGAGCCGCGGGAGTATTACTGTAGTTGGCTGGCAGCTATGCTAATGCTAACTGGTAGCTGGTTTCTAGACGGGCTAACAAGCTAACGCTAGTAACGTGTAGTTTGTGTACTTTGAACTGCTTCTAAGTGCTAAATGAAGTTTCCACGCACTCAGCAGAGAAGTCTAAAGAACTTAAAGAACAAATGACCATAACTCTCAGAGATGCATGTTATCTTTTCATTGCTGTTATGAACGGAGTCCTGAGGATGTCAGCGACACCGGCGGTGGAACCTAAAATACATTTGCTGACCAGAGATCAGTCCTTACGGCCACAATCCAACCATTACTGTAGTAGTTAGAAATTACAAACTGGTCCTGTATCAGCAGATCAGCTCTCATCATTGATTGAGCAGCGTTTGATTTGGACGTGTGTTGATGAACTTCACCAACAACCAATCAGATCTGGGGTGGCCAAGGAGATTTCAGGGGTGGCCATGGCAACGGCCTCTCGCAGCATCTCAGTTTGATTTCTGAGGAGATTAATTGAGTGTCAAACTGTGCACAGCAGTTTCATCTAAATCACAAAATTCTTGCACAAGGTGAAATGCTGCCGGAGAGTGCAGCGAGGAGCTACACACTGCACCTGTGATTTATCGATGTAGGCGGCACATTCGGGGAGAACGGGATTTCAAAAAGCTCCGAATAATTTGTCAGCAGGGACTACGCAAATTAAGTGTTACCTGTTTACCTCTTGGTCCTGAGCCTCCAGTCATAATTAAACCACTTTAAGCAGAGAATATAGTAACTGTCGGTTTCTGTTTTGAAATACTTGTCTTGGAACTTTATTTTCTATGGATTCACGACAGTTTTAATGTCGTTAATGTTGGAATGAATGGAGGAATGCAGTCCTATCATTGAATCATGTTGCAGATCCAGTGGATAGTCTGCGATTGGCCCTCAGGTGGACCATCTGTCCAGATAGACAGGCAGACGGCCAGATGGCCTAGCATTTACTGGCCCTGAGGTCTCACAGACAGACAGGCAGACTGAGTGGAAAACTGGAGTCTTTCCACATCAGCCCTCTGCAAAACTAACACACACACACACACACAAACAGAGTCTCTCCGTCACAGATGTGCACACAAAATACCCACAGAATGGAATGGGATTCTCCGAGCAGATAGACATTTATATCATCTGAGAGAAATATCTGAAATGAGACGAGCGAGAGGGGAATCTGAAGGAATCCACAGCTGGAACTGGAACTGCGCGGTGCACAAACGTAGTCACGGATCCGTTCAACTGGAATAATCTTGGAATCAAAACACTTCATGTGGTATCAGTTGTGTAGCTGGTGCTCTGCCGCATCGACATGACAGCAGCCCTGCACAAAGTAGTGTGTGTCTGAGTAGTGTGAAAAGTTTTTCAATTCAGAGATTTCTTGAAGTCTTCACTAGTTTGAAATTGAGTTATAAATTTCACCCAACACTGGAATCAGTGGGGACCAGTGCAGGCCGTCCTCATCCACTCTTCATTTACATCGCGCTGTAATTCATATGTAATCCACATTTGTGGAGTGGAGTCCTTCCGCTTCCTGGGCACCATAAGGACATAAGGCGGGAGCCAAACATCAGCTCCCTCATCAAGAAGGCTCAGCAGAGGATCCTGAGGCAGCTGATGCAGTTCAATCTACCGCGGACAATGCTGGTCCACTTCTTTTTTTACAGTACATTAAAAAAATTACACAAATATAATGTCTGAATATTGCAAAAAAAAGAAAAAGAAAGAAAAGGTCTCTGGAAAAATATATGTATAAAAAAACAAGTGGTTAGCACTGTCGCCTCACAGCGAGACGGTTCCTGGTTTGAATCCCGGCTGGGGCCCTTCTGTGTGGAGTTTGCATGTTGTTCCCGTGTCTGCGTGGGTTTTCTCCGGGTTCTCCGGTTTCCTCCCACAGTCCAAAGACGTGCAGGTGTTCGGTTCATTGATGACTCTAAATCACCCGTAGGTGTGAATGGTTGTCTGTCTCTGTTCGTCTCTATGTGTCCTGTGATAGACTGGCGTCCTGTCCAGGGTGGACCCCGCCTCACGCCCGATGTCAGCTGGGATCGGCTCCAGCCCCCCCGCGACCCCGACAGGGACAAGAGGTTGAAGATGAATGAATTAAATAGTTTACAATGCAAATGTTGTGTCCTATTAATGGTATCAGCCTTGGAGGGGTGTGTGCAGAGTGCGTAGCCTGTAGGTGAACGTCTTAGCTTGCATCAATGTGATCTTGTGTGTCGCGTGTTGAGTCCATGGAAGACTTAAGTATAACACTGGAGAACTAGGTACGTTCCCCGATTGCCTCTGGATATGTCACACACTGCTCTCTATCCACCTCCCTCTGCTCTCAGTTGTCTGACCTGTGCTCCGTCTGCTTCTGTGTCTTTTACAGCTTCTGAGCTCCACTTCTACTTATCTGCCAAGTCATTTTCCTTTCAGTGATTTTGTAATCAGCTCCTCATCACGACTGTCTCCATCCCACTCTTAATAGGTTTCCCTGTGGCTAATATCAGCTCCTTGTCTCTGTTCACCATTAGCCTCTTTAATGAAAGCGTGACCTCCATCTGCGGCCCTGCCTCGGTCTCCCTCTGTCCATGCAAAACTCCAGATATCACAAAAGGCAGGGTGATGGAAAATGTCACTTCTCGTCTTTATTCAATTTGATATGAGCTTTTATGACTTTATGTCTCCTCTGAGGCCCACAGAGCAGAGAGATAGAGACTGAAACAGGTGCCGTTGTGCTGCTGTGTGATATTTTGACAAAATGGACGATCAGAGAATCTGAGTCACTTTCTTAAAACTGTTGTAGATCCACAAAAAAAGACATTTAACATTTCTTAAACAGGTCTGGTCAGGGTCAATCTCTGGACCCATCGGCTACTGGTCTGTTGACGATTTAGCCTCTGGGTGAAACGGACAATAGTTCTGGGGTTCTGGTCTTGCCTAAACGGACAATAGTTCTGGGGTTCTGGTCTTGCCTGAACGGACAATAGTTCTGGGGTCCTGGGGTTCTGGTCTTGCCTGAACGGACAATAGTTCAGGGGTTCTGTGGTTCTGGGGTTCTGGTCTTGCCTGAACAGACAATAGTTCTGGGGTCCTGGGGTTCTGGTCTTGCCTGAACGGACAATAGTTCTGGGGTTCAGGTCTTGCCTGAACGGACAATAGTTCGGGGATCTGGGGTTCTGGGGTTCTGGTTTTGCCTGAACGGACAATAGTTCTTGGGTTCCGGGGTTCTGGGGTTCTGGTCTTGCCTGAACGGACAATAGTTCGGGATCTGGGGTTCTGGGGTTCTGGTTTTGCCTGAACGGACAATAGTTCTGTGGTTCTGGGGTTCTGGTCTTGCCTGAACGGTCAATAGTTATGGGGTCCTGTGGTTCTGGGGTTCTGGTCTCGCCTGAACGGACAATAGTTCTGGGGTCCTGTGGTTCTGGTCTTGCCTCTGGACAGCCGGATAACGGAGACTTCCTCTTCCATGTTGTTGGTCACTGTTTTCAGTCTGAATTGATGCTTTTTGTAGGTCGTTTTCGGTAAATCTCTGTGAACAGATGCAGATGAATGCAGATACATTAAAAGTAAATATCTGATGGGTTCCATGATTCGTGATTGCGTTTCATCCGATGAGTTCTGCCTCTTTTGCTCTACACACCTGATCCGTTAAGAGGATAGCGGTCAGGACTACGCACAGTGCAGCGGGATCCAGTTGGCTCCAGTTGTGAGCGCTGGTCTGAAGTCAGTACATCAGAGAACAGTGCTGACACTGCAGCGCAGCAAGAGTGTTAATGTGTTAATGTGTTAATGCTAATACGTTGATAACTTATGCACACTATGTCATGCTGCAAAACTACTACGGGCCACTGCTGCTCGCTACTTTAATGTAAATATTCAAGCTAACGGTTTGCGTTTAGCCACTCAGGCTCATTGGTGGAGCCTGAGGAAGAGAAATAAAAGACTTTTGCAAAGTAACAGTAATCAATAATTTCCCTTGAGATAAATAAAGCTTCTTGAATCTTCTTGAATCTACTTTGACTTGGGTAGTTTTTTGGCTGCTGTTACCACCGTTGTCTGGCTGTAATGCTTCACCTTTGATCCATTGCAGCTCGTTTGTTGGCAGAGATGTTGATGAAGCTGAAAGACGGGCCTGTTCAGATGGTAGATAGTAGATCAAACATCTGGATAAACGTGTCATCCTGGAGATATGGATAAGAATAACCACACAACAGGAATTGGAACCGTAAACTAACTTTTTGGCTCACCTGCAAAAGGCACCGGTAGATGAAATAATCTACCGGCCAAGTCATTTTTCTTCACCGGCCAAATAATAAATTACCTCTTTTTGTTGCATAACCATGTGTTTCAGTCCTTTTCATTGAGATAACAGCATTAAAGAGCAAAACATGCTTAGAGAAGAGGCCAAAGTCTTATTCAGAAATACATTTTAATATTATTAATTGAATTTCAAACAAAGGAAACCCTCATTAGGACTCATCAGAACTACAGATGGGACCGATCCGATCCAGTCTGCATCTCTGATCAGAACTCCTCATCCCTGTCTTCAGCAGACTCCCTCTCATACACCCTCCATATATAATATATTATAATAATATAATATCTTATTATAATAAAGCAGTCAGGCCGCCTGCTTCTAACTGAGCTCTCAGCCACAGCATCATAGTGTGTCCTGCAGACGGAGCTGAACACGACCCCGTCAAGTCGTCGTACTGAAGCCTTTCCCTGTCAGTCGTCCACTGAACTTCCTTACTTTTGCTTTTTCACCTTCTTCTTCACCTTCTTTATCTCATCCGTGTTTGGTTCAGTCACACCGGGAATGTGCCGCCACATCGCTGCGCTCGGATCAAAGCCACTGCTCCAAACTTTTAACTTTTACGCCGCGTTGCTTCTGAGGGGAACCATTTTCTACAGCGGTGACGTGGGGGGAGCTACTTCACTGTGACAGGCAACAAATCACCGGTTTAACGCAAATGTTGCTACCGTCATAATTTATCTTTTTTTAGCTACTACAATGTTTTGCTATAATGCAGAATTTATTGCACAACCATTGGGACAAACATGGCCCCGCCCCGTGGCATGGAGCCCTCCAACATTAAGTCGCCAGGGGAATATTTTAGTTGCATCTGGCGAGTGGAGGCCACTAGTTTACAGCCCTGTGTGCATTTAAACTTGATGTACATTAAAAATGTATCAAATATTAAGTTATTGTTGTTTTTACTTTCTAAATTCATATTCACTATAAGCACTAGGAAGTGTGTGAAGCCATTTATGTGCTTGAATACTTGGACCTGTCCTCCCAGCTGTACCATTACCTTCCTTTGGAGCTGTGATCAGGAGCACTTACATAATTAATGACAAACTATTTCCTAAGTGCAGCTCTCTGCAGTTCCAATCACATGACTTTATTACAAACTTGCCCAAACCGTCATTGAAAGGTAAAATGGCCATTCCAACAAATGTTATGATTTCAGTTAAAAGCGCTTTTGGGAATATCTTGAGGGGAAGTGGTTCTCCTGAAGGTTATGCTAATCCTTTAGTTTTCAGAGGGGCTTTTGCCCCATTACTCCGCAATGAGAAATCTGAAACAGCCACTTTGCACAAATGCTCTGACTCAGGGGCCCCCTGACACTCCTGGGCCTCAGCCAGAAGAGACATTTGATAATCCGTTCATGAATTTCCTTTTTTTTGCCCCCACTCATGCTACAATATGAGAATTTTCTAATATCTCCACTGTGGAGAGAAGTGCTGAAGGAACGTTTGTGTGTGGTGAGAAAAATAATCATTTTAAAATGTGCCTGCATTAGTGTGGACACAGACCAGACTGCTGGTTCTTAAATTGTGGAGTGGGCCCACTTGGGTGGATACAGAACCTGTGGTGCATCACAGACTGGAGGAAAAAGTGGAGCAGTAAGTTAAATGAATTGCTTTATCCTCTTTAAGGTTTTCATTATGTATATCAGGGGTGTCAAATTGATCTAGTAAAGAGCCGTGTTGCTGCAAGTTTCAGTCCAACCAAGCAAGAACACACCTGACTCGACTAACTCGATCACCTGAACTGCCTTCATACAGTTGATTTGTTGGACCAGGTGTGTTTTTGATTGGTTGGAATGAAAACCTGCAGCCACACGGCCCTTTACTGGTACACTTTGACACCCATGATCTATATGAATCAGATACATACGGCCGTTTGTCGCCACCCCTTGCGGCCACTTGACAATGCACTGGGTAGCCCTGGTGTTAAACGGTTACGCTCCACTACGGTCGCTATTTTAAACACAGGGACCGCGTGGTTAACATTGTGAACTCAAACTGAATTACGTGGTTAGTTGTAGGCAACAAAACTACTTTGAAACCAACTCTCAAGGATGTGGGTTGGATTCAACAACACAGTCGTCCAAAAAGATGTTGGTGTACATTTCTGCAAACCACAGATACGTTGAATCGCAATGTTTCTGAATCTCTGCAACCCGTTCTCATTCCCTACTCATCCCATACCGACGCTCTTTGATGCTCTTTGATGCTCTTTGATGGCAGTTTTAAACATGTGGTTAACATCGGTTATTCAAGCAAAAACTATTAATGTTACTTAGGTTTAATTCAATTCGATTCAATTAAATTTTATTTTTCGTGCCAAATCATAACAGAAGTTATCTCAGGACACTTTACAGACTAGGTAAAGACCACACTCTATGACTTATTTATGTTTTACAGAGACCCAACAATTCCCCCGTAGAGTACGGTGGAGACGAAAACCTTCACTATAACAGACAGGAACGTCAGACAGACCCAGCTCTGTGGAGGACGCACATCTGTCTTGACCGGGAACACAATGTGTCATGACGTTTAGGAACACAAACTACTTGGCTAGGTTCTGGAAAAGATTGTGGTTTAGGCTGTAACCTCGTAGCCTCGTGAGTCCACCCTGATCTCTGAGCTCCGTTGTATTTTACTCTCAGATCAGTTTGGTAACGTGCAGCAGAGAATATTTGGAGAAGTTCGACCAGCGACCGAACCAACCAGCGTTGGTTTAGAGGTGGATTTACGTGAAACAGAAGAGACTGTTGAGTGTAAACAACATGGAGGCTTCCACGGATGAGATGAGCAGCTATGGAGCAAGCCGCTCACTAACTCTTTGTTCTCTGGATCCTTCTGTTGAATATGGACCGGGCTCCTGAAATTGGGCCTTTGATCCGTAAATTCACGTTAAACACAAAGGGAAAATCTCCTTTACCCACATGTTTCCTTTCTGAGCTTTGCCTCCACGCTGTTAGTACATCACACGCTTTGTTGATCTAATGGTTTATCCAATCAGCGACCAGGATTTTCGCCCCTTCCCTAAAGATCTCCAAACGAGAGTTCCCAGATTGATATGCTGAGACAATGAATGAGAATCAATCCATCTGGCATCAGGTTAGTAACCGTGGTCTCCTGGGGGAAAGCTTGAGGTCCGCTTTTCTACGTCATCTGACTTCTGGAGCGCTTGCTGTCAGTTGAAAGACATAAAAAACATTTCATATCAACGTTTCTGTGCTGAACCATACAATGCCAACATATTTTCTGGCGACCAGGCTCGTATCAAGAGAGGAAGTCTGTGACATAATGGCATCATTTGACGCCCTGGGAATGAGACCTGGCTGATAAATTGTAAAGCTAAGCAGATTTGAGATGGGTGATATTGGATTGTATGAATAAAAACAGACTTGACTTGATTCATGGGGGAACAATAAACGAGGTTGTCTTATCTAGGGTATGAAGACGCAGGGAGGCAGGATTTATTTAGGCAGCACGACGACATGTCAAAAGGACGAGACGCAGAGAAAGAAAACGAATGCTCATCAATCAAACACATTAGTCAAATTCAAATACAGAGAAAAGAAACATCGAGTTAAGACGCAATTCATGTTCGCTCAACTTGGCTCATCCCCAACGACACAAACATCATCCCTCTACCTCCGAACACACCTCTCAACAGCCTCCTCTACTCCTGCCTTCCATCTTTTGCACTTTCTCTCCCTCCCACCCTCTTTGCCTCCTCTTCTCCTGCCTTCCATCTTTTGCACTTTCTCTCCCTCCCACCGTCTTTGCACCCTCCTCCTGCCTTCCATCTTTTGCACTTTCTCTCCCTCCCATCCTCTTTGCCTCCTCTACTCCTGCCTTCCATCTTTTGCACTTTCTCTCCCTCCCATCCTCTTTGCCTCCTCTACTCCTGCCTTCCATCTTTTGCACTTTCTCTCCCTCCCACCCTCTTTGCCTCCTCTACTCCTGCCTTCCATCTTTTGCACTTTCTCTCCCTCCCACCGTCTTTGCATCCTCTACTCCTGCCTTCCATCTTTTGCACTTTCTCTCCCTCGCACCGTCTTTGCATCCTCTACTCCTGCCTTCCATCTTTTGCACTTTCTCTCCCTCCCATCCTCTTTGCCTCCTCTACTCCTGCCTTCCATCTTTTGCACTTTCTCTCCCTCCCACCCTCTTTGCCTCCTCTACTCCTGCCTTCCATCTTTTGCACTTTCTCTCCCTCCCACCGTCTTTGCCTCCTCTACTCCTGCCTTCCATCTTTTGCACTTTCTCTCCCTCCCACCGTCTTTGCACCCTCCTCCTGCCTTCCATCTTTTGCACTTTCTCTCCCTCCCATCCTCTTTGCCTCCTCTACTCCTGCCTTCCATCTTTTGCACTTTCTCTCCCTCCCACCCTCTTTGCCTCCTCTACTCCTGCCTTCCATCTTTTGCACTTTCTCTCCCTCCCACCGTCTTTGCCTCCTCTACTCCTGCCTTCCATCTTTTGCACTTTCTCTCCCTCCCACCGTCTTTGCACCCTCCTCCTGCCTTCCATCTTTTGCACTTTCTCTCCCTCCCATCCTCTTTGCCTCCTCTACTCCTGCCTTCCATCTTTTGCACTTTCTCTCCCTCCCATCCTCTTTGCCTCCTCTACTCCTGCCTTCCATCTTTTGCACTTTCTCTCCCTCCCACCCTCTTTGCCTCCTCTACTCCTGCCTTCCATCTTTTGCACTTTCTCTCCCTCCCACCCTCTTTGCCTCCTCTACTCCTGCCGTCCATCTTTTGCACTTTCTCTCCCTCCCACCCTCTTTGCCTCCTCTACTCCTGCCTTCCATCTTTTGCACTTTCTCTCCCTCCCATCCTCTTTGCCTCCTCTACTCCTGCCTTCCATCTTTTGCACTTTCTCTCCCTCCTACCCTCTTTGCCTCCTCTACTCCTGCCGTCCATCTTTTGCACTTTCTCTCCCTCCCACCCTCTTTGCGTCCTCTACTCCTGCCTTCCATCTTTTGCACTTTCTCTCCCTCCCACCCTCATCTTTTGCACTTTCTCTCCCTCCCACCCTCTTTGCCTCCTCTACTCCTGCCTCCCATCTTTTGCACTTTCTCTCCCTCCCACCCTCTTTGCGTCCTCTACTCCTGCCTCCCATCTTTTGCACTTTCTCTCCCTCCCACCCTCTTTGCCTCCTCTACTCCTGCCCTCCATCTTTTGCACTTTCCCTCCCTCCCACCCTCTTTGCGTCCTCTACTCCTGCCCTCCATCTTTTGCACTTTCTCTCCCTCCCACCCTCTTTGCCTCCTCTACTCCTGCCTCCCATCTTTTGCACTTTCTCTCCCTCCCACCGTCTTTGCATCCTCTACTCCTGCCTTCCATCTCTTGCACTTTCTCTCCCTCCCACCCTCTTTGCCTCCTCTACTCCTGCCTCCCATCTTTTGCACTTTCTCTCCCTCCCACCCTCTTCGCCTCCTTTACTCCTGCCTTCCATCTTTTGCACTTTCTCTCCCTCCCACCGTCTTTGCCTCCTCTCCTCCGTCCCTCCCCTTCTCCGTGGGTGCTGATACAGTGCACTAATCACCAGCTCAATAAATCAATAGCCAGGCCAATAACCATTACTTCCAATTAGAGCTGTTTGCTCCTGTGGGGGAAAGCAGCTGACACCTTCATAAAAGGTGCCTTTCATTAGAGGCTATCGACCTGGCCGAGCTAGCACAGAACCTGCAGGACAACACGCGCAGCGGGGATCGGTAGGTGGGGGTGGGTGGCAGGAGGGAGGAGTGAGAAGAAGAAGAAGAAAGAGACAGGCTGCTCTGGAAAGAAAACCCAAAGTTGTTTCCAGTAAATAAATCTTGGCTGCAGATAAATTCCCCGTGCCAGAATGTATCCTCCTTGAACAGATGGGATTGGGTTCACTGCTTCACAGAGAGGCAGCATTACTGTACGTGTGTGCGCTTGTTTTGAGGCAGAAAAAGGATGGGATGATGCATAAAATGGCAGCCTCCGTGTCTCTCTTTCTTTCACTCCCCCTCGATCTGTCGGAAGCACAGAACTGGTGCACTGATGTGGGTCACATGTAAATCAGCGCAGCGGGTCGAGCTGGCTCTGCCTCCCCGGTGGGATCCACAGCTGAGCATCATCTCAGATTGCTTATTGCAAGGCAGCCACTCACTCTGTTGGTTTATAGATCACTTATGTAAGGGCAAGGCTTAAGTTTTGATTGGGCTGGTGTTCACTCCCTGACCCACAGATGGCAGTGTGGGATAGCCAGTTTGAGCCGAAAGTGCTGGTCATCCCTAGCCGGTCTGCTGCTTCTGCTGCTGCTTCAAGTCAACATACAACACACACTGCATGTATGTAACACTCCAGCCTCTTATGAAAAGGGTTACACACTGCTCTGTGTGCATGTGAAGGCACCATGATGCAAGACAGTCTTCAGCACAAGAGCATGCTCGTTTATTCAGATGCTTTACATGCCGTGCGTAGTCCTGATAAATCTCAGAGGGAGGGGCTCTGGATACAAATATACAAGTCTGGCTGACACTGTTCACATCTAATCTACCAACAATCCATTACTTTTCCACAGACACTGTCACTGTAATGGTCAAATGAGTTGTTTTGGAACACACTAACAACCAATGGGAGCCCCTGTTTTCTGTTTAAAGAGGACCTGCTATGCTCTTCTGTCTTTTCTGACCTATAAATGTAGTGAGAATGTTTTATAATGTGTTAAATAATGAAGTCCTTGCATTTAGACGTGAGCCCTGCCCACCGTCTGGGTCGGCTGTGCTCTGCCACACAGAGGTGCTGCAGCAATGGACATTATGAGAAATATAATAGAGCAAAGCATGTAACCCTATTTTAGTTGACCTGAAAAATACAAATATGACCCTGAAAACTAGCACAACAGAGCATCTTTAAAGGCTATTTCAGATTTTAAGAGGTGCTTAAATGTTATTTAGGAACATTTGCTGCAGGTGTACTTTGCACCACTGAAGAGCAATAAGATAATCCTTTTATATGTCCCACAGCGAGGGGATTTGCGGAAGGACTCGGCCACCTCAGGATTTGAACCCTTGACCTTTGTATCCCCAGAGAAGGCGTATTAACTAGGGATGAGCAAATGAAACTTCATGAAGCATTGTATTTATTTTCTGAGACCAGAAGACGGAGCTCTCTGGTCAACAAAGGGTTGAAAACACACTGATTTTTTTTTTTTTTTAAACCAAGATGGCCGTCTAGTGGGGTCAACAGTTACAACTAGGGATGTCCGATAATATTGGAGGGCCGATATTGAGTTAAAAATGTAGTATCAAGAATTTTGGGAATCGGGTTTTTACAACCGATGTTAGTTCTGTAGGCTTCAGCATTTCCGAGTCTGCATGAATGCAACATGGGACGTTTACAGGCGCGTGTTTGATGACGTATAACAACAACAACACGCTAGACTCGTAGGTTGCTAACCGTGGCTAACAAGCTTCCTCGCCCGGTGCATGAGATGTTCGTGGTTTGGAAGTATTTCCAAGTGTCACCTACTAACAGTAACAGCATATACCGGTATCGGGGGATATCAGTATCGGAAATTAAGGGTTGGACAATATCAGAATATCTGATATCGGCAGAAAAGCCAATATCGAGCGTCCCTAGTTACAACTAATGTTTCATGAAACGTCATCTGGTTCTTATTCTCTGAATGGATTTGTTCATGTTTTACAAACCTAAGTGAGACCAGACAACAACATCAATCATATATGGTTAGTAGTTCACAGCTGCTAAAAAGAAATATGTATTTTTTTATTTTAGCGCTGCTACCTGATCCGTCTCACTATCGTTAATATGCAAATTCAGGTATCCAGAAGTAGGAACTGCTCTTAGAACGTCTTTAGTTTAATTCACCTTAATTAATAAGTTTTGATAGACTCCCATGATCCTTCACTTCTTAGATCACAACAAGATAATCCAGAGTGGTCCCCAATTTAAGCTTATTTTCTATTCTCCTGGCTCTTTTAATGGATGCTTTTAATTGCATTTAAATGTCCTTTTAATGTTTTATGTAAAGCACTTTGGATTGCCCTGTTGCTGAAATGTGCTTTAGAAATGAATTCGCCTTGTCCTGGGATTCCTGAATGTTCCTAAGGAACAACATGGAATCTGGTGTGTGTCCGGTTGTATCGCTGAGGACCAAAGTTTTGGACGGGCAGACACAACAAAGCCCCTTTCACACATGCACTGCAAACCTGGGATTATCTAGACATGACCCGTATGTGAGAACGCAAATGCCTTAATCATTCATACCAGGCATCAAACAAAGTTTACACTGCCAGCTCCCGAGAACAAAGACTGTTTATTCCTTGTGTGAATACTGCCGATCATTCCCAGGTGTTCAGCGAGAGCAAATGTGCATGTTCCAGATATTTCTATCAGGCATAAAACAAACCTCTGGAGGTGAAGAAGAAGAGGGATCTACACAGAAACGTCAAAAAGCTCTGTTGCTACGCGCCAACGAAAAAAACATCTGACAAATTCAAGGAACGGCAAGAGACTCGGCTGTTTAGGACCAAATTAGGAACCAGCTCCATCAGCGCGGTGCAATACGCGTAATGTCCTGCAGCCTGCACACTCTGTTCAGGCGCCGCCCATCGCCTGAAACAAACAGGGTATTTTCAGGTAGTGAGTTCCTCCCTAGGGAGGTGTTCCAGGCCTCGGGGAAGACCCAGGACCAGGTGGAGAGATTAGATCTCCACACTAGCCTGGGAACGCCTCAGGATCCCCCAGTTAGAGCTGGTTAATGTGGCCCAGGAAAGGGAAGTTTGGGGTCCCATGCTAAAGCTGCTGCCCCCGAGACCCGACCCCGGATAAGAGGCTGAAGATGAGATGAGATGGGATGAGAACGCATCTAACATGGACAGTCACCTGTTGTGTGCTGCCTGTGGGAACGGGCATCTGATTCTCATAGCACTGTCCGGCGCCACCGACTGTATTTTGGTTCAACTTGTCCGTGTATCAAAGACTCTCTGTTGTCCATGTTTCGCGCATACTTGGTAGTAGATTAAGAGCAGTCCGTATCTGACAGTGAAAGCTCTGGAGCAGTAAAAGTTAATTCAGACTGAATCTCTCCCGTCCTCCTTAAACAGCGAGACAATATCAAATTTCACACTTAATTATTTCTTAGGCAGGAGGAAATATGCTTTGTTAAATAAGCCACTTTAGAAACAAAATACTGTAAATGAGCCAATTTAAAGGTGCATTAAAGATGTTGGATGGAATCCCGTATGAAACCCCAGTTTCCTGTGAGATCAGGCTGCACACTCAAGTAAATGGGATTTGTTTTTGGTGTGGGAGTCGCTGGGTCTCAGCGGAGAACTAGAACTTAACTGATACCGAATAATGTTTGATCAGTGCTGATGGAAGTTCTGATATCGATGCAGTTCGACAGACAACCCACACAGCACATTACTGTTGATCCATAGCCCGATCTTGAGGAGCAATAACAACCTTAACTTGGTCAAAGATTTCTGATACAGTTGTTAATAAAGCAGTTAGACTTTAAGGCAGAGACTCAGGGCGCCCTCCCACTGTGCCTCCGTCCCGTGCCCCGTGCTTTAGGGTCCTTGTCCCCCCCTCCAGGCCCGTTTGTACTCACACTACCTGGGCCTCGGAGAATGCTTCTTGCTGCCTATACGTCATCACGCCGTAACACGTCACACGCATTGATGACGTCATGGCGATGCGTGGCTTTGTTTCCAAATCTTTCCGTAGACCTCGGAGTTTTTGTGCGTCTTGTCGACTGTTTTTGAATCTTTTCATCGACCAAATCTGCAGTAAACACTCCACCTCCGCATCACACCAACGTGAACCTTTCACCGCCATTGTTTTAAATGTCAAAAATAATCCACCCACGGGGCGTTTTGAGGGGAACAGAATGAAAGTATTGCTTTTCTATAAAATATATTTAGTCTGAATTAAAATTTAAAAAAAGTTTTGACAGGTTTGAGAATGACTTTCTGTCCCGTTGTGTTTCCATGGTAGCAGCCAATAGCGTTGGGCGTTGCTGGTTGCCAGGGTTGTCTGTTGTTGGGTGCAGCTACTGTAGGCTGGCACTGGGTGAAATGGAGTTAGCCAATCGTGCAGCTGCTTGGGAGCCTCAGTGAAGGGGGCGTTCTTTGTCCCAGCAGCTGAGTGAGCAGAGACGGGCAACAACCAGAGTCACTATAGGCCGAGCATTCACTCCATGGACTGAGAGAAAGGA
Source organism: Echiichthys vipera (assembly GCF_963691815.1). Classification (NCBI taxonomy): domain Eukaryota; kingdom Metazoa; phylum Chordata; class Actinopteri; order Perciformes; family Trachinidae; genus Echiichthys; species Echiichthys vipera. The sequence goes on along the minus strand of NC_139836.1, from coordinate 2,122,969 downwards.
GAGGAACGCCATTCAAACGCACGCCCACATGGCTACGCTGCTCCTTGATGCTAACATCACTTTCATCTGCACTAAGCTGGAACGGCTAATGCTAACGGCTAACGCCAACTGTCACTCAAACTCCTCTAATCCTTGTTTTTATGGTGTGATTTTCTGGAGGGGACGGGTTCAAACAGGCTCAAACAGACTCCGGTCTCCTGGAGCTACTGGGCCGGGTCTGACCAACCTGGCAACCCACTGCTGGACTTATATTTTGTTGTTGTGACGACGATCTTGAGACACTAGATGGAGCCTTTCTGATCATTCTCCAGATTCAACCTTTAACATTTAACAACAAAATCTGATGACAGTTGCGGGGTCATTTGCATAAATCTGATGAAATCACACCAACACAGCCCTGATGAAGCAGATCAGCAGAGTTTGGGATCTTTTATTTATTTATTTGTTCATTTATTCATCTGATGGGGACAGAGGACGCTAATGAACGTCAGTATAAAACTATAAGCTGCAAACATGACAGATTTAGCAGGAATGCTAATTTCCATCTGTACCTTTAAACTCAGAGAGCAGCTCTGATCTCCTGTCTGTGTTTTCAGGGCATTTTGTATACTTCTGTGATTCTTTTACACTAATTCACCTTCATACGTGTGCATACGTGTCTTTTCCTTGGTTGTTTTCCTCAACTCTTGAGCTGACGTAACATGAACTTCTCTGGTGCGGGATCAATAAAGTTTGTCCAACCTTATCTTTGTCCTCACGTGTTTTGAAGGGACTTTACTTCACTGTCTCTCTCCTTCCATCTTCTGCTTTTTCCTCTTCACTGTGGTGCCAAGCATTTATCTTGATTTGAGCTGCTAAATTATAATGTTAAACATAACTCAAGTCTCTGTAATGGAAAGGACGACCCAGTTCCCCGCTGATTGGCAGTCTACCAGTAACTTCAGCTCATCACATCTTCCCACCAATTGGCTCGGCTGTCCCTCGCCTGTCTCACAGCTAATTTTATTGATGGCGCCATCTCACACGGGCGAGACGGGGAAGTGACTCAGTTCGATTTTCTGTAGCAGTCTTGTGTAATTTTTTTACACCTTTCTCTCCTCTCAGGGCAGTCAAAGTTAGCGGTTAGTATATCATAATTAAAGGGAAATTGGAGATAGTCAAAGGAGGATTGAAAAAGGCAATTAAAATCGCTTTCAGATGAACTACCTGACCCCGGCTCAATCAATACAAAAAAAACGCCAGGGACTCTTTGTTGTGAAGAGAAATCCTGGATGAACAATGCCATCAAAAGAAGACAATCATTTCATGACGCCCTGCTTTCCGAATGTAGGTGGCTGCTCCGGATGAGTAATTTCTGCTCAGAGACGCGAGGGCACATGGAGAGAAAGGCAGAAGCTGAGGTGAGAGGAAGGTGGAGGAGAGGAGCTGGAAGACAGGATCTGCAAAGTGAAGGTACTTAAAGACTATTTTTATTGTTCCTGCGTGCACTCACAGGTGTCCTGGTCGCCTCCGCTTAGCTCCATTTCACAGCGATGACAGGCCAATCGAAAACACACACAGTTTTAGTTTTACAGAAATCCAACGCTGTTACTTGTTGCCTTGTCTGTAGACCTTTCAGAGGGTCTTCTTAATATAATTTGGTGTCTACTCAATAACATGTAACATCCTGCTGCACGTTTGTGATCCGTGTTGAGCCTCACTTCACTAACTCTGTGGCCTATTTCCCAAATAAAGTTAAATTAAAGTAAGTAAAACGTATTTGTAAAGCGCTTTTCACAGGCAAAGTCACAAAGAGTGTGAAACAAGATACAGGACAAACAGGAAAAACACAATATATTAAGGGAAAATACCCACAAGATACAATTAAGACCTATGATGCGTCCCAAATGGCGCACTGCAGTGAGTGTACTGACATTGGCGCCCTCTGTATGGACACGATCAGTTCACTCATCTCCCCTGTATGTGCTACAACGCACTTACCGGAAATGACAATCGTAAGTCTTCTTCTGTTTAATTTTCCAAAAGCTTTCACATCAACTCTTCTGAAACAGCAAACCGGCAAAACTCTTTTACATTTATAAAGTGAATCTAGTCGTTACTGCTCCATCGGGCTGTTATTCCGCCATTTTCCCGTTTGAATTAAGTCCCGCCTCCTCCGCTACGTAGACGAAACGGCTGCGATTGAGGGCGTTGAGTGTCGATCCACACTTGACGGTTTTGAGTACACAACCATTAACTTGACTTCCGACATGAACGCTCTTCCACCTTCAAAAAACCCCATTTGAGGGTGTAAGTGCGCCATTTGGGACATAACACTAGGCTTCTAGTTGACCTGGTGGATACGGGTCAACCACCTGAAACAGAAATGTCTTTATCTGCCTTTTTAAAAGTCCACAGAAACCACAGACCGTAAGGGTGCACGCACAGCGCTCCATAATTTAGGTGCTACGGACTCAAGAGCTCGATAGACAGTGAATTTCACACATTCATATTTCATGACAGGGTTGGAAAGCATGACTGTCTTTTTTAAAATGTGATATTGTTTAATGCAGGGATGTCAAAGTCAAATACATCAGAGGGCCAAAAAAAACAAATTTGCTACAAGCCGAGGGCCGGACTGGTTTTTTAAAACATATTAAAATGATGCATATGACCTGTTGAACCAACACAGTGTACCGTATTTTATTTAATAATTAAATAAATAATCCAATATTTTTGTACGGCTCCGTCAGTGATTTCACGTGAAAACATTTATCAACAGGCAAACAGCAAAAATGAAAATTCGCAAAAATAAAACATGTTCCTTAATATCAAGATAAAGACGCACAGCTGTGTGAACATGTGATCTGCCTCCCACCGAGCTTCAAACACCCTGTGCTCATCGTCCACCTTCCGTTTAGCCATTATTGGAGGCCAGCAGGCGGCTGTGGCGGGCGGGCCGGTTCTAATACTAATCAAATATCATCCCGGAGGCCAAGATCATTTATTCGAGGGCCAGATCCGGCCCCCGGGCCTTGACTTTGACACCCATGGTTTAATGTGTTATTGGTATATTAACCTTTTACTTTTCTGAATCAACATCAACATGGCAACACTTGTCTAACTGAGTTCCTAAGCAACAATAACAAGCGATGGTGTTATTGGCGATGGTGGTAGGCTCTATTGGCACACACACACACACACACACACACACACACATACACACACACACACACACACACACACACACACACACACACATACATCGTTCTCTGTTCTTGCAGCCTCTGTTCATCCGTCTCTTCTCCTGCCAATCCAATCCAGATTTCTCGTCAAACAAACCACGATTGTGGATGCAGAACAGGTCTGGGGGAACGATGGGACCAGCAGGAGCTGCGGAGCGAGCTTATACGCAGCATTTATTCACTTCACAGTGCATAAATCTAAGCAATCACAGATGTACGACTGATGGGTTCCTTCGCTGCCTCGATTCAGAACCTACATCACAAGGAAAAACCAAATGACGGCTCAATTAGAATCAAAAACAAAGAAACGACCCATGGCGCTTCTTTTGTGTGCAGTAAATGAACATGGAAACACATCTGTCTGACAAGCCTCTACACAAACACACATAGCACTGTAACACTCGGTTTTTGTGGGCGTCTGCAGCTTTAACTGTTGTGCTGCATAAATGTGGAAGGTCGAGACATTTTTCCGGTTCACACTCGGACAAGTTTGACTTGCTAAAAGCCCCTGAAATCTGCAATACGGTACGCTAAGCACATGATGGCTGAAACACATGAAATATGAATGTAATTTTGTTTATGGGCATGTACTGCCAAGCTGAACAGCAATGAGTAACTTTATTCAGTTATTCAAATGATATTCCCACTCTTGGAATAACTTGAGTTTGATATAAACACTGTTTAAAAGTCATTGTCCAGTGTGTCTGTGTGTGTGTGTGTGTGTGTCCTGTACCCAACTGGAAAAGATGCAGGACATAACTCACTGAGGGTTGTGTCTATAGAATGATGGTGTTTTACAAGAGAAAAGATATTCTTATATAAGAGGAAACACACTGCTCTGGCAGCATGAGACGACTCACGATCAGGTGATGTGTACCGTCAGCTCACAGTGGGTATTCATTAGTGTTAGTGTGTCCTTGAGTACGGTGTTGAACTCTCTCGTTCCTGCCTGACTGCACTCTGACCTCGTGCATGCCTTGGAGGGATATGCAAGAGCATAAATCCATACACAATGTTTTAAAACAGAAGGCTGTTGTTAGAAGAAGCCAGCTCCATGCATTGTGTTAAGGAGGATGTCTATGAAAGCGGTTCATTTTCAGGTACAGAGGAATCAAACACACTCACTCATGTGACATTGAATAAATTGTTTTATTTTGAAGTGTAGATGTGATATTACTGAACAAAGAGACACTGAACATCAGGAATTGTAAAATTTTAGTGTTGTGAGGACTCTAAAGGTTGATTACAGAGAATGAGCCAAACACCGTCATCTAGTGTCTCAAGATGGTCGTCGCAACAACAAAATATGTCCAGCAGTCGGGTTGCCAGGTTGGTCAGACCCGGCCCAGTAGCTCCAGGAGACCAGAGTCTGTTTGAGCCTGTTTGAACCCGTCCCCTCCAGAAAACTACAGCATCAAAACAAGGATTAGAGGAATTTGACTGACAGTTAGCATTAGCCATTAGCATTAGCCGTTCCAGCTAAGTGCAGATGAAAGTGATGTTAGCATCAAGGAGCAGCGTAGCCATGTGGGCGTGCGTTTGAATGGCGTTCCTCTCCTTTCTCTCAGTCCATGGAGTGAATGCTCGGCCTATAGTGACTCTGGTTGTTGCCCGTCTCCGCTCACTCAGCTGCTGGGACAAAGAACGCCCCCTTCACTGAGGCTCCCAAGCAGCTGCAGGATTGGCTAACTCCATTTCACCCAGTGCCAGCCTGCAGTAGCTGCACCCAACAACAGGCAACCCTGGCAACCAGCGACACCCAACGCTATTGGCTGCTACCATGGAAACACAACGGGACAGGAAGTCATTGTCAAACGCGTCAAAAGATTTTAAATATTAATTCAGACTAAATATTTATATTTTATGTGGAAAAAAATCATTCTGTAGGACTTAAAACGCCCCGTAGTTGTATTTTTAATAAAGATTCAACCTTTAGGTAATGGAAGTTGCATAAACTCTACTACTGTTGTGTGTTTGTTAGCAGATCAGCAGAAAAAGGCCCAGACTCACACTGCAGGTTTGAGGATTCTGATAAATAACTTTTATTTAAATGCTCCATGAAAAATATGGAAACTTATGATACAGTAGTTCTCCTCCTCGCTGTCGGGGTAGGGAACGTACCGCAGTTGGTGTGTAGGTACAACCCGCGGGACTCGATTAGATGCAGGACTTTGGGACGGCTTTTCTGACTGCGACACATTCTGCAAACCTATTAAACATTTTAATCAAGTTTTCAATTACTGTTTCTTCGGGTACAACACCTCCTACTGCATCCCTTCCTCCCTGCTGAGCCCCGCCGTCAGCCAAATGATTGTGTGGTGAGCTGGACAGCCGAGGAAAAAGCTGCGGGATATAAGGCTAAGTCCCCATTCTCTCCTTTTCTCTCCCTTTATCCACAGTAATCCCAAAGAGCCTGGGATGGTAATGGGTAATGGATATCCAGACCCCTCCCTCCCTTCCACACACACATACACACCCTCTCTCTCTCAGTGGTGATGCTGAGGGTGCAGGTTCCTACTTCTAACATTCAGCGTCCCCGGACCCTGTGTCCACGGCGATTAGCTGGCTAACAGGATTATACTGTCTCCCATTCCTCCATCCATACGTTCCATCATTTGTTATCCTTTCCTCCTCTCGGTGCAGCTTCCACCTCCCTTGCGACAGGTACTGGGGGAAAAGAGACGTAAATACTGGAGGTGTGTAGAAGGGAAAAGTTCATGGGCAACTTTGCAGAAAAAGTCAAGAGAGACTTTGTGAGTCAGTCATGTTTGAGTCCCGTTGTGGTGAAGTGAAGCTTAAGAGAGAAGTGTGGCAGCATCATTACACAGGCCTCTGCCCCGAAATACTCAAAACCTCCTCTGTGATCGTTCCCGTTGCAGCAGGTGGCTCCAGGACCACATTTTGCAATAATGACACACACAGACTCTGAAAACAATACCAGCATTGATGACGCTTCGCCAAAAACGACGTTTAAGCAGCAAACGGATCAAACAAGGAAGTAAGGTGATGTAGTAAGAGCTCTAAACTCTGGTAGGGATGGATCAATGACATTTTTATCATTGTCATTATTGTTATTGGGGTGCATAAATTACCTGAATGTGCCAGAATGTGGAGTGCTCCTTATTATTTATCTGCATGGCCCAACACAGGAGAGCTAACTCCTCAGGCCTGGACTCTGCTGCCCACTCACACCTGAAGGAGAAAGCCCACTCCTTTGACGACAACAATGTCCGCATCCTGGACAGAGAGGACATATAGTTTGAAAGAGGAGTAAAAGAAGCATCTATGCAAAAGTAGAGAAACCATCGATGAACAGAGGAGCAGGTCTGAGACACCACTTATCTCCAGTTTACAATGCTGCCCTTTCATCCCTTCATTCAACAATCCAACCTTAAAGAACAACTGTTCACAAACGGCCTCCTGTGACTCTAACGACTGTCGTTCAGACTCAATAGAGCACTAACAAAGCCGAAACCAACTTCCCACCAACGACTGGACCAGGACCAGGACCGGGCTGGGACTGGACCAGCACTAATGAAGTCCAGACCTACTTCCACCAACGACTGTTACTCAAACGACGGTCGTTGGCACTTGGAGCACAAAGGATTCCAGTGACATCATCGGCCTTGTGAGCGGTTAAATACCTGGATCTCCACACAAGACAGTTGGACCAGTCCCAGCCTGGTCCTGGTCCTGGTCCTGGTCCAGTCCCAGCCTGGTCCTGTTCCTGGTCCTGGTCCTGGTCCTGGTCCAGTCCCAGCCTGGTCAGATGCGTACATGAACTGATGAAGCCTCTTGGATGAGAGGTGAAACGTCTTCCTAGACAAACATCCAAGTCCAGTTGCTTCTGACTGAAATTGCTTTGGGGAGAACGACGACCTGGACACATGAGAACATTCACCGGTTCCTTCCTTTTTAGTATTTAGTGAAAGTTTTTATTTTTAATATTTGGTGATTTCCTCTCTCATCACCCTGTTCTGTTTACTTTGGAGGATTATAAGACATCAGAGGTCTGCTGTCTGCAGACAGAAAACTATTTCTCTCCTTCAACCTCGACAACAGCAAAGATAGCTTCACTTCTTCCTTTCTTACCTTTCACAATAAAAGCTCCAGACATGAACTACGTAGTAAACTGTTAACCTGAGGGAACTTAGATTAATTCAGAGCATTTCATTAAAAGGAAACTCAATAAAATAGCTCACAGTTGTTCAATTTTAGCTGTTCCTGATCAGGAATCACAGGAGGAGACACTTTTATTTTGTCTCCTGGTCGGAGTCTGCGGAGCTCACCTCCATTACTTCACTCTGCAGCAGAAACAACACACAGGACTCCTCCACGGGTCTCAAACGGAAAACTGTAGCTGCTGTACCTTCAATTGTTCTCTTCACACATACTGTATGTTGATAAACTGTATTTCTCCTCTGCTCTGATCGCTCTCTCTCATCGACTCAGAACACATCTCCTTTCACATGTTCCTGTCCTTTATTGGTCACGCCCCCGCAGAAAAAGGTTGATCTTTCTTTTGAATGGCACACCCGGCAATATTTGCAGGTTGGGGTTCGGAGCAAACTTTCCAGATTCAGCATCAACAGTTGTTAAAGCTGAAGGACTACACTTCTATCTTCTTTGTGTCTCATTAACTCAGTCGTGCACACAGTCCTGACATTCTCCTATCTGTGGTTTAGGTACGAGGGCGTGATGATTAACACAAACTTATTCCACTTAACTTTTTTGAGCTGAATCCAGTTGGAGCATACTCTACCGTCTCTGCCAGCACTTATAATCTGTGAGAAGATAAAATTAAATGTGCGGATCAAAAGAGATTCTTGGCTGTCAGATATTTGGAGAAAGCACACAGTCGTCAAGAGTAACTGTCGATGAAAGTGGTTTGGGAGCAGGGAACTCTGTGACATCCAGGTTTTCACAGTGGAAGAAAAAGATCTCTGATTCATTATTGAACGAACCAACGATCATTTGCTTTCACGGCTGAGTTTTGACGTTAAACCAACAGAGGCTTCACCCTTGTGCAATGATCATTTTGAATATAAAAGGCAGCGTGTCTGATGTGTTATGAAGTTATCAAAGACAGAATAACAGAGTGAATGAGCGGAGAGAGAGAGAGATTAAAACAGAAAAATCAAGGAGGGAGTAAACAGTAGTAAGTCACGATTCGTGCTGCCAGTGGAACAGTGCTGCTATGCATGCCTAACCCGCTCCACAAAAACACTATTTTTCTCTTCTCTTTACATTAGTGCAGCGCAGGAGGAGGGTGGGGGGCAGAGGAAGGTTGGAAGATGGATGAAAGGCAGCACAGTGTTGCTGCGTTGACCCAACCCGGTGGTCGATATCCTAGCCGAGACAAATCAAACGCCCCTCGATGTCCAGTAGCCCAGGGCCATTCAGCACATTTCAAAGCGCTTGGATCTCGAACCTTTGCAGAGGCATGAGCAACTCCTTTTAACCAATGCCCAGCAGCAACAACCCACAGAGCGCCGGAATTATTCTGCTCATCCACCGCAGGTGCCGAGACTCAAATTGCCCTCTGTCAGAGAGCACGTTCACAGGTCCATAGCCTGTTGAAATACACATTTCCCAGGTCTCTTGCCTTTGTTATTCCCTCCAGAGCCAGTTAGCAGAAAGCGCCTCACTGCTGCACAGAAAAGCTTTGAATTGGAAAATGGCCTTACCCTGTTCTACTTCTGAAATAATTATTTTATTTGAATGTTTAATGATCCATTTTCAAGAGCAGGTTTCTCAGCAGCACAATATTTTTCACGAAGAGAGAAAATGGTCCGTTGTATAAAGCCGTATTTGCACATTTAAAACAAAACATTTGAGAAAGCTTTGAATACAAAAATGATCTTAATGTCAGTAATAAACTGGGGGCGTTTCCAGGTGATATCTATTCGTTTCTTCACCTGCAGGATCTCCCCTTAGAGGTCACTTTGCGTCAAAACCCATTTGGGGTCCTTTTATATAATATCTATCTATTTCGATCTCTGTAATGTGTGTTTCTGTTCCAGGTGAACGGCGTCTTTGAGTTCGACATAAATAATGAAGGTAGTTAACAACAAAGGAACCTCTTTTGAAGAACAAAGACATTTTTATTCTCCTTGGTGATTTGTTGTTGTTGTGTCCACATCCTGTTTCTTTTGGTCGGATGAATCTGAAAAACTCCAGTTGTGCTTCAGGAAGGGAGGAAGCATTTGTATTCCTCCGCCCCGGGAGAGAGGGCTGTAACATAACGTTGTAATGAAAAGGAATTATTTGTCATGAACGGTGCAGGGAAATAACACAGGGAGACTCGACCCAAATGCAGACAAGGACACGGGGTAAAAGTACAAACAAACATGACTAACTACAGGGGGAACAGATACACTGAGGACTAGACGGTCGAGGAAAACAGGAACGAGGAACGACTGACGATCAGGGAGCAGGAAGAGGAAACGACGGACGATCAGGGAACAGGACAAAAAAACGACGGACGATCAGGGAACAGGACGGGGAAACAGGAACGAGGAAACGACGGACGATCAGGGAACAGGACGAAGAAACGACGGACGATCAGGATACAGGACGAAGAAATAGGAATGAGGAAACGACGAACGATCAGGGAGCAGGAAGAGGAAACAATGGGCGATCAGGGAACAGGACGAAGAAACGACGGACGATCAGGATACAGGACGAGGAAACAGGAACGAGGAAACGACGGACGATCAGGATACAGGACGCGGAAACAGGAACGAGGAAACAGGAACAAGGAAACGACGGACGATCAGGGAAAAGGACGAGGAAACAGGAACGAGGAAATGACGGGCGATCAGGGAACAGGACGAGGAAACGATGGACGATCAGGGAACAGGACGAGGAAACGATGGACGATCAGGGAACAGGACGAGGAAACAGGAACGAGGAAACGATGGACGATCAGGGAACAGGACGAGGAAACAGGAACGAGGAAACGACGGACGATCAGGGAACAGTTCGAGGAAACAGGAACGCGGGATACTACTGAAGGATAACAACGGTCCAGCGCTGCATGCCTGTCCGCTCAGGGTCTTTATAGTCCTACAGGTGATCAGTGTAACATGCTGCAGCTGGGTAAGACACGCCCACCGGACCTGGACAAACAAAAACACCAAGGGGAGTACTGACTGGGGGTACTGACAGAACCAACTCTTGACTATTATTATCAATGTTTGAACCCAGTTTCTTATAAACCAATGAGGGTTGGGCATGTACGCATCTGACCAAGAAATAAATCAAGCTGTTCTTCTAGTCGCCACACGGCGGGATCAACACACCGAGTCCCCTTCAAGTAGAAGACTACATCTGGCAGCTCATTGGTTTCCCCATTCATCACTTTGATTAAACATGACCAAAATAACAACAGCTTTAAACTACATTTTTAACGTCAAGTCAATTTATTTATATAGCCCAATATCAAGGCGTCTCTACCCGGGTGCCTGATCTTTATTTGGATTTTTTTTTAATTAATTACGAGCTGCAAAACATGTTTTCTCTCAGGAAAAAAGATTTACAGCAAACAGTGGCAGCAGCGGTAAGGCCCTTCTGAATATAGGTATTATCATGGTGCATTAAATCTGCAATTGATTAAATTACCACCAGCCAATTCACACCAAGTGAACCTGGGTCCTGCAGGGACTCTGGGGGTCTTGGGCCCTGAGGCAGTTGTCCTAGAGTCATTTAAATACTTTCCCCAAAAGTTCTATCTATTGCAGAGATGTTTAATTAAACTGTACGATGTGCAGTGCATTTCAATGCACACTGTAGTTACAGTCGATAATGTTTTGTATTCATAGGCTGAATGTATTGAGAATGTTCATATTAGTCCAAATTAATGAAATAGTTTTAGAGCTTATTTGCTTTTGTTCCAAGAAATGTGTTTGTGCGATAAGTACAGTGTTCGTACAGAGCTGGAGGCCATTAGCTTACAGCCGCTAAAATACATAAATACACCTACCAGCACCCCTAAAGTTCACTAATGAACACGTTGTAAGGTTTTTGTGTAACATGCACATATACAGAAGTGTTACGTGTTGGAAGAAACAGTGTATTCCTCCACCTCGCACTTCTGTGCAGACTCAGAGTGTCTCTGTAGTGTCGCTCGTCTGGGAGCCTCATTGTGATGACAAGACTCCGTCAGCACTGAAGAGCAGGATTATTAATGAATGGAGCTTCCAAATCCAAAACACTCTTTCTACCCTTAAAATGTGGTTTGATTTATTTTCTCCTTCTGAATGCAAAGCTGTTCGACAGCTTACACTCTGGATGTCAGAGCTTCACACCATCACAGGAACAAACCTTACACAGTTAAGTCATAAAGAATCCAGTTAATCTGAAGATGTTTCCCTTTGGCTTGGATCTGTAAAGGCGCAATGTGTAAAATATGGTCGGACCTTAGTGTTTTAAACATTCCAGATATGAACTAAAATTATAGATAGAGTCTGAAGTCGTAACAGTTTTAATGTTCAAAGTCAAAGATGTCTATGTAATGTGCTGCAGAGATATCTAATGAGATTAGCATGTTAACCAGCTAGCCCTGGCCTGTCACGTCCAATCCCCCACCACAGCGACTTCCTGGTTGATCCGATCAGGAAGTGCCAAGTTCTAGCCAGGCTAGTTTATTTTATTGGAGGTTAAAGTTTATCAATAATTAGGGATATGGCCTCTTCAGTGGGACGTGAGGGTTGGCGTTTCACAGTGTATGAGCATGACACTGTGTTGAATATCAGTTGAAATCATAGATCATAAATGCTGGCTGCACTTGACTCCTGGAGCCGGTGTAATCTCCGCTAGGGACACAGGAGTGCTAGCACTTGAGTCTGCTTGAGACTGACCTCCCGTGTCAGTCGCTACCATTTAAAAAAGTAATTTTCCCGTAAGAAATTGCTCCAGTACCTGGAAGAAATTCTCAACATTGACTCCTACTACCGTTTATCTAGTAGCGGGTGCTGTTAGCCTAGCTTTCGAGTGGTGGTGCTAATGTGGCTAATTCAGTTTCCGTCAGCCAGATGGACATATCTTCCTCCCCCCAACGTCACATACATGCCCTTTTTTGGTCAGAGGAACTGAAGCGGAGTCAAAGTTTGACAAGATGGAGACTCCTGTAGGCGAGGATGACTGGATCAAGTTAAGAGTTTATAAACAGTCTATGGTCCTGTCTTGTAACACCGCCTGTGTCTCTATCGTGTGTCTAACTGAACACCATCTTTAACAGTTTCATGGATGAAAGCATTAAATCATGAAATTCCTGTACAGGCTGGATTGCTGCCCTCTATGTCTTTGGAGCATGTGGTCAGGAACTACACATCGCACCTTTAAGCTTATCTACTCTGTAGTTACGTTTTGGTTAAAGCAAAGTGTGAGACGATGCAGAGACAAGCCTGGACTCTCTGAGGTCAAGGCGTGTTAAAAGGCTTTTATGGAGATAGATTTACTTATGCACTCAGAATCCTGTACTCTGACTAAAAGCATCCTGTGATTCTAAGCACAGACCCCTTTTAAAGCTGACAAGAACCGAGAGAGAAGTGATGGACACAGTCGTGTCCCCCCTGAGACAGAAAAATAACGGCGCCTAAAGGTATCATTCATAACTGCCCTGTACCTCCCACATGCCTGTGTAGGCGAGACCAGCTCAGATATCTATGGATCATGCAATGACAAATTCAGCTGCAGCCCACGCTGCTGCTGCAGCATCGACACTGTCGGCAGCATGTACACTCTGAGACTGATGAGTTCAGGCCAAACTGATCCATAGAGCTGAAATAACGCACACTGACATAGAGCAGATAGTTCTGCCACACCATCCAGCTCACTAAGCATGAAATAACAGCCTGCTGTCTGGTCTGTACTGGGACAAATCATGTTGAGAAAATCTTTGCTTCACAGACACCAGCTTCATAGATCAGAGACGCGGCGTTTCCCTCGCAGCAATGAGTCCTTCCCTCGTCTCGGGTTGTAGAACGCAGATTGACCTCAACATTATTCTGTAATCTCAACAAATATGTGTTTAAGTATTGAATCTGGAGTCATCGGTGTTCAGTAAATCGTGTCTTTACCACCTGCATGTAGAGAAGCATCTCAGCTCAGGTCTGGCTTATTCTCTCCTGACATTCAGAGAATTCTACAACTTAAGGCGCGTCCACACGAAGACGCTTCAAGTCAAAAAATATTGTTTTGTTTTACACTCCCCGTTGAATTTCATCACTTCAGGATCAACACAGACGCTGCAGTGTGCTGCAAAGGCTCTGTGTCTGCAGCAAACTCTGAAAACTACAGTGTTTTAAAGGTCCGATGACGTCGTGTTTAATACGGCAGTGGATGAAATACTCAGGGCCCGTCCACACAAAGACGCCTTTACCTGTAACCGCACAACTTCAGTCCGGTTTAGTCGCCCATCCACAGCAGAGTGGGAAGTTTTGAAAACGCCCCCCATGGCGTTGTGGTCTGGACGGTAAAACCTCATACTTTGTTAAAGGACGGTGTCATGGCCCCACCTCCGACCTCTGACCCCGCGGCGTCACACAACAACAACAGGTGCTGCTGCGTGAGAGGACAGAGACGGACCTAGAGACTGTTTACTGAACTGGACTCTGAGCCACATGCATGGGACTGAATGAGGCCCAGCACAGATTTCTCCCTTTTCCCTGATGCTCTGAATAAGGAGCTAAACTGCTCCTTATTCAGGACACTAACTGCAGAGTGAAGGGGCTCCCAGCAGCACCCTCTGCTCAGTGAGGACACTAACTGCAGAGTGAAGGGGCTCCCAGCAGCACCCTCTGCTCAGTGAGGACACTAACTGCAGAGTGATGGGTGCATCAGAGTCCAGAACAGCACCAAAGTCTCCACTAAGACCAGAACCAGGGACACGTTTGTCTCTAGGATGGAGGAGGATTTGGAGAGAAACTCTCCGGTGTTTGGATTCTCCACAGCGTCTCCCCGTCTCTTCTTCTCCGTTGTTGGTGTATTTCTGTGGCAGTTACAGCGCCACCTCCAGGCCTGGCATGGGTACTACAGCGTTTGGAGTCGGGTTCACTGGTTTCCTGTGGACGCGGATATTTCTTGAGCCCAGGCCGTGTGGATGTAAAACTTTTAAGAACAACGGAGGAAAAAAGCGTCGTTTTCCAATGTGTAGACGACCCCTTAAAACAGGAACATCAAAGGAAAACATACAAACAACTGAAAACCACTCCTCCCAATGTTCATGACCCACAGACATGAGACAGTATCTGTCGACCCCCCTCAGTTCCAAACAATTGCAAATCCCTCTCCAGCCAAAGTTTGTCTATTCCAGAAAAACCCAACTATATAAAATGGATTTCTGACACTTGCACAGGTACAGGACACTTCCTTTTCCGTTTCCTGAATAACAACGAAGGACAAAAGATGCTGAGTGACATTTTAATCATTTAAATATTCCTCCGTTTGGTTAAAGCCAGCCCAGTGTTTCCATTTGAATATGAACTGAACACTGTTGATTCATATCTTGAGGGAACAATTGATTGTATGATTTATTCCTTTCACCTTAATATCCATTATAACAATCAGTGTTTCCATTGTGGGCGACACATCCACTTCAAGCTTGTTGCACCGAAATGAAGGTTTGAGACCGAATAAATGATTGAATCATGTCGAGCACCTTATTTAAAATCTGAACAGTGCCATGAAATATTCACAGTTGGCTTGTGATCAAGGATGTCTGCGTTACTCTGCTTCTTCTGTTGCCACCCTGACCCAGACCTCAGTGAGACAAAAAGGAAACTCAGACTGGAGCAGAGTGGATTCAGAGAGAGAGCAGACTATTTGGTTTAAAACCAAGCCACAACATCTCTTCTGATTTAATAATTAAATGTTTGAACACTGCAACTGAAATGTTGTTGTCTTGCTCCTAACTCTGATTTATGGGTTACCCTTAAAACTACTCTTCTTCTTCTTTTGGGTCTAAGAGTTTTTCACAAAGCGCTAAAAGCAGCTCCTTAATCAGTGAAAAGTTAGAAGCACTCAACAGGACTCCTTAGTCACTGAGAGCAAAACACAAACAAACCTAAAATGGCTGCTGGTGGCAATGCTCCTCGTAATCACGTCAACATTTCAGAAACCTTTAATGGTGCTGAGCTTTTTAAAAACCTTTTTTGGCTTTTACAGTCATTTTGACTCTGAATTTCCCGTTAATAGTTTCCTTCCTTTCATGCACAAGTTGGTGTTTGCAGCTCTCATTTTCAGCCGTGGTTACTGAAGTCTGATAAGTACGAGGCTTCTTACGTGGACACCTGCTGATTGCAGATGATGGTGGCTGACCTATAACTCTGTGTCATGATACATAATTAGATTTTTAACTCTTTATTTGGATATGGCAACACCCCTCCTACAGTGTTTCTATCAAGAATTTACTGACAGAGACCCAAAACAGCCCATGACCCAAAACAGCAAACGACAATTTCATGAATATGACATCATGCATATCAACGGGGTTACCCCAGTTCCTCAGTAAAAGTCTGTGAATAGGTTTTAAGAGGAGACTCGCCTTTAGTGATATGAAGATCACATGTTTGTGAATACTCTATGCGGTTAAGATCTGGACTCTGAGCTGGTCATTTCATCGCATCACTCATCTTTAACCGCTTATCCAGGGTCGGGTCTCGGGGGCAGCAGCTCCAGCAGGGGACCTCAAACTTCCCTTTCCCAGGCCACATTAACCAGCTCTAACTGGGGGATCCCTATTCTTAGCTTAGGAACTGCTTAACCTGTTTTGCAGTGTGACGGGGGGCGTTGTCTTGCATGAACATTGCAGCTGATTGGGAGACAGATGCAGTGAAGGTGTTGCATGTTGATGAAGTAGGTTCACATAAACATTTGCATTCACTGAACAAGAGGCCCAACTCCTGCTGCAGAAAACATCCCCCAAACCATGACACTTCCTCCTCCAAATGTAACTGACTTCTTCACACACTTTGGGTTCAGTCTTTCCCCGGTCCTACGCCCAACATAATGTTTCCATTAGACCCAAATAAATTGAACTGGCGAGCAACTCCAGCTGCAGTGTTGGACTGATTCCCCATTGAGAGTCTTTGCATAATCCTGTCCTCTCGTGCACTTGTTTTACGTGGACGACCGGCCACGTGGCGGCTTGGGTGATCCCCTGGATGTTATGACGTTTACCTCAATCTCAACGCTGATTGGCTGACGTGCCACAACGTCACGCGATTTGGCTGAAAAGTTAAATATTTTCAACTCGCACGTTGGAGGCATTGGAGGCATTGGACGCAAATACCAATGGATTTTCGCGTCTATTGCGTCACATATATCGCCGTCCGCGTTCAAATCGCGTCTGTATATTGATTTTGTAATCGCGCTGCTTCTAGCTCGTCTATTGCTTGCAGTGTGATCGCAGCATAAGTCGTTGCTACGACTGGAAAGTTGGAAATTCCCACCTCCAAATTCAACTGGAGTGCTGCATAAGTCAAGATCTACAGGTGTGTGTGTGTGTCTCAGGCCAGAGTGCTTCTGTACAGTCAAATGCAAAATGAAGCCCTTTTGAGTAGCGGTAGAGCCAGCCCCGTTTATCCAAGTTTTAGCTGTTAAACAAACAAACAAACAAACAAAAATCCTCTAAATCCTGTGGGGAAAAAAACACTTTCTCTGCATCAAGGAGTGATTTGTAAGGCTGCAGACACACTTGGCTGTCCTGCACTTAGCCTGTGTGTCATCCTCATTAATGCTCTGACTCATGAGGATTAGCATGCCAAGAAAAACAAAGCACAAGGCATGAAATAAATCAAACGTGTGGATTCCCTGCTGCTTTTTGAATTTAAACTCAATCCAATTAATGCAACAACATAAAACAGTAACACTTAAGGGAAGATGAATTATCATGGATTCGTACCTGACTTCATGCATGAAAAAGCACAAGTTAATTAATGTAGCCCAGCACTTTATGAACTAGGAACGCACAAGAATTAAAGGCATCTCATGCATGAGTTCATGCAAGAACAATAGGTTAATATTTAATGCAATGAACATGATTTTGGAGTTATTAATGGGGTTAATGTCTTCTTCATAAGTCTGCAGTTAGCAGCCGGCAAACTGGCCCATCACGGCGGTGCACGTCATTTCCTGTGCGCCTGTTGGGACATAGAAAAAAGAAGGAGGGACCATGCGCAGACATCTCAAACAATGGCGGTGAAAGGTT
This sequence comes from Echiichthys vipera, assembly GCF_963691815.1. Classification (NCBI taxonomy): domain Eukaryota; kingdom Metazoa; phylum Chordata; class Actinopteri; order Perciformes; family Trachinidae; genus Echiichthys; species Echiichthys vipera. The sequence continues at coordinate 2,105,533 of NC_139836.1, read as the reverse complement.
CACGTTGGTGTGATGCGGAGGTGGAGTGTTTACTGCAGATTTGGTCGATGAAAAGATTAAAAAACAGTCGACAAGACGCACAAAAACTCCGAGGTCTACGGAAAGATCTGGAAACAAAGCCACGCATCGTCATGACGTCATCAATGCGTGTGACGTGTTACGGCGTGATGACGTATAGGCAGCAAGAAGCATTCTCCGAGGCCCAGGTAGTGTGAGTACAAACGGGCCTGGAGGGTGGGACAAGGACCCTAAAGCCCGGGGCACGGGACGGACACACAGTGGGAGGGCGCCCTTAGACTTTGGAAGTGCAGCTGAGTTCGGACATGTGGACTGAGCATTGTTTTTATTGATATTTATTAACTTACGCATGAGATTCTGTTAATTCTTGTTTCTTTCTTTCAAGTTTATTTGATAGATTCAGATTCATTTACATAGAAATGTTCAAACAATTGCCCAATACCGTGTTTTTCCTTATTATGGAGTTTATGGAGAGCTGCACTGATTATGTATCACGGTTGAATTCATGATAATTCAAAGTGATGTGATTATTTTCTTTAAAAGCAGAACACTCATCCTGTCGTCCTGTTGACGTAAAACATTATAAAGGTTTGTTTGTTGATCCTTGAGGACGAACATTCAAATTAAAACGTCTAAAGAAGATTTTGCAGCATCCCTCTGACATGCATTCATTTTTGAACGTGGTACTGATGCATCCAAAGGTGTGTGTGTGTTTGTGTGTGTGTGTGTGTGTGTGTGTGTCTGAGAGATTAAAGAGAGTGTTTAATGATTTAAGAAGGCTGCAGAGCACAAGGCAGACGTCTTTGAAGTGTTGAAGGTTGCTCTCAGAGTGGAAAGGCAGGTGTTGGTGGACGCTGTTTGTCTTTCAGTCGAGCAAGTCAGGGTGAAGAAACTCAATCATGTAATTTAGTTTAGTCGTGTAAATTAATACATGAAAACACACTCACAGAACAGGCTTGCACAGAAACTCCTGCACACACACACACACACACACACTCGTGCGTCACCTGTGTGACTTGTTGGAATGAGATGACTGCCTCTGACATATCAGTTTGACCCTGACTTCACCAGGGTTGCTTGCGTCGTGGTTACAAAAGTGTGTATATGTGTGTGTGAGTGTGTGTGTGTGTGTGTGTGTGTGTGTGTGTGTGTGTGCGTGTGCGTGTGTGTGGTGTCAGGGCTAATGTGGCGTACGGTGACATTCTGATAAATCTCCAGGCGGCCTGCGCTCTGCCCTTTCACAGCTGCTGACTATGTTAATGGAGAGTGCGGATACAGGGTCTGCTGGTTCTCCCCCGCCCCCCCCCTCTGCAGACACTAACAGTAGAGATGGATTCAATGTGTAAGTCGATGCAGCGTGCAGGGCCACCTGCAACACGGAGCCTTGACTTTTATTTAACTGCACTTGGATAGAAAACTAAATTGGTGAAAGGGAATTCTTGCACGAAAGGAAAATAAGGAGGTAGAGAATAACGGCTGCATACGTTCACTTGCTCGTAAAAGAAGGAGATATGATAATGAAATATATGAATGCTCGCTGCAGTGTCTTCCACCTGGTTATTGCTGGAAAACTCAGCTCAGCTCGTTTAAAGCGGAGCTATAAAGTCGTGAAAATGATAAATGCCTCTTGCGGATGTCTGGAGTGGTTCGCAGACATCAAAGCCAGCGCTCCTTTCATCCTCATTTACTTCGCTCCAAATGTCAAACGTCTCTTCTGTTCTTCCATTCTCTTTATCGTTAGCTCGCTTTCTCTTTCTTTGTTTTCTGGAGGAAAAAGTGTTTACCCATGATTCCATAGTGCACACACACACACACACACACACACACACTGACACACACATACACTTAGAGGTGGAGTGTGAACACGTGAGTAATTATCTGAGAATGAAAATCTGTTCACACATAAACAGTCGACAGGACACGGCTGCCTGCAGTCATCCCATAACATCCATCCATCATCTTCAACCGCTTGTCCCCAACGGGGTCGTGGTCGTGGGGGGCTGGAGCCGATCCCAGCTGACATAGGGCGTGAGGCGGGGTCCACCCTGGACAGGACGCCAGTCTATCACAGGACACATACATTGTGTTTACAAATTTTCGGGTTACTGATGTGCACGTAAATGCACTGATAGAGACCGACAACCATTCACACTCACATTCACACCTACGGGCAATTTAGGGCGCACTCACACTGTCCATCCGTACCGTGCCCCATGCTTTAGGGTACTTGTCCCCCCCGGGCCGTGGCCCGCAAGCGTGCCGTGCCTAGGCCTGGTACGCTTGCTGGCCACGGCCCGTGAAACGTGCTTGGGCACGGTACGGATGGACAGTGTGAGTGCACCCTTAGAGTCATGAATGAACCAAACACACGTCTTTGGACTGTGGGAGGAACCGGAGAGAACGCACGCAGACACGGGGAGAACATGCAAACTCCACACAGCCAGGATTCGAACCAGGAACCCTCTTGTTGTGAGGCCACAGTGCTATCCACCACCACACACGTCACCTTATTTTGAAAAAAACAATAATATTATTATTTTAAATAATCAAATTTCCCCCTGGGATTATTAAAGTATTTCTTATTCTGTTCACAAACATAAAAAACACACACATTCGATTTCTGTACATCTTCCTGAACAGTACAATGTTTCTGCTTCAGTTTCACCCCACAGATTGAAACACACACACACACACACACACACACACACACACACACACACACACACACACACACACACACACACACACACACACACACACACACACACACACACACACACACGCACACACGCACCCTTCAAAGTTTCTTTATATGAAACTTTCCTCTCATGTTATAACCACCCTTCCTGTTTCCATGTTACGTGGTTGTAAATGATTTCTGACTTTATGCATTATTTGCGCTGCATTATGGATCCACTTGACTTTAAAAACAGAGTCGCTGTCTTCACCAAACGCTGCATTATTAACCGTCCTTATGGCTCTTTTCTGTAATATGCATAATGACTGTAAGGTGTTTCTGTAGGTGCGAGCTCAAACCTCCACACAGAAGGTTAGAAACGACAGCACAAGTGAACAGTAAAGAACGAAAACAGCACTTTATGAGTCAGAATGTGTCTTGTTCAAACAAATCACCAGTTTAAATGAACAACAAATGCACCTCTCACTGTTTTATATTACTTTCAAGTCACGTCCTGCAGCTGAAACATAACCAACCTTTTAACTTGTAACACTCACAACAGCAGGTTTGAAGGTGTTTCCAGCATCTGAGACTCTTCAGTCCTGGATCTGGATCAAAACTGTCCGCTACACGATCATAGATGTAAATAATTTAAACCTCAGGCCACTTATCCAAACAAAAATGATCGCATATGTCCGTGCTCCATTGGTAATGTCAAAACGACTGTAAAGTATCAATAATATGATTTTTTATATGCACGTTTTTCTTTGTCGCTGACCATCTTTTGTAATTTAAAAGCATAAAAATATACTGTATACAGACAGGGGCGACACGGTGGAGTGGTGGCTAGCACAGCGCTGGTGCGTGTTTTGGTGCGTAGAGGAGCTTGTTGGCGTTCGTCGGCATCCCACCCACAGGCGCCCTTTGTGTGTCCGTCCGTCATCGACCACTTACTGGACGGACGGACAAATGAGCAGAGAAGTGGAGACGATGAGGGCGCAGCAGGGTGTAAAAGTAGACAGGAGTTAGCATGTTGTCCCCGTGTCTGCGTGGGTTTTCTCCGGGTTCTCCGGTTTCCTCCCACAGTCCAAAGACGTGCAGGTGTTGGGTTCATTGATGACTCTAAATCACCCGTAGGTGTGAATGGTTGTCTGTCTCTGTTCGTCTCTATGTGTCCTGTGATAGACTGGCGTCCTGTCCAGGGTGGACCCCGCCTCACGCCCGATGTCAGCTGGGATCGGCCCCCTGCCCCCCGCGACCCCGACAGGGACAAGAGGCTGAAGATGAATGTATACAGACATGATATAAATTATATTTAATATTTCTCTTTTCATTGTGCAGCTGTTTTGGATCCAGTTGGACACAAGTGTCTGGAAACCTCTTTAACACTGGGACGAGAGTTGTTAAATGGCCTTAAAGATGCCAGGGATTCATCTTCCAGAGAAACAGATGCTTCGCTCTGTGACACCAAAGTAATGGAAACGCCTGAGAGGCACAAACCGGGGCTCTGGTAACAGCTGATGCAACACAACCAACATATGTTTAATGCAGGGCCTCTGTGTCATATTCACTTTGAGTCTGTTAAACAAACCTGCACATGCTTCGAGAGCACACAGGTGCCTGCGTGGATTTAACCTTAATGTATGCACACGACCCTTTCCGGCAAACGGAGGAGAGAAACGCAGCCAGAGGAGATCCAACGTCCACCACAGGCTGATGTGTCAATAACAGAAAGCTGTGTTGACAAGGATAATTAGTCAGTGTGCAGAGAAAAGAGGAGAAAGGTAGAAAGATGAAAGAAGAGCAGACACCGGGAGAGGCTGTGAGGGGAGAAGGAGAGAGCAGGGAAGGAGAGAGGAGGTAAAGCAACGAAGCGGGGAGATGAGAGGGGAGAAGATAATGAGAAATGGGTGAAAACGTGCAAAGTAAGGCTAAGAAGTGGTTAAAAAACGGGAGAGGAGTAGATGAGAGACAGGGAACGGAAATAGGGGCGTAATGAGAGGACAGTGAAGGAGAGAAGATGAGGGGAAATGTGATGAAACAGTGGATGAAGAGGGGGAAAGGATTGAAGGAGAAGTAGAACAATAGGAAAAGGTGAGCTGCCTGAATCCTCGAGGGTTGTTCAACATGCTGTAGTTTGGGTCGTTCGACCTCTGCGTCCTCTTCACTGTCTCCTGACCTGCACTCAGCCTCCAGATAGACTCTTATGATCATGAGTTACTGTGCCCTGTGACATGATTACGGTTGCATTATGCCGACACGATCTATTCCTGAAGTCTAGAGCGGAGTATTTTTGTAAAAGAACAAACTGCTTTGTAATTTTCCTTCACTTTGAGTATAGACAATTTAAGTCATCTCTGTCTGTGTCATCCATGTCTCATCAATGCATGTTACTAATTCAACTTCTTCCCCGTAGTTGTTTGTGCTTTGTCGTCTCTCAGCTCTCTGCTGATGGTGGTGGTGCCTGCTGCCGTGGTCCTGTGTGTAGGTCTCTGCTGATGGTGGTGGTGCCTGCTGCAGTGGTCCTGCATGACGCTTCCTGCTGCTGTTATAATCTGTCACCTTAGCTGTGCTTGTTTCTACTATGCTGCTGTATTAACTGTCATAACACATAAGTCATATTCACATTACTATAGATATTATTATAGTTACTGTAAGTGTGTCTGTCTATGTCCATCTGTCTGTCTTTTCTCTCTCTCTCTCCTTCTCTTCCTCTCTCCGGTGCAGACAGATGTGCGTCCTCCACAGAGCTGGGTCTGTCTGACGTTCCTGTCTGTTATAGTGAAGGTTTTCAACGCCACCGTACTCTACGGGGGAATTGTTGGGTCTCTGTAAATCATAAATAAGTCATAGAGTGTGGTCTTTACCTACTCTGCAAAATGAAAGTATTGCTTTTCCATAAAAAATATATTTTGTCTGAATTAATATTAAAAAAGATTTTTGACAGGTTTGACAATGACTTTCTGTCCCGTTGTGTTTCCATGGTAGCAGCCAATAGCGTTGGGCGTTGCTGGTTGCCAGGATCCGTTGTTGGGTGCAGTGCCATTCAAACGCACGCCCACATGGCTACGCTTCTCCTTGATGCTAACATCACTTTCATCTGCACTTAGCTGGAAGGGCTAACGCGAACGGCTAACGCTAACTGTCAGTCAAACTCCTCTAATCCTTGTTTTGATGCTGTGATTTTCTGGAGGGGACGGGTTCAAACAGGCTCAAACAGACTCCGGTCTCCTGGAGCTACTGGGCCGGGTCTGACCAACCTGGCAACCCGACTGCTGGAGTTATTTTTTGTTGTTGCGACAACAATCTTGAGACACTAGATGGCGGTGTTCTGCTCATTCTACACATTCAACCTTTAACTTTACAGTCATACACAGACATATCTTCTTTACAACTAATACATATATATATATATATATAATATAGATATCCCAAATCAGAAATAGAGAGAAGAAAGTATTTTGGTATTGTCTGAAAATCAAACCCCTAAAGTGCCGTCCACAGAATCCAACACTGGAACAACTTCTATGAACTTTGAATCCTCTCGCCTCGTTGCACAGTCTGTGTATTTGTCTTCCTTGTGAATCATTTATGGGGTGAGTTTTGTTTGTGCATGTTTGTCTCCATGAACGCATCGTCCTCTCACATTGGTCTCACCTCACATCCACTTGCTTTGAACTGTCAACGTTGTCCTGAATCTGTATTACTGTGTGCCTTTGTGAAGGAGTGTGTCTCTGCTGGCAGCACGTTTTTATGCTACATTTTCACAAGTTGTACACATCTTGATGCTTTTGCTCTTTGCCTGTGACCAAATCAAACCTTATTTAAACAGCACAAGGTGTACATAAAGTGCAACTACAAACAAGAGCTAAAATACAGAAGATGAAACACATTTAGATGTCAATACAATATTCAAGAATACACAGGATGAGATGCTGTTATCCTTGTGCAAGCACATACAATTAGCTGGTGGACTTATCAGTGAATGGTGATCATCAGTAGTGTTCCTCTGGATCGTGGGGTGTTTCGGCCATTTACACTATACACCCTCCCCAGAAGCGGCCAGCCACAGGGTGATCAGCCCTGAGCTTGCGTCCCAAGCCCAATTAGCCGTGAGAGTCACCTTGTTGTCAAGTGGCGGACATCTCAGGGGACTATGCATGGCAGGGGCGTCCAGATCCCTGAGTCAGGCCTAGGCTGACCGCATACCTCCTATCACCCTATTTGGGGGCGCAACTGGGGTAGTTTTGATAATATTATAAAACTAATATTACACTTAGACACACATTAAGTTTACACAAAAAGCAATGGTTAAGTTTTAACAATAATACTGTTATGTGACAAGTTAAGCTTAAGAAAAAAACAACGAAAACTGTGTTAACACCCCAAAAAGATCATTGTTCAGCTAAGTGCTTCTCCCCAACGTGTTGTGTTTTGGGCCCATCCACCACCCTGACCCTCCTCCACATGAAGGTTTTGGCGCCCTTATACTGCATCACCTGATTTCCTTTTTGGTTTCTACAGTAATAAATACCTGTGTCACATACAATAGTTGTATGTATGAACGGTGAATGAGGACAACCTATTTCCCCATCAAGAGGAGAGCGAGCAGCATCAGTGTTCATTTGGAGATTGTATTTCTGTCGATGTTGCAAAAGTAAGTCTAATATTCTCTTCAGCTCTATTTTTGGTCTTTCACTTACTCTGGAGGGAAGGCAAATATCTTGCTCATTAGCAGCTAAATGCTCCACTTTCTGCACCAGCTAGTGTGTGTGTGTGTGCAGTCTGAGGCCGGACAGGTAGCATACTTTAGGTTTTTTAGAGCTTTTTCGTGGAAACAAGCTTCCTGCGGCTAAAGTGACCTGAAACAGTAAAGTCATGGGCCAGAAAACCACAACACTGACCTGAAAGTCTACTTGAAACCAGAGGTCAAATTGGGAATCGTGAAGAGGGGGAACCCCTGGATCACTGTCTGGACTCTTTATTTCTTTAGTAGAAGAAATGCGGATTGGCCAAAGTCGCTATGGCTCCGTTCCCACTGCAGCTCCATGTGACCCGTATCTGATTTTCTTTTGACAGTGTGAACAGCACAAGTCGCATTGAATCTGACCTTTCAATCAGAATCAGGACACTTTTAAATGTGCTACTGAATCGGATACGAATCAGATTTTTTTAATACGACCGCAATCTGAACAGCCAGTTTGCATTCAATGCGACTTTGACGTCATTCTGACCCTTGCTGCACTGCAAAAAAGCCAGGAACAGAATCAAAACAAACATGGAGGACAGCAGTGAAGCAGGCGGCCAGAGGAGGGAGAATGAAGTTTAGACCTCATTAGTGTTTGGGGTGACACTTCAGTGCGAGCTCGACTTGAAGGGTCTTATCGTAACACATCTGTTATCGATAGCACCTCAAGAGAAATGTCCGAACAGGGCCATAAAGTCCTACAATACACTCATCTTATTCATCTCATCTTCAGCCTCTTATCCGGGGTCGGGTCGTGGGGGCAGCAGCTTTAGCAGGGGACCCCAAACTTCCCTTTCCCGGGCCACATTAACCAGCTCTAACTGGGGGATCCTGAGGCGTTCCCAGGCCAGTGTGGAGATCTAATCTCTCCACCTGGTCCTGGGTCTTCCCAGAGGCCTCCTCCCAGCTGGACGTGCCTGGAACACCTCCCTAGGGAGGCGCCCAGGGTTCATCCTTACCAGATGATCCTGAACCACCTCAACTGGCTCCTTTCAACGCAAAGGAGCAGCGGCTCTACTCCGAGTTCCTCACGGATGCTGAACTTCTCCCCCTCTCTCTAAGGGAGACTCCAGACCCCCTCCTGAGAAAACCCATTTCGGCCGCTTGGACCTGGACCTGGTTCTTTGGGTCCTGACCTGGACCTGGTTCTTTGGGTCCTGACCCAGCTTTCATGACCACAGGTGAGGGTAGGAACCAGGACTGAGCGGTAGATCCAGAGCTTTGCCTTCCTCAGCTCTCTTTTCGTCACAACGGTGCGGTAGAGCGACTGCAACACCGCCCCCGCTGCTCTGATCGTTGAAATGATATTCACTCAAAATGTTTCTGATAAATTTCAGGTAGTAGACATTGATGTTGATCAATGTAATCATGTATCAGCATAGATTTAATTACGATACAGTTTCTGTTCTATGTCGTTTTACAGTCTCAAGCCCAGCCTGAGATCAGTCTGAGACGCTCCTTGAGTCAGATTTCACAAAGATTTTCTCCTGCACAGCCAGAGAAGTGAGTATTTATTATTTATTGGGTGATTTTTGTGTCATATTTACCATGAGCAGGAGGATTCTTATCTTATCTTAAGAGCTAAAGACTGAAGCAATGGCAGATTCCTTTCAGTCGCACTTGTTGTTGGAGCTAAATGAGTCTCGGCTGCTGAGTGGTGCGAGGCTGCCGCGCTCTCAGATCCGTCACCATTCATCTGAATTAGGACCACTTATTATAAAGGCAGCAATTTATTTTCCCCGGCACGTTTTTTCCCTGTGAGGTTGAAAGAGAAGTGAGAGAAGGGAAGTGAAAGAGAGAATTGATTTTGCAGGATGAATGGAGCGACCGCTGTATAATATTTATTCCTGCTAGATTAACGAAGCACCGGGCGCCCGGGAAGAAAAAGGGACGCTTAATTGAACATTTCCAGCATCCCTCTTTTTTCCTGGCTGTCGTCGGCTCACCGCATGGCCTTTTCTCCCTTTTCTCTCTCTTTCTCATCCCTCCCTCCTGCCAGGAATCCAACAGAACAGATGAAAGCGGCTGCAGTCATTAATCGATGGGAGGGAGAAATAAAAGGAGGAGAGTAATACTGCCGGCTGAAAATGTTGGCGTTTTTATTACGATTGGTGCCGTTTCCACGCAGATTTGCATTCGGAGTGTTTTTCAACCGCAATGAAGATGCACACTAGCGCGCGCACACACACACACGTGCACACAATGGCAGACAATTAAGGATAAACACACACACACACACACAACATTGGCAACATGCACACACTTGCATCATTCACACTGTAAAGGTGGCTGTAATGAGGCAGCAGCCTTTCAGCAGTGGGTTAAGAGCTTCACACACGCGCACACACACACACAGACACGCATTCACACACTCACAGTTAAGGTTTATGGTTTCTATGGAAACATGTTTATCATGACATAGTGACCAGAAAAACTTAAACCTCTATTGCAGTTAACCACAACAGCGGTCCATGAAGTCGCAGGTTTTTTAGTAAACATTTTATTGTTTGTCGTCACTGTTCCTTCGCTCACTGGAGCCAAACCTTGTTCCTCTGCTGCTTGGATTATTTTGCTGTGCAGTTGTTTAATAATCTGCCAAAAATCAAAATCATTCATTCATTCATTCATCTTCAACCGCTTATCCCGGGGTCGGGGTTGCTGGAGCCGATCCCAGCTGACATCAGGCGTGAGGCGGGGTCCACCCTGGACAGGACGCCAGTCTATCACAGGACACATAGAGACGAACAGAGACAGACAACCATTCACACCTACGGGTGATTTAGAGTCATCAATGAACCGAACACCTGCACGTCTTTGGACTGTGGGAGGAAACCGGAGAACCCGGAGAAAACCCACGCAGACACGGGGAGAACATGCAAACTCCGCACAGAAAGGCCCAGGCCGGGATGCGAACCTGTAACCTTAAATCAAAATGAAATGCAAAAAATAGACTTATATGTAACGGGTGGTGTATGGACCCAATTGCAGTACAAAGGACTCAGAAACAGTGGTAAAGTTCAATGGTTTACTCAGACTCAGGCAAACAGTTCAGTATACGGCAAACAGGAATCAGGAGAGGAGAGGCTAAACTCTTGGTCGGGGACAGAAGGCTGGGTCCATTCCCCAGGATGCAGACGAAGCAGGGGATCAGGAGAGGAGAGGCTAAACTCTTGGTCAGGGACAGAAGGCTGGGTCCATTCACCAGGATGCAGACGAAGCAGGGGATCAGGAGAGGAGAGGCTAAACTCTTGGTCGGGGACAGAAGGCTGGGTCCATTCACCAGGATGCAGACGAAGCAGGGAACCAGGAGAGGAGAGGCTAAAGTCTTGGTCAGGGACAGAAGGCTGGGTCCATTCCCCAGGATGCAGACGAAGCAGGGATCATGAGAGGAGAGGCTAAACTCTTGGTCAGGGACCGAAGGCTGGGTCCATTCCCCAGGATGCAGACGAAGCAGGGAACCAGGAGCGGAGAGGCTAAACTCTTGGTCAGGGACCGAAGGCCGGGTCCGTTCACCAGGGTGCAGACGAAGCAGGGGATCAGGAGAGGAGAGGCTAAACTCTTGGTCAGGGACCGAAGGCCGGGTCCGTTCACCAGGGTGCAGACGAAGCAGGGGATCAGGAGAGGAGAGGCTAAACTCTTGGTCAGGGACCGAAGGCCGGGTCCGTTCCCCAGGATGCAGACGAAGCAGGGAGTCAGGGACGGGCGAGGTCGCTACCGGGAAGACGGGCAGAAGACTGCTGGAAAGTCTCGCATGGCACAGAACAATCTGGCAGAGGAGTGAGTGTGGAGCTGGTGATCATGTGCTGGGCTGAGTGCATGTGATGAGAGGCAGCTGTGTGCACAGGTGAGTGACGAGGTGGGTGTGGCTGACAGGCTGAGTGGGGCAGAGGCAGGATCAATGGAAAACTACTGAGGGCTGGATGACTCAACTGTGACAGTGTACATGACTAAATTCATATGAATAAGGCATTAATTGTAGCAATAGTAATATTAAAAATATATCTTTTAATCTTTCTTTTAATCTACTTAATCTACTTACGTATTTTGTATGATTTTTATATGGACCTTCCTGTTGTGTCTGAAATAAAGAATTATTATTATTATTATTATTATATCTATGCATTAATGACATAAATTAACATTAGTCTTAATTAGCCTCTTTCTTTATTTTGTAATAATTCACATATTTATGCACTTTAGTATTTCATTCTAACTTTTATTTTTTAACGTTTGATTTATATTTTTGCATTTGCTTTATCAATATAAGTTATGTTATTAATGTATTCATTTTTTTAGTGTTAATTAATACATTTATGTTTACGTACCCATGACACACGCACACAAACACGCACACGCACACACACACACACACACTCACACACACACACAGACACACACACACATATATTATTAATTATATGATAAAAATATGATAAAATGTAGCAAATGCATTTAAAAATAATTGCGGAAATGTGTAAAATAATGGCAATCAATGTCTAAACTTCACCGCAGACTTTAGTATTTAATTATAACTTTTATTTTTTAACGTATTTACGATTTATATTTTTGTATTTGCTTTATCAATATAAGATATGATAATAATGTATTCATTTTTTTATATTGTTAATTAATACATTTATGTTCACATACCCATGACACACGCACACACACACACACACACACACACACATGTATAATGTAAAATATAATTAATTATATGATAAATATATGATCAAATGTATGCAAATGAATTTAAAAATAATTGCAAGAATATGTAAATTAATGGCAATCAATGTCTAAACTTCACAGCAGTGTTTGAAGGTTTGCTGAAAACCAAACACATGTAGAATTATGTTTGTTAAGAACCAGAATAACAAATACAACAGCGCCTGTGTTAAAAACGGCGGTAAAACTTTGACTTCCTCTCTCGGTTACATTCAAACTTGTCTATTTGTTCTATTCGACTTTGACTTTCTCACACTTTCATTCAACTGAATTTGACTTCTTCACTGAATGCAAACTTTTCCTGCGGCAGATCATTTTACAGCTCTCTGTCTCCTGCCTCCCACTGTGATGAGGATGATGATGATGATGATGATGATGAAGATGACATGGCACCGCGGCTGCAGGGAGCACTTTTCTTTGCTGTTTGTCCTTTAAGCAAATGAAAGACGCTACTTGCATCATCCTTTGGTCTCTCCTCCCACTCTCTCCCCCGCCGGATACACTTTGATCAGGCGTAATGAATGTTTCACTTACCAGCAGAATATACACACTTGGCTACATTCCCTTTAAGAGCTCTTTGTTCTTACTGCTGTACAAACACCATGATAGTGTTGTAATGACCTTATTTCATGCTGCTCAGGACCTTTTGAAGTGGAGGGCCAATAGCTTTGGTCTCAGTAGACTTAACACATAAAAGGTGCATTTCTGAGGCTGTGATCCTGAAACACACAAAGTTAATATTGCATCTTTTAATAGCACTGGTTTTTAGGACACAGAGGAGGTTTTGTGAATTCACTTGCAATGTGTGGTCAGAGTAGGTGGATTATGAGACAGTGGGTCCCTGGACATGCATGCACATACGCTGAGGACGCACACACGCACACACGCACACACGCACTGCAACCCTGAACTTATCTGGGCACTACCTGGAGGAGCTGTACGTCAGAGCGCAAATGTCAGGTGGGGTGACGGGGAACACACGGAGGATTGGACCCAAATGCAGACACGGAACTCGAGTGTCAAGGAGACAGTATTAACAAATTTAATAAACTGATTTTACAAAAAGGTGCACTAAGAACAACGGAGAAACAATAAGAAAACTGATACAAACTGGACACGGGGAATGAGCACAAGAGGACAGGTACGCAGACAGGAGACATCTGGGTGTATAAAGTAATGATCCGGCACCCTATGAGGCTCAGGACCGGCTTAATATACAGAGTTGCAGGTGATCAATGCTAACAAGGATCACCTGCCGGGAAAACAAACTCAAACCAGGGAAACAGAAAGGGACACCAACAGAGGGAGACAAAAACAATGACTAAAAAGGAGAGGAGGGCTGTCCTGATCCCATCACTACAGCAAATGTCCAAATCAGTTGGTTTGGACATTAAACAGACTTTACCCTGCCAGCTCACTTATCCAAAGTTCGTGTGATGTTCAGTTGAGCCCATGTGTGAATAAGAGTAGCTCACTGTCTGGAGAATTAACGGCGAGCGAGTGGGCATGTTGATGATGTTTCTAACATTCTCGGGCTGAAATGGAGTAGAGAGAACTTCATATTGCTCTACCTGGTGTCAGAGGCCGCTCCATAATGTTTCTGTCACACGGCTGGCGTGAAATAGCCTCGTGAGTCCATCCTGGTCTCTGAGCGCCATTGTATTTCTCTCTCAGATCAGTCTGGTAACATGAGGCGGAGAAAGTTTGAAGAAGTTTGACCAGTTTGAACCAATCAGCGTTGGTTTCTTTGGTGGATTGAAGTGAAACAGAAGAGACTGTTCAGTGTAAACAACATGGAGGCTTCCACGGATGAGATGAGCAGCTATGGAGCGAGCCGCTCACTAACTCTTTGTTCTCTGGATCCTTCTGTTGAATATGGACCGGGCTCCTGAAATTGGGCCTTTGATCCGTAAATTCACGTTAAACACAAAGGGAAAATCTCCTTTACCCACATGTTGTTTCCTTTCTGAGCTTTGCCTCCACGCTGTTAGCACGTCACACGCTTCAGTGATCTGATTGGTTGATTTGGCCCGTGTGTTGGTGATAGACAGATGGTTTATCCAATCAGAAACCAGGATTTTCACCCCTTCCCAAAAGATCTCAAACCAGAGTTCCCAGATTTATATGCTGAGCAAATGTGAATCAGGTTATGCGTGGAATTGGAAGAACACAAATGTCCGAGGGTGAAAAAGACGAATAGACGCATAAAAAAGACAAACTGGAGAAACAATGAGATAAAAGAACTTCTGTCGATAAGGACGAATGCTGAAACCTTCAGACACATTCACAGAACGGCGTGAGATTCACTTGATTACGACCAAATTATGAACCAGCTACAGGACCACGGTGTAATCTGCCTCATGCTCTGCCTTGTGCACGATGGATGGATGGATGGATGGATCAGCCGTCTCATTACCAGGGCTTCAAATACCACCGTTATGCCCTCTGACCGTCGGTGCCAAACACACTTCGCCTGCACACTTAAACCTGTCTGTGATGATTTTAGATGCTCAGAACAAAGCGCTCCAGGATTATTAAGAGCGCAAAACTCTGCATTACGAGGCAGGCTCTGGTTGTGGATGGGCCAAACATTGAAGACCGTGGTTCATACATCGTGCATCACTATAGTTACGCTACAAAGACTTATTTTAACCTCACCCACGATCGTTCCTAAACCTCACCAGGTGGTTTTGTGTGAATTCACAACGTTAACAAACATATTCCTCATGTTTAAAACAGTGGCCGCAGTAAAGCAGCATGCGTTTGGCGTCACTTGTCAGATCACTGTGTAACCCTACGCTTCAAAGGGTCAAACGTGTGATGAGTTGAGACGAGAACAGGTTGGATAAGAACTCAAAAAAGTGGATCCATGCATGCTATCATCTTTTTTTCTTTCTCTTCAGTCACAGCTTTGGCTTTTCTCAACTCGCTTTACCTTAAAAAGCTTTTTGCGTGATGTTGAGTGATGTTTTCTCTTCACAGGGGAAAAGGTAGATTCTGTTTCTTTATTTATTTCCTTTTGAAAACAGAGAAGTGAGAGTTCAGAGTGGAGTGGGAGCAGGTCAGCGTTAATGTGTCTCTTCCTGAGCTTTCTTGTGAGGCGTAGCGGTACGGTACAGGTGGAGAGAGCACTTTCCAAAATAGAAGTCTAATGGAAGGTCTCGAAAGGCCACTCCAAAACAAACACTTCCCTGCCTTCATTCACTATCAACATGTGTACACCGCCAATGCAAACATGTAAAAAGAGAAGCACTTTTATCTAAAATAATAAATGGAGGTTATGTCAAAGTGAGCTCTGCAGTGCTCCGTGTTATTTAATTAGGCCAGTAATGGTTCTGCTGAGAGGCACGCCAGGTTTGATGTTAGTAACTGAATACCACTGATACGCCCGTTTGGACATCTATTATAGAGAGTTTATCCCTGAACAGAACAGAGCCGTTGTTAATGTTTCCTTGTATGAGCAGTCAAAATGTTTGCTGTGAAAAAGGCCTTTTGTCGTCTCAAGGCTGAAACATCCTCTGGGATACGCGTGGAAATGTGAGGCTGTTTCTGTTACACTGGCTTATTTTAAAGCATTACGTTTATGTGAGGGCGCACTCACACTGTCCTTCCGCACAGGGCCAAAACAGGTTTTTGGGGTCAAGCCTAGTGCGTTTGACCAGTGTGAGTGCACCCGCTCCGCGCATAACTGTGGCCAGCTTGATGTCCACGGCCCGTTTGGGAGAGGTGGGCTTTTGTAGAGCGTGTTTGCACATGTAAGAGCACGAGTGTGCGCACTTGTACGAGCACGAGGCCTACGACGGTTCTTACGAAATTTATGTGCGCCTGTTGGGACATAGAAAAAAGAAGGAGGGACCATGCGCGGACATTTAAAACAATGGCGGTGAAAGGTTCACGTTGGTGTGATGCGGAGGTGGAGTGTTTACTGCAGATTTGGTCGATGAAAAGATTCAAAAACAGTCGACAAGACGCACAAAAACTCCGAGGTCTACGGAAAGATTTGGAAACAAAGCCACGCATCGCCATGACGTCATCAATGCGTGTGACGTGTTACGGCGTGATGACGTATGGACAGGCAAGAAGCATTTGCGCGAGGCCCAGGTAGTGTGAGTACAAACGGGCCTGGAGGGGGGGGACAAGGACCCTAAAGCACGGGGCGCAGTGCGGAAGGACAGTGTGAGTGCGCCCTTAATGTATTTTCCACTTCGAACCTACCGAGTTGGATCCAGTAGCTGTTTCCAAACTATCGAGCTGTTAAACAACTTTACTGGAATCTGTATTTTTAGTTTGACCCACACCTGCAGCGGCTCCATGTCCCTGGCTCTGCTTTTTATTTTTATCGTTGTTCGATGAGCTCAAGTCTATGGCAGTTGTTTCACTTCGTAGCTTCAGGATCCAAGTTTGATCTTGATTCTCATCTCTGCCGTTATTTTGGTCGACACATTGTCACATCGGTGCAGCTGCTTGGGAGCCTCAGTGAAGGGGGCGTTCTTTGTCCCAGCAGCTGAGTGAGCGGAGACGGGCAACAACCAGAGTCACTATAGGCCGAGCATTCACTCCATGGACTGAGAGAAAGGAGAGGAACGCCATTCAAACGCACGCCCACATGGCTACGCTTCTCCTTGATGCTAACATCACTTTCATCTGCACTTAGCTGGAACGCTAATGGCTAACGCTAAAACACTGACCTGAAAGTCTACTTGAAACCAGAGGTCAAATTGGGAATGGTGAAGAGGGGGAACTCCTGGATTGGGTAAGGGTGCAGTTGTTTGACGGACAGACTTAACTGTCTGGAGTTTTCATTTCTTTGATCTTAATTCTCATCTCTGCCGTTATTTTGGTCGACATGTTGTCACGTCGGTGACTCAAATTGGATCATGGACGCAGAAACTTGACAGACAAACTGAATAAAACAGGTTTAAGCCCAAAACCAAAACTGTAATTTCCAATTAAATACAATAAATGACACTTTAGGCTACACGGTGGTGTAGTGGTTAGCACTGTCGCTTCACAGCTAAAGGGTTCCTGGTTTGAATCCCGGCTGGGGCCCTTCTGTGTGGAGTTTGCATGTTGTCCCTGTGTCTGCGTGGGTTTTCTCCGGGTTCTCCGGTTTCCTCCCACAGTCCAAAGACGTGCAGGTGTTCGGTTCATTGATGACTCTAAATCACCCGTAGGTGTGAATGGTTGTCTGTCTCTGTTCGTCTCTATGTGTCCTGTGATAGACTGGCGTCCTGTCCAGGGTGGACCCCGCCTCACGCCCGATGTCAGCTGGGATCGGCTCCAGCAACCCCCGCGACCCCGAGACAAGCGGTTGAAGATGAATGAAATGACACTTTAGTTCATCATTCAGTTTATTAATATTCAGGGCAGGTGTTTGGACAAAGCTCCAGCTGTTCTGTAGTGTTGTGCTGAAGGGACTGTGACGGTTGCCACAACTTTTTCTGCGGTTGATTGTTGATTGTTATTCATTCACTTCATCTTTTGGATTGAACCTCAGGATTCTCACTCTTGTCTGAAAACAGTCTAAACATCTGAACACAGCAAAGCTATCAGCGGAGCATCGACTGGAAACTATGGGAAACATCTGAGCGGCCCTCAGAGCTTCAAATTGTTTTGAAAGTCTGCCCTCTGGCTAGGAAAGATAAAAGTTTGATGCTGGCAGTACAAAGCACGCCGCTGACAAAAGTAACTTCACTTCTGTTTTGGAGTTGAATATTTCAGTGCTCTCTCCAGCTCCCCTCAGCCTAATGCTGTTGTCTGTGAGTGTTTTCTGTACCAGTGTCAGTCTGGCTGCATCCTCTCAGTGTCCCTCACTACATGAGCCCCTCTGTGAGTGTGAATAAACAGGTTTGATACTGCGTCTGTGTTGGAGAACGCCTCAGTGTGTATGAAGACACAGATCAACAGTGCAGTCAAAGGGGGAAAGCACCCACTGTATTAGTGTGGTGGGGCCGTATTTCCCTAGCTATTGGAAACATTTGGGGCTGTAGCTCAGAAGTTGGAGTCATCTTTTCTCTCTCTCTCTCCTTCTCTTCCTCTCTCCGGTGCAGACAGATGACTGTCCTCCACAGAGCTGGGTCTGTCTGACGTTCCTGTCTGTTATAGTGAAGGTTTTCAACGCCACCGTACTCTACGGGGGAATTGTTGGGTCTCTGTAAATCATAAATAAGTCATAGAGTGTGGTCTTTACCTGCTCTGTAGAGCAGGGATGTCAAAGTCAAATACATCAGAGCGCCAAAAAACAATTTAGCTACAAGCCGAGGGCCGGACTGGTTCAATGTTCCTGTCGAACCAAGACCTAACACAGTGTACCGTATTTTATTTAATAATTAAATGAATAATCCAATACTTTCTTATGACTTTAGTTATTTCAAGGAAAACATTTTCAACAGGCAAACAGCAAAAAAGAAAATGTCCTTCAAAAATAAAACATGTTCCTTGATATCAAGTTAAAGACGCACAGCTTTGTGAACATGTGCTTCAAACACCCTTTTCTCATCGTCCACCTTCCCTTTAGCCGTTATTGGAGGGGGGGGGGGGCTGAAAGTTGACATCTGCCCTGAATGCTGATGAATAATGAACTTGCGGCGCTGCAGTGAGTTCGCGGGCTACCGTTGCATTGTGGGTAATGTAGTTTTGGTGCGTGAAAATCACCAGCAGGCGGCTGTGGCATGCGGGCCGGTTCTAATACTAATCAAATATCATCCCGGGGGCCAAGGTCATTCATTCGCGGGCTGGATCTGGCCCGTGGGCCTTGACTTTGACACCAATGCTGTGTCCTGAGATAACTTTTGTTAGGATTTGGCACTATAAATAAAACTGAATCTTCAGACGGGGGTTCAGGAGACTGATGAAATGCAACTGTAACGTAGTTTGATAAGAAAAGGAAAGACCAATGGTCATGTGTGGCTCCGGTTGGGGCAGGCTTACTGAGCAGGTCGATGTTTTTGTTTAGGATAGGAAAGGTGAGCAGCAGAATGAGACATGAGGACAGCCTACAGCCTCAGAAACACTGACCTGCACCGAGTTTTCAAATCTTCCCACTCTGGAACCAGGTTTCAAAAGATCCCGTTTTCAGGCTCTGATAACGCCGGGCTGCGTGTGGATGGTCGGCCACAACATTACTAAAGTTGTGCGGTTACAGGAAAACGCGTCTCCATGTGGACGGGCCCTTATTCGTTGTGTCTTTTATCGTCTCAATAACAACAATGTCTCCGGTGCAGACTTCTCTATTTGTTTCTGTTTTTTGGATAATGTAGTATCAACCCTCACACTGTTTACACATGTGATACTGAAGCAACTGCATCTATCAGTTGCCTTGAAGGCGACTGACCTTGGCATCTCCGTCTCTCCTCCCTCCACCCGTTCATATCCCCTCGCTGCCTCCTCACTGCGCCTCTATCTATCCATCACTCCAGGCCGCCAGCGGTATAAACATTTCATGTAGCGTTTTATCCGCGAGGCTACACATCGAGACGTCGACGGAGTCCCATCGCTGCACTGCTCAGGCCTTGACCCCCTACCTCACAGCCCTGCAGCGGTCAATCTACACCACCTCCACCGTTAGTTGGCCTTGGCAGCTACTAGCCGGAAGGGAGTTAGCGTACAGGGGCTAACCGTACTGGGATCCAGCTTTAGAAAAGAGGCCGGAGTGAAAGAGAAGAAGAAGAAGTGTATCTGTGGAAGGAACCTTTTGTCAAAACTCAATGTGTTTTTGATTCAAGGCTGTTTTCGATAGAACATTAAGACGGTTAATATATTTTCATTCATGGCTCCCAAACCTGAAAACCCACAACAACAACAATGGTGCGAGGGAAAGATAGTCATACACACACACTCAAGACGGGAAAAACAAGGTTTTAATAGTTTACTAGAACTTCTTCGTTCTGCAGTCTTCTCGGGGGCATTAGGTGACAAAAACAGGAGCAGAGCACAGATCAACAGTGGAGTACTCCTACAGACCAGCACTGACTATGAGTTTGTTTTTTACGAAATAAAGGTTTAACTATAGTTTTTACTACTGCGTATCAAATTTCCTGCTTTAACAATACAATGTGTCATTTCTTATTCATGGTAAATGGATGGACTTGTACTTATAAAGCGCCTTTCTAGTCTTCTGACGACTCAAGGTGCTGTCACACTACACATTCACCCGTTCACACTGATGGCAGTGGACATCTACACACAATCTAATCTAACCATTCACACCACATTTACACACCCATGCGAAACACAGGGAGCAATTTGGGGTTCAGTGTCTTGCCCAAGGATACTTTGACATGCGGACCGGGGGAGCTGGGGATCGAATCGCCGATCTCTCGAAATGGAGGACGACCCACTCCACCACTAAGCCACAGTCACCCCTTTATCTAACAATATGGTATTTTGCAGGTAGGGCATTTGCTCATTGAAATCCTTTATCTGGAATTTAGTCCCACTGCAGATTTGATAGAAAGATACTACTGAGACTTTCAAAATAAAAGCCTAAAAGGTGTTTTTCACTTTGGTTAGATATCGATTCTTCGATCCTTTTTCGATAACATGTCTAAAGGACATTTCTGAGCATCTGTAAACACCGCTGGCTTGGTTCAGGCTTGTTGATTTGGACTGAAAAAAACATAGTAGTGTGGATGTAGCCTGAGTCACCTAATGCACAGATTGGGTCAAACACAGTCAGCCACAGCTAAAATAAGACATCAGAACCAAAAACGCAGTGAACGTGACCAGATTTCCTTCCTTATCAACCCTTTTAGAATGAAACGTGGCATTAGACGAGTAAACACCTCGCTATCTTGGGAAGGCCTTTGCAAACAAAAGCACTGTTAATGGGTCCCACTGGCTTCACAGTCGATTTCAGTTTAGCTCCTTCCTTTAAATGAGGCTCGCCGCCTGGCTCCTCCAGCTTTTGGTCCGGTGCCACGAGTGATATTACACCATCATTCACGCTGTGCTTAGTCTTTGTGTAGTAAATTAACTGATGCATTTTATAAACGTATGTGTTAAACGTCTTAGTGCGGTGTGGGCTAATTTAAAGCACTTCATTTAGCTGCAGTTCCCACAAAGTGAGGAGCTCTCTGACAGCTGGAAGCTCTGCGCCGATGATTAACTGCTGTAATAAGAAAGTTGTAAAACCTTTTTGAATCTGGACTTAATCATCTTTAAAAAAAATCTGTAAAGTGAGGACAAAGGCTCAGGTTGATCTCCATATGGTTGGTATGTGAGGTTATCGATCGACTGGCAAACAGCGGAAATAAGAAATGCAGCTAAAACACAGTTTGAAGACTCCTGCGTTCTATAAATACCAAAAAATACCAACAGCACTTTAAATCAAGGCAGTGAAAGAGTTCAGTTCAGGTTCACATACACTGGAAAATGGAGCATAATTAAAGATGTGATGATAAGTCTGTAACTTTACATGAATATATCTAGTTTTAAAGCTTTTGTTCAAAACCCAAGATGCACATTTCCTCTTAACAAGATGAATTAATTAATGTGTTCCTGGTCGATCTTCTTGGATGCGTCCACACAGCAAACAATACTCTTGTGTTACAATATAACTGTGAAGTGGGAGGGCCCACATTTCCCACCATGCCAAGTTCTGTAAGTAATTGTAAGTTTCGTCCTGGTTATAGTTTAAACCAGGGGTGTCAAACTGATCCAGTAAAGGGCCTTGTGGCTGCAGGTTTTCAATTCCAACCAATCAAAAACACACCTGGTCCAACAAATCACCTGTGTGAAGACAGTTCAGGTGATTGAGGAAGTCGAGTCAGGTGTGTTCTTGCTTGGTTGGAATGAAAACCTGCAGCTACAGCGACCCTTTACTTGGTCAATTTGACCCCCATGGTTTAAACCATCATCACTGTTTGGGGGCTCTTGCACGTCCTGACCCCAGTTGCAGTTTCTTGTTCTCTGTGCAGAATCATAAAAAGGTTGACATCACTGGAACCTTTCTGTCAAACTGTGCAAAGTTTAATCCAATTTATAAAAATAGAAATATGCTAACGTTTAAAACTCAAAAATGGCTACACTCTAGAAGGTAATACCTATGCGTACTTAACCCTCCTGTTGTCCTGGGGTCAAAATGACCCGCCACTGTGTTAAAAACCAAAAAAAAAATCCCCTAAACGATATTTTTTTAACTTTAAATGTTATGACTTTTCTTAGATTGGCACCAACAGTAGAAAAAGTGAAATGTTGCTTTTGTTCACATTTCCATGTCAGCTACAAAAAAAGGTACAAAGGTGGAAAAGAGTTGAACTCAAGGTCACAGAGTTATTTACAAACCACTGAATGTTACAATGTTTGAGTTGTTTTAATCAGTCGCAGACGTAACAAGACAGATCATGGGGTCTTCTCACGGACGGCTGTGCCTTTGATCAGTCTCAGATCAATGAGTAGCAGACGTGAACGAGACAGTAGCAGACGTAAACAACACACAGGTGTTATCGCAGACTGCAGAGATTATAAAGGTGCTGCAGACGACAGGGCCCTGAACTCTGTCTGTGCTGAAGCCGTGAGTGTGCGTTATAACGCTGAAGAGGCTCTAGAGCGAGACAACTGTGATTCAGAAGAGGAGGATGTGCCAATGTGTACAGGTCCTGAGGTGAGGCTGCAGCTAGTCTATGGGATGCAGAGAGTGGAAGGCCAATTTTCGGAGCCACAATGCCACTCAAACTCTTTCACACCTACTCAAGTCTTCTGTCCAAAGGTCGTTGTCCTTTCCGGCGGTATATGCCCGGCAAGCCAGCAAAATATGAGATCAAGTCATGGGTGGCTTGCGAAGCCAAATCAAGCTATGCTTGGAAAATGCAAGTCTATACCGGGAAGCTGACCAGTGGATGCCCGGAGAAGAACCAGGGGATGCGAGTTTTGTTTGATGTGACAGAGGGACTGAGGGGTCACAATCTGACATGTGACAGTTTCTTCACATCTTATGAATTCGGACAGCAGCTCCTGAAGAGGAAGATCACCTTGGTTGGTACAGTTCGAAAGAACAAGCCTGAGCTCCCTCCTGCACTGCTTGCGCCAAAGGAGAGAGAGGTTTTCTCATCAAAGTTTGCCTTCACGCCCACCACCACTCTAGTTTCTTACCTCCCAAAGACAAGAATGTAGTTCTTATGAGCACACTGCACACAGACGGCGACGTTAGCGATCCTGAGGACCGGAAGCCAGTCATCATCCTTGTGATTTGGAGAGAGATCAACCCGACCTGGATGTCTCGTAAGCAGAACAAGAGGAGGGTGGTCCTGGAGCAGCTGGGAAAGGCACTTGTAATTCCACTCATTGAAAGAAGGAAGCATGTTAGCCGTTAGCCGTTAGCTTTCTGATCCTGGAGTGAACAACAAGCTCAACAGTGCACATGTGCAGTGGAGCATCCGGAGAAGGCATCTTTGGACTAAGCAGAAGGTTACCGAGATACAGCAGAAAAAGCCAAACTGGACACTCCCATGATGCACTGTGTGATATATTTAATCAATAAAATTGCTTTCTATCCAGTGTCTGGATAGAACAACGCACCATCAAAACAAGTATTGCAGAAGAGTTTGACTGACAGTTAGCGTTAGCCGTTAGCGTTAGCCGTTCCAGCTAAGTGCAGATGAAAGTGATGTTAGCATCAAGGAGCAGCGTAGCCATGTGGGCGTGCGTTTGAATGGCGTTCCTCTCCTTTCTCTTAGTCCATGGAGTGAATGCTCGGCCTATAGTGACTCTGGTTGTTGCCCGTCTCCGCTCACTCAGCTGCTGGGACAAAGAACGCCCCCTTCACTGAGGCTCCCAAGCAGCTGCAGGATTGGCTAACTCCATTTCACCCAGTGCCAGCCTACAGTAGCTGCACCCAACAACAGACAGCCCTGGCAACCAGCAACGCCCAACGCTATTGGCTGCTACTATGGAATCACAATGGGACAGGAAGTCATTGTCAAACCCGTCAAAATACATAAATAAATAAATCGTGATTGTATAATCTTTTTAGAAAACATAACTTTTAATAAAGTTTTGACATATTCGACCTTTAACTGTGTATGTGCTGCCATGAACAACCTTGTCTTAACCCTTTAATACCCACCGGTCACAGAGTTTACATTGATATAAACAGATATCTCTAGATTTATCTCTGAATTTGTTGGGAAATTCAAATAAAACAAAAGTATAATGCAGCCATAAAACACTGAATTCAGTATATGAAAGGAAACAATTCTACATATTCGACCTTTAACTCTGGCCTCCACATTTATCGCTCGTGGCTTAAAACAGAAGATAAAAGCCATTATACTTTTTCTGTGCTGCAGCGAATCAATACTCTGCTTTTACATTGGTTACTGTTTACTCTGTTTACTCTTGTCGACACCTCCAAGTGCTCCTCTTTTTAAAATTGCACATACAAGCAGCCTGACTTTCTGCATCAGCCGACAGATGAATAGTGGGGATGTTCCCAAACTTTTTTAATCCGTACTAAACCTCGTTCAGTCCTTGCAGCACTCACTTTGGGAACAAAAGGTGCTACGGACTGATGTGTCTGTAATGCCAATTAAATATAAACCAATGTTAGCATCATGTTGCTGGACTATGTGCTCTGGCTTCAGGTATCTGTGTTCACTCCCTATTGGAGCATTCAATTGATTTTGTTTCTTTATTTATAAAACTAAAGACTCATTTACAGCACAGCCCGTCATTTTGAAAACCTGATGTTTTTATCACTGGTTAATTATACGCCGCATTTCTTGTTATTATCCGGCCCGTGTCGTGTTTTGTGACTAATTATTTTTAATTGGGAGTCTTTTTCAATGTGCTATGAATGAATCATTTATGTGCTTACTTATTAATTAACTCTATTAAAATGACTTCTTAAATAATCTGTTTTTCCAGGTCACGCGTGCGACGTTACACAGATGGAATCTCTCAAGCACACTTTTTATTCATTCATTCATTCATTTTCATCCTCTTGTCCCTGTCGGGGTCCCGGGGGGCTGGAGCCGATCCCAGCTGACATCGGGCGTGAGGCGGGGTCCACCCTGGACAGGACGCCAGTCTATCACAGGACACATAGAGACGAACAGAGACAGACAACCATTCACACCTACGGGTGATTTAGAGTCATCAATGAACCGAACACCTGCACATCTTTGGACTGTGGGAGGAAACCGTGTAGCCCTGCAGACTTTTTACAATAAACTTAACTGTGTTTATTAAACATTGTCTCATCAACAGTTGACATGGTAGCTCACAAAATATGATGGAAATGGGCTAATAACTTGTGATATTGGACATTATATTAAATGGCACACAACAGTGACCTTTGACCATGACGGTTAAGTTTCGGCACAACTTGGTCAGCACTGTCGCCTCACAACAAGACGGTTCCCGGTTCGGTGGAGTTTGCATGTTCTCCCCGTGTCTGCGTGGGTTTTCTCTGGGTTCTCCGGTTTCCTCCCACAGTCCAAAGACGTGCAGGTGTTCGGTTCATAGATGACTCTAAATCGCCCGTAGGTGTGAATGGTTGTCTGTCTCTGTTCTTCTCTATGTGTCCTGTGATAGACTGGCGTCCTGTTCAACAGACTAATGGCTTCAAACAGGCCGCAGAAGACACGAGACAGACAGCCGCGCATGTGCAGAGCGGTTTGTTGGCAGCACAACGAGCAGAGCAGCTAACCGTCGTTAGCAGGCTAGCCAGCTTTTGTAATCCGCTGGCCAGACACACACAGTCGTCCACCACAAACCTGTCAAACCTAATAACTTGTGAAATTGGACATTATATTAAATGGCACGCAACAGTGACCATTGATGGTTAAGTTTCGGCACGACTTGGTAAAGATTATTAAAAAGGTTTGGGTTTAGTACTTCAGGCCCCAACAGGTCCTTTCTGTATCAGTCTGTTACACTACGCACTGCTCTGGACATCCTTTCTGCAGTAACACATATGACTTCCAGTGAATTAGGACAGCTTGCTGCTCGTATATCTCGTGAGGCGTAGCCATGTAAAGACACAACAGTCCCTTAATGCAGCATGGTGCCACTATGCTGGAACATCTGTGGTTCAGTAGCATCAGATGATTACACATTCTGTTTCCTCGCTGTGTTTTCCTCTGCGTTGTGCCCTCAAACAGGAGGTTGCTGGAGAAAAGGAGCCACGCGAAGCATGAAATGAGTTCACGACAGCTGTAAAGACAGAGTCGATATGGACTAAAGAGAATTGTGCAGCGTACAAGTGTGTGGGGCTCAGTCAGAAAAACAGCCCATTATCAATTCAATTTTATTTACAGTACGAAAAAGTTACAAAAGTTATCTCAAGACTCTTTACTATAGAGCAGGTCAAGACCACGCTCCATCACTTATACATGATTTACAGAGACCGCAAGTGTCGATGAAAACCTTCCCTTTAACAGACAGGAACGAACAGACCCAGCTCTGTGGAGGACGGACTTCTGTCTGCACCGGAGAGAGGAAGAGAGAAGAGACAGACAGACAGACAGACAGACAGACAGACAGACAGACAGACAGACAGTCCATGAGATGCAAGCCATCACCTACGGCCCCTGTGCTGGTTAGCCTCATGAAACCACCCTGATCTCTGAGCTCCGATGTATTTTACTCTCAGATCAGTCTGGAAACGTGCGGTGGAGAAAATTTGGAGAAGTTTGAACCAATCAGTGTTGGTTTCTTTGGTGGATTGAAGTGAAAAGAGAAGAGACTGTTGAGTGTAAACAACATGGAGGCTTCCACGGATGAGATGAGCAGCTATGGAGCGAGCCGCTCACTAACTCTTTGTTCTCTGGATCCTTCTGTTGAATATGGACCGGGCTCCTGAAATTGGGCCTTTGATCCGTAAATTCACGTTAAACACAAAGGGAAAATCTCCTTTACCCACATGTTGTTTCCTTTCTGAGCTTTGCCTCCACGCTGTTAGCACGTCACACGCTTACGTCATCTGATTGGTTGGTTTGGCCCGTGTGTTGGTGACAGACAGATGGTTTATCCAATCAGAAACCAGGATTTTGCCCCTTCCCAAAAGATCTCCAAACCAAAGATGGATGTGCTGAGACAATGGGAATCAATCCACCTGGTCGGACTCAGGTTATGTGCTGGTGTGGGTTCAACACATCCGTGTGTGATGCAGACTTGGTAACATCATCACGTGGTAGACATGAACCACTGCTCTTTCACACAGTTACATTTCACAGAGGAGGGAGAGAAGCGTTCACTTTTATCTTGTGAACGGCTTTAAGATGACTGCATACTTGTGCAGCTCTGGCCCCTGCTCATGACCAGCGTTTACAAGCATGCTATATGGATTTCTATTACATAGATCAAGAGACAGAGAGAGAGTGGATGAGGTAAAGGAGCAGAGAACATTGCATCACCAATTGTTGCGCTACAGAAAGCTCCTGCAGCAGAAATATAGACATGCTCGTCTTTGTCCTCTCTAAAGTATATGATCCGACCTTCATGTTGCGTCCGATGAAGAAGCCACACAAAGTCCACTCCCTACTTTAGACACATGCGCGCACACACACACAAACACACACACACACACACACAAAAGCTAAAACCAGACATTTCTCATGTGTCATTTTCTAGAAAAAAAACAGTATTGACATGTTAATACCTTTTTCTTTGAGCTGCTGAAATCCACTTACAAGAACATTTCCCGTAAAACAAAACAAATTGAACGTGACAGTTTCTCACAAAGAAATGCCTCCTTATATTTGAGGTGATTGCAGACGGGGACAGTGATCCATGACGAGAGGAACTGAACTCATCTCCTGTGTTGTTCACCGTCTGAAAAGTGAATTTGATGAAACCTCACTGATGCTACAAAAGGCAAAGCAAGTATATCTTAAAGTTTTTATTTTATAAGTTGATGCTTCTGACGGGCGATGCAGTGCGGTGGTGGTTAGCACTGCCGCCTCACAAGTGAGTGGTTGTCCGTCTCTGTGTGTCCTGTGATAGACTGGCGTCCTGTCCAGGGTGTACTCCGCCTCACGCCTGATGTCAGCTGGGATCGGCTCCAGCCCCCCATCGACCCTGATTGATGCGGTTGAAGATGAATATATGATGTTTCCAACACGTCTTTGTTCTAAACATCTGCATTATGTTTTTATTCTCATGTCCAAACCGTAATAATTGAGCTGGTTTAAGTCCCACAAAACAAGAAAAAGCATTTTAGGGCGTTGCAGCGATGTTTGCACGACCGCACAGGCAGAAGTCTATTACACGCTGGCTCATTTAGAGCAACCTGCGTGCATGTCAACCCGTTTGAAAGCCTCACGCTGAACTGAGAGAAAGTGTTTTTTTGGGTTTGAGCATTTTTATGAGTCATTTAATTGGTTGTGGGATTGTTTTTGTTTTTGAGTCAGTTCTGTTTGTCTGCTGCTAATGAGACTGCATAGTTTCTGCTCCCTCGATGTACGTTTTCATCATTTGATAACATGCTCCTTTGTTTATTTTATGACATTTTTGTGCAGTGACTCACTTGTGTTATCGAAAAGCAGCATGATCACGACTTTGGCTTTTTCTCCCTCCGTTCAAAGACGCGCAACAGGTCGTTTGGATATTAAAAATGGTGCAAACGTATGAATGTGGGAGTTGTTTCATTCCTGTCTGTACAGAAGAAGAATTAGGGCCACAGGGGGAAATGTATTTGAGGTGAGTATGAAGTATTTTTAAAGTCAGAGAGTTTCTGAACAAAACACTGCATAAAGTATATCACACATACACACTTGTGCCTAGAATCTGCTCAGTACAACTTCAGTTGTGTGCTGGAGCCTTGCTCACAGGCCCTCGGAGAGCATCTAACGTCACTTGAGGTGACAAATGAGTTTATTTCTTCTGCAGACAATAGACTCTGGTGATTTGGTCGAGCAGGGCTTCAGTACTTTTGCTCAATGCATGATGGGAAAGAGGCGACACGATGGGGTGGTGGTCAGCACTGTCGCCTCACAACAAGAGGGTTCCCGGTTCGGTGGAGTTTGCATGTTCTCCCCGTGTCTGCATGGGTTTTCTCCGGGTTCTCCGGTTTCCTCCCACAGTCAAAATCACCCGTAGGTGTGAATGGTTGTCTGTCTCTGTTTGTCTCTATGTGTCCTGTGATAGACTGGCGTCCTGTCCAGGGTGGACCCCGCCTCGCGCCCGATGTCAGCTGGGATCGACTCCAGCCCCCCCGCGACCCCGACAGGGACAAGAGGCTGAAGATGAATGCATGATGGGAAAGATGAAGGCAAATGAACGAGCTCAAAACAGTTGAGTTGCGTGTCCAGGTGTGTGTGCACGCTGTGTGGATGTCGTGCGGTCTAAACTGAACTTCCACTGCTTTCTTCATCCGTCAGCCCAAAGTCTCTTTAACTGGAAAGACTTCTTCATAATAAAGTTCCCTGGTTTCCAAGAAACAACTAAAGTACTGAAAGAATGAATGATAACGGTCCGGCGCTGCATGCCTGTAAGCTTAGGGTTCTGATACTCATTAGGTGATCAGCGTAACGAGCTGCAGCTGGGTAAGGACACGCTTATCGGACCTGGACAAACAAACACACAGGGGAGACACATGCAGGGAAAAACAGACAGAGGGAGACAAACTCACACAAAAGGGAGAGAGGAGGAACTGACAGAACCAACTCTTGACTACTATTGATCATGTTTCCTGAGACGAAAACAGGTTCTGGGAATATCTGAGAAGACGCAGATAACGGAAACTAAAATCAGTCATGTGAGTTGAATGTTTCCTACGTCTACTCAGCAAAGGTGTTTCCACATACTGTTGAGAGCATCAACTCCCTCTTCACAGAGGCCGAGACAGTCACGACCATGTTCATTTGTTGGTGTCCGTGTCTTTCACCAGCTCACATTTGCACCGCCCATATCGGTTTTGTTGTCTCGTGTGCGGAGGCATGCTTCAGGGTCACACATCGATCTGACTCTTCATTCATATTCAAATTAGCTGCCTGATCCATACCACTTTCTCTTCCACCTCTGTGATCAATGGTTCATTTTGTTAAGCCTCTTTGTGGTTATTGGGAAATAAGCAATGTAGAAGCCGCGGGGAAATGTTTCCAGGCGGCTCTAAGAGCACGCAGGTGGCACACAACAAAAGACATAAGATGAATAATTACCCCTTCATTTTTAATTGCTGTAATCCAAATGTGCGCCACGTTCACCTACACAGCCCTCTCCTTGTGACATAAATATTTGATTTCCACTCGCGATAATGCGGTAATGATAGATTTTCTTCCTCTACGAGTTGTAATTCAAGTCACCAAACATAAAGTGAGTGACTGTGCTCGTCAGCTCTGCACTGAAGTGTTCATCTGACTCCTAAGAATATTCAATTCAATACCAGCTATTGAATTTTAAGAGGATGCAATAAGCCCCTGCTTTGGTTTGGAGTGTTTTCTGTTTGCCAAGAAAATTGCTGATATGGGTTACAAATGGCTGCAGAGTGATCGAGACAATTGCGCTGGTATCCTGATCGCATTTGCGGTGCCATCTGTGCGAGGAAAGTGGTTGAAGAGCTTTTGAATGTAGAATAAATGACAAACAGAACTCCAGTAGCATGTTATGTTCTATTAAACTGCACGCTAAATGTTGACGGGTACGGAGGAAAATGCAAATACAAAGTGCTTCAGCACGAGCTGTTGGTTCATTAATTTAGACATTAACAAGACAGCAGAAATAACTCCCTTAACTGCTAATTACACTGATGTCTAACGTCACTAAGGGCGCACTCACACTGTTCCTCCGTCCCGTGCCCCGGGCTTTAGGGTCCAGGCCCGTTTGTACTCACACTACCTGGGCCTCGCGCAAATGCTTCTTGCTGCCTATACGTCATCACGCCGTAACACGTCACACGCATTGATGACATCATGGCGATGCGTGGCTTTGATCTTTCCGTAGACCTCAGAGTTTTTGTGCGTCTTGTCGACTGTTTTTGAATCTTTTCATCGACCAAATCTGCAGTAAACACTCCACCTCCGCATCACACCAACGTGAACCTTTCACCGCCATTGTTTTAAATGTCCGCGCAATGGTCCGTCCTTTTTTTTTCTATGTCCCAACAGGCGCACATAAAGGACGCCATAGGCCTCGTGCTCGTGCTCGTACATGTGCAAACGCGCTCTACAGAAGCCCGCCTCCTCTCAGGCGGGCCGTGGACGGCCAGCTGGCCGCAGTTATGCGCGGAGCGGTTGCACTCCACTGGTCAAACGCACTAGGCTTTAGCTGAAAAAACGGTTTTGGCCCGGGACGGAAGGACAGTGTGAGTGCGCCCTAACAAACTTAACTTGCCCAGACCAGAGCGTCACGCTGTACTTTAAAGGTTGCGCAGATGTTCACATGTAGAAATAGTTGTTTTTTTTGCCAATGGGCGACCAGGTTGTAATAAACGAGACCTTCCCCGACTTTCTCTGATGTCGATAACAGCCGCGGGACTGACTTCCACGTAACGGACGGGATAGATTATCTGTGGAAATTGGAAAGAGTCCCTCGCCTCTCTTCAGCTGGATTGCAGATTCAGTTTCACTCTTAACCGCTTGACAGTGGCGTTGTAAGATGAAGGAGAATGAAAAGCAACAGTGGGCAGTGAAACACCGTGTACGGAGGGAGGCTGGGCTGGGTTGGGTTGGTGAACATGTAACTAAACCGTAGAGTCACTCAGAGTCCTGATAGCCGTCTACCACCAACCCAGGAGTTATTGAAATATTCTGGGACTGAAATACACCTCACCTCAAACCTTTAGTTTACTCATATTTCCTTCAAACAACTCAAAATACCACTGTGGGTGGAATGTTTCAAAAGACACTGGTATTAAAATAAACAGTCATGAGAACACTTGAACTATTACTGACTTAATTGTCCTTTAAGGAGTGTTTACACCATAAACACATATAATATATATAAAAAAGAAGCCAACCAGGTGTTTAATAAGAGTCTTTCAATTGTCCTTAAAAAAACAAAACAACAAATGGCTGGACAGCAAATAAAAAACGATAGAGCGCTCTTTTTATTTATGTTGATGTACGTATGTGTAATATGTGCAGGGGGGACTGGGGTTATGTGTGTGTTTGACACCTCTGCAGTCTCTCTCTCTCTCTCTCTCTCTCTCTCTCTCTCTCTCTCTCTCTCTCTCTCTCTCTCTCTCTCTCTCTCTCTCTCTCTCTCTCTCTCTCTCTCTCTCTCTCTCTCTCTCTCTCTCTCTCTCTCTCTCTCTCTCTCTCTCTCTCTCTCTCTCACAATGGAAACACCACAGTAATAAGCGTCTGTATCTGAGGAGCATGGAGGCAACGTGTTCGGCTGCAGCT
Source organism: Echiichthys vipera (assembly GCF_963691815.1). NCBI lineage: Eukaryota > Metazoa > Chordata > Actinopteri > Perciformes > Trachinidae > Echiichthys > Echiichthys vipera. The sequence continues at coordinate 2,073,081 of NC_139836.1, read as the reverse complement.
ACAGTTCATCCCTCTGAGCCTGCGATTCCCACTAGGGGCGGACGCTATTTCTCTCAAGCCATCTCGCGTATAATTACAACGCATTTCATGATTTTTGCGTGTCATTTCACGCCATGTAGTCTCAATTGACTTGTATAGTGCAGAGATGGCGTTGTCATTTGACGCACAAATGTCATTGAGGGAAAACCCACGTTTTCGTATTTCTCCGCCACCTTGCTGAGAAATACGAAGTGGTGGAGCTTTCTGTGAGAGGGTTGTTTTTAAATCAAGATTTCATGTGAAGGATGGCTGAAATAACGGGTGTGAAATGCCCTAACCCTAACCCTGACCCTGACCCTGACCCTAACCCTAACCCAGACCCTAACCCAAACCCCAACCCAGACCCTAACCCTAACCCTGGGGAACTACGGGCGTTAAATGACACGCGAAAAGCTTAATATGCGTAGACATGCACACGAAAAGTCATGAAAGTCATGAAAAGTGGCGTGCTATTTATACGCCTTCCCATGAGACCACGTAGAGGTTTGACACACATTATGAGCTATCACATGACAGCAGAGAGAAAAAATAAATATGTACAGCCTGATGACTCTCTGCTTTACAACGTGGCTCGAGTTAGCATTCAGTTACCTTCCAAACACGTAGCAGGCATTTAGCATTACACAACGTCAACACATCAATAATCTCAATTCGACCTTTTGACTCAACCTTTATAAACACAACACTGACAACATTACACAGTCAGTGTTAATGCTCAGCTAACAATGGAAACACCACAGTAATAAGAGTCTATATGGGAGGAGCATGGAGGTAACATGTTGGGCTGCAGCTACAGTTCATCCCTCCGAGCCCGTGATTCCAACTAGGAGTGAAAACCAGGTGGCTGTCGTAAAACTGCCGTAATGCTGGGCTTAAAGGGGCAGTGCACCCGATACAGACCTGAAGAGATTACAGCAAGTAACTGCAATTACCTCAGGGTTACAGACTCAGGAAGACCTGACTTCTTCTTTCCTAAACCAAACCGAGTAACGTAGGTTTTGTTCACTTCCTGTTTGATCCAATAAGGAAGTGCCAAAAACGTCAGTTCTCCGAGTGTCCACTAGGGGCAGGTTTCATAACAGAGCAGTTTCTCATTGACCCCCATGTTAAACAGGCCATTTAACCTGTTTAAGGCCCGGGACATGGGACGTGTATGTTTAGGTCATATCTCCATGACAACACTGAGGGGGGTGGATGTTTTTGTACCAGGCTAGTTTTTATTTTATTGGAGGTTAAAGTTTATGAATAATTAGGGGCGTGGCCTCTTGAGTGACAGCTAGCTGCTTCTCCTCAGAGGTATAGTTCAGCCAGATGGATGTATCTATCTACCTACTGGTAGGTGCAGCTGGCCCCATACCTATGTGGCCACTTACCACTGATAACACTCGTTCAATGAAGTGATAACGTCCAAATTGAGTCCCAATAAAAAGCACTACTCTTTTCAACAGGACGCACCCAGAATCGTCTTCCACAAATAGGATCAGGCAGTCCCAGACCGGGGTAATAAATCTATACGCTACTTCACTCTCAGAGCTTTTAGGAGGCAACAGTGATTCTACTTCACATCACTGTTCATTTAGACCCCCATCGTTTGAAAATGCAGCAGATTAGGCCATTTATTAGCACAGTTCTGGTACTTTGGAGCACTCTGAACATGCTGTTCCAGTAGTGCTTTGAGACGTTTCAAGAGATGTATTTTCACCCCCAATAGGAATCCATTGTAACTCGCTGTAAACCCAAGGAGCTGAGTTTTTGATACTCTTATTTCTATAACCATCTATGTTGAGCCTTTCATGTCTTTGTGTTTGCACATGAGCAATGGTGAGTTGTGTTTACTACAGCACTTGCAGTCTTGTAATCCTCAGAAGCCACGTACCGCGCTGCCAGAACCGTCCGTGTTGCTGTTACAATCTTGAACCCTGACACATATTGCTATGGATTGATACCTGAAGTCTGGCACCATGCTTCACAAGATAGGCTCTTAAGGCTATCTGTGTAAATAAGGGGGTTTATCTGACAATCTATTCCACGCTTGATCCCTCGCACTCTTCATTTCATCCCTCCATAGCTCCGTCCTCTTTGTCCCTCAGGTGATCAGGCTGCTGGCCATCCATCCGTTAGCTTTTAAGACTCACTGCGGATGATGGAGGTTGACATTAAAGTACTTCCTTATTCACCCTCGTCTCTGATTTCGGCTGAAATATTGTTGAATACTGTTTTTCAGGAACATCCAGTAAGTGTTTACATGATGCAAATAAGGTTGAAGCCATGTGCATGAAATACTGTGATTATGTTCATGTGATAACGAGCCGACTAAGCAAAAACATATGCTAAGTAGCATGTTTACAGTTATGGTAATCATGAACATTTCAGCCGCGTATGCAGTTTCACTTCGCTGTGACACCCTATTCTAGTAGTTGCAGATCTCCCCAACATGTTTATTTCTTTCATTGCTTTTCATGCTTTCAAGGCTGCATCTCACCGTGCTTCATCCGCATTCACGCCTCTCTTTCTCTCTCATCTTTGTGTTTGCTCAGATATGTTGAAGCTACTTTTCAAAAAGCAGTTTTATTGCAATATTTTGCACAGATGTGTATGAAGCCCTGATTCATCCTTAGGCTTTTTATGAATGTCCTTGTCTCTTGTGTCTGTATTTCATTGAGTCTTCTCCACACTCTGCTTTTAGCTGTTTTCTGTGCAGCACTTTCTTACCTCTTTGTTTGCAAACTTATTTTATTAATAAGGTTTTAGTTATTTCTTTGGTAATTGAAAAAACTAAATGATTATCTGCCACAAGAGCTCAACGCCCTGCGGGTTAAACAAATTAACTCACAGATATGATCATGAAATTTCCCCAGTTGAGAATAGAAATTTTATGTTTAAATATGCAAGTTCAGCAGCACTATCTTATTAAACATGCGCTAATTTTCATACATTTCCACACCATGAATGTGAACAGTGGTTAACGGCAGGTTCGACATTCTTGTTTCACTTTGTCGACATGTTGGGAAATGTGGAGGACATTTTGGATTTCTCTCTCTGATCTCCATAAATCAGAAAATATTGTCATTGCCGTTTAAAGTTTGGACATTTCGGCTCAGTGAGATGAATGTAACTAATCCATATCACCCATATGACATTTCCCCAGTTGATTACAGACATTAAGGGCGCACTCACACTGTGCCTCCGTCCCGTGCCCCGTGCTTTAGGGTCCTTGTCCCCCCCTCCAGGCCCGTTTGTACTCACACTACCTGGGCCTCGGAGAATGCTTCTTGCTGCCTATACGTCATCACGCCGTAACACGTCACACGCATTGATGACGTCATGGCGATGCGTGGCTTTGTTTCAAGATCTTTCCGTAGACCTCTGAGTTTTTGTGCGTCTTGTCGACTGTTTTTTAATCTTTTCATCGACCAAATCTGCAGTAAACACTCCACCTCCGCATCACACCAACGTGAACCTTTCACCGTCATTGTTCATTCATTCATCTTCAAACGCTTTTCCCGGGGTCGGGGTCACGGGGGGTGCTGGAGCCAATCCCAGCTGCCATCGGGCGTGAGGCGGGGTACACCCTGGACAGGACGCCAGTCTATCGCAGGGCACATAGAGACCAACATAGACACACAACCATTCACACCTACTGGCAGTTTTAGAGTCATCAATTAACCGAACACCTGCACGTCTTTGGACTGTGGGAGGAAACCGGAGAACCCGGAGAAAACCCACGCAGACACGGGGAGAACATACAAGCCGCCATTGTTGTTGTTGTCAAATGTCCGCACATGGTCTTCTATTTTCTATGTCCGAACAGGCGCACATAAAGGATGTCAGAGCCGCCGTAGGCCTCGTGCTCGTGCACGTGCGCACGCTTGTGCTCGTACATGTGCAAACGTGCTTTACAAAAGCCCACCTCTCTCAGACGGGCCGTGGACGGCCAGCTGTCCGCAGTTATGCGCGGAGCGGGTGCACTCACACTGCTCAAACGCACTAGGCTTTAGCTGAAAAAACGGTTTTGGCCCGGTGCGGAAGGACAGTGTGAGTGCGCCCTAAGATTTTCTTTTGTGTGTTACAAGTTTTCTGAAATGTTATCTTCAAATATGCCAAATATTCATTATGTAACGCTCACTTCTGGTGAATTCAAGGAGAACTCTACAGACACAGATGGACAAAGTGAAGTCAAACAAACGCCTTAATGTGTTCTTTGAATGCTTTTTCTCCACTTACGTAAGGGACAGTCTCATAACGGACAAGTGCAGTAATGTAGTGTGGTTGGGTGCAGATCATTTGGCGTTTATTTTTTCTTTTAGAGAACCTCTTCACACACGAAGGCCATCAGCACAAAACCAGTGTAATTGCTATGCAGGGATGAGTTTCCATGTGTCGCATCGAGCCTATTTGCATATTGGAAAAGCTAGATTTCCCTCTGGCATGATGAGTTGGTAAGCTGTCAGCGCGGTGCTTCAACAAAGAGAAGAGAAGCATTAGTCCTATCCAGGTACTGACACCTGCAACACCAGCCTGTCTCTTTCTCTTCCACATTAACCGAATCAAAGTACTTAGGCTTTACGATTCATTTGGCAGTCTGCATTAATTTGAATATCTCAATGCATCAGTGAAGTTTTAGTTAATTTAGAAAAACTACCTCAGTGTGTGCAGGAGATAGGAGAAACCTTTGATACTGTTACAGCCTCCAAACAACTGAATAAATTGACTAGTGGCTCAAATTTGAGACAGAAACATAAAAGAAGGACACCAAAGAAGATATAACTTTTAACGGTTTTTATTAAACAACTCATCCCAACAGGAAACAAACACTCTTGAAGGAAAACTAACGAAATACAAATGAGGATCTGACCATAATAAGAAATCAGCAAACCCAAAAAGGGACCTGGAGATGCCGACTCAGCAAAAATGGAGGGGGGACCAGGCCACCCCCTTATAGGGACGTCGGAGCTGGCCCCCCTCCCTACCTCACAAAACCAAATTATAAACTAAAAACCAACAAAGAAAGAAGGCTGCCGGCCGTCTCCAGGCCAAAAATAAAGCAACTACTAAAACAAAGACTTTAACAAATCATAATGTGGGACCAAAGGTGCTGGTGGGTCTGTAGCTCTCGAGGGAATGGTCTTGCTGGCTTTATATAGCAGGTTGGCAATCAGGGAGTTGATCGGCTGCAGGTGTGTCAGCCTGATCGCCAGCGTGCTGAGAAAAGGGAAAACAGGTTAAGGCACATGGAGGAGATCTTTCATGGCCACACGCAACAGATACCATGACAATGATCACAACAGTGGCTTGATTGCACATTATCATGGTCTGATCATATCAACAAAGTTGTGGGCAAGATGGGTAGAGCTGTTGCAATTACACGTAAATGTGCACCATTCATCAATTCGCAGTTGCTAAAAAGTGTTGTTTGTACATTGGTGCTATGACATTTAGACTATTGTTCTGTTGTATGGGCTGCTGCATCAAACTGTCTGCTAAAACAATTACAAGTGGCTCAAAACAAAGCTGCAAGACTGGTTCTTAGTTGTTCCACAAGAACTAGTGTTACTGTGATGCATGAATGTCTTGGTTGGCTGACTGTCGAGCAAAGACTATCTGCAAACATTTTAATATACTATCACAGAATTATTAATACCAAAACTCCTGGATCTTTTTATGATAAAATAACATATTGCTCAGATCCACATTCGCACTACACTAGAGGAGCGGATAGTCGACAAATAGCATTACCACTACCCAAATCAAACTCAATGAAAAGGACTGTATTTTATAGGGCAACTGTTCTTTGGAACAATCTACCTGTTATGATTCGCGATACAAAGGGAAAATTTGCTTTTAACCCTCCTGTTCTCCTAAGGGTCAATTTGACCCCATTTAATGTTTAACATCTCTAAATAATGTCATTTTTTTTGCTTTATATTTATGACTTTTCCTAATTTTATGGGGACGACTCATAAAAAACCTAAAATTATCATGATTATATATATTTTTTTATTGTTCTTATCGTACATGTACTTGTGGCATCGGTGTTCCTTTGGGTCAGTTTGATCATCTGGATGATTTAATCATTATTATTATTGTTTATTTTAATATTGAAATATTATATGAGGTCAAATTCATGCTGCTGTCGTTGATAACGGACGTTACTTTCATTCCAGATGTTACAAATAACACAAAATAGCACTTAAAATAACAGACTTACTTTAAAACACACACACAGAAATCCCTCCATGCAGTTTAACATCAGTGATATTTTTCATTCTGTTAAATAAAAACATAAAGTACCCGACTTAACTTGAGTCACACATTGATTATGATCATTTTACAGATGTTTAAACTGCTGCGGTCAAATTGACCCCAAGAATAAATGGTGTTAGTCAAATCTGAGGGTAACAGGAGGGTTAAAAAGAGACTAAGAAGGTTTTATTCATTTTAATTGTTTGACTCAGCAATGATTGTCCTGTTTATTAATGTATGAACGGAATTTTATCCTTCAACTTTTTTTATTGTTTTTATTTATTTTTATTATTGTTCTTAATTTTAAGCTCTTTATTTATTGTTGTGCTTTTATTTTTTTTATTTGTTTCTTATTTTTGGCTAAGGTTGTGACCTTGCCAATTTAAGTGTGTAAAACTGTTTTATGACCTCGGTGGACCCCAGGAAGACTAGCTGTCGTCTAGGCGTCAGCTAATGGGGATCCTTTTCAATAAATTCAAATTCAAACAGTACCATTTTACCTTCAACACGAGTGATTTCAGGTAAATTAATCATTAGACTTGACGTCAATCAGCCGGGAGAATCCCACACTGGCTCATTAACGGAGGAATAACATGGGTCAGTCGGTGCAGACAGAATTGGAAGTGAGACGTCTTCCTGCAGCTCTCCCCTCCTCTCTCTCTGTCCTGAGAGTCTGATAAAGTCTGGAAACAGAGGAGAGGCAGGAGGCTAGTGTTCTCTGTAAAGAGTTGAATTGGAACAAGATGAATGGTAATCACGTGTTGTTTTTGCCCAACATCGTCAAAACTAACGTAGACGTCATAGCGACCTCTTGTGGTAGCAATCCCCCTCTTTAGGTTATGTGGGGCGGACCCCTACTTTTCCTGTATTCACGCTGTTGTTTTGAGCTGAGCTGTTGATTACCTGATGAACGGCACGGTTACTGTTCAAGTGCTAGTTAGCATAGCCCGTATGTAAAGGAAACATATGCAAATAAACGAGTGGAAGACAGTAATCGGATGTCACTGTTTCACCGGTCTGACACACCCTATACGGTGGGAGTTATTAGATTAGTGTGGTTAGTTTAATAAAACCGTACACCGAGAGTTAGATGACAACATCAACAGCACTGTCTTATCCATCCGCACAATGTGACACTGGAACCAGCAGTTGGTCAGTTACGCTGGAAACAGCCTTGATGCTATAAACAGCTTCCATGACTTTGTGCAAGGGCAACAAAATCTGCCTACCAGCACCTCTGAAGCTCACTAATTAACACATTAAAACTACAAGATGGCACATTATGTTTTTTTTATGGGGGTGATGTCCCAGACCGGAGACAGTGACCTCCTGAAGCTGTTGTCAATAATCAGCTGTCAAGAAATGTTATGGAGTAAAATGAAGAACAATTCTCTCTAAAATTATCCTCAAAGCAATTTCAGTCAAAAGCAACTGGACTGGTTGTTTGTCTAGGAAGACGTTTCACCTCTCATCCAAGAGGCTTCATCAGTTCATCCACATCTGACCAGGACCAGGACCAGGACCAGGACCAGGCTGGGACTGGTCCAACTAACTGGTGTGAGATCCAGGTATTAAACCTCTCACAAGGCCGATGATGTCACTGAAACCCTTTGTGCTCCAAGTGCCAACGACCGTCGTTAGAGTGGCAGTCGGTGGGCAGTTGGTTTCGACTTCGTTAGTGCTCCATTGAGTCTGAACGACAGTCGTTGGGGTCACACGGGGCCATGTGTGAACAGTTGTTCTTTGAGGTTAGATTGATAAGATAAGATATAGATTTTAAAGTAAAACTTGATGCCCGTAGGTGTGAATGGTTGACTGTCTCTGTTCGTCTCTATGTGTCCTGTGATAGACTGGCGTCCTGTCCAGGGTGGACCCCGCCTCACGCCCGATGTCAGCTGGGATCGGCTCCAGCCCCCCGCGACCCTGACCCCGGGATAAGCGGTTGAAGATGCATGAATGAATGAACTTGAGAGCTTTCTTTCGCTCTGTCTATTATAAACAGAACCTATGGCTAATGTAAGCTTTATGTATTCATTGTCAGCTGTTGTGCCAAAGAATATAAGATGTATGATATAAGAAAAAGATTGTTTTGGGGGATGTTACCGAGCAGAGTCTGCATTATACAGTGAACCGAGGCAGATGTTTAGTTCCTGAAGAAGTCTTTGAAGAATTTTTAGTTCCAACATTCATTTTTTTCTCCTCAGCAGACACAAAAAGGCTCAGTTAACACATTTCAGAGTGTGTAATAAGTCCTTTGAAATGAAAACACTGCAAAGCTGGGATTTGGAGTTAGGCTGCCATACACACGGCTTTTACATAAACAATCATTTGATCAAAGTAGCCAAACAATGACGCTAATATGCATGAATTTGTAAATGCCAGCGTGATCCAGGCTCCTTTATCGCATTACGTTTTGAACAATCGACACAAAATGTGAGCTTGACCACAGCTGCACTGCGCTGTGAGCAGCAGAGCATGTGGGACCAGACACAGTGAGGCTGTCGCAGTTCACCTTTGGCTCATTTCCTGCCCTCCCCAGGGGGAAGCGTTCACACCCTGCATGTCAATATGACGTTAACAACAATATGAATAACAGCACATTTATCTCCCTGATCTCCACATAATCCCCCTGCCCATTTGCACTACACATGTTTATATCTTTCATCTTGTCTTCTTTGGTAAATACTTTATTTTTATTCTGGTTTGTATGCTCACAGTATTCCACAGGTCCCATACGCACGCCGTTGACAGCTTGACAGGCCGTCTGTGCCTAGTTACGGTTGCTAACGTAGGATTGGACAGTGGGTGTTGTAGGGAGGGGCTTACCAATGGGTCAATTTCTTGGTGTTTCCTGTTTCTGTGTCGACTTTTATTTGTATGACACTAGTTTAACATTAATTGAGTCGTCTTTGAAACATAATTATGTGTGTGATGATTCAGACCAAGGTTATTGTATTAAAAAGCAGTAAATTCCTGTGCTGCATCTCATCTCAGCTCCATAAAGCTCTGATTTACATGCAAATGAGGCTCAGATTGGTGTGTGTGTGCGTGTGTGTGTGTGTGTTATTGTGTGTGCATGGTGTTATTTGGCAAAGCTGAAGTGTGTTTATGTGCACTTTCGAGTGCATCTGTCTGCCTGGAGCTCATTAAGGTTCGCACTTCCATTGATTACAGTCATGTAGTGAATCGGCCCCTCTTTTCTTCCCCCTTGATTAAAGACGCTGCACGGAGAAAGTCGTGATTCATCGTTATATTGATGCTTGTCTGGGCATGTGGAAAAATGAAAGGAAGAAAGAGAGGAGAAGTTTCACAATGGAAAACTTCCTCTTCATCTCCTCTACATCAGATCCACACACACAACCCCTGCCCAACACTAACACACACATTTGCAGCGTCTACATTTTCTCCAGCCTTCCTCGCTGCTCTCTGTGTGTCAGTCAGATGCTCGATGGAAAATCAGTGACAATGCATCTCTACAGCCGGCCCCACTGGAAGGTAATCAACTTCAACAACAGTCTTGACTCTGCACTCTTTGGTGCTCTCTCAGTTTATTTCTATACTCTCTTTACATGATGCCCCGGCCTCTCTCCCTGTCTCACACCGACTCTTCCTCCAACTTTTGCGAACTTGGCACCTACTACGTGAACTGATACATCCTTTTTGTTTCAAACTCGATGAATAATTCAAAAGGCGTATGTGACCCCTAAGGACCACCTGACACACACACACACACTCAGGGGAACATGATTTTTTGGCCTTTACTTTGTGCTTTAAAAATAAGACAACCTCTTTTGACTTGGTGTAAAGGTTGAATCTATATAATGAGAAGAACAGCGTGTCAGTGTCTCAAGATCGTAGTCGCACTCCAGCAGTCTTGTTGCCAGGTTGGTCAGACCCGGCCCAGTAGCTCCAGGAGACTGGAGTCTGTTTGAGCCTGTTTGAACCCGTCCCCTCCAGAAAATCACAGCATCAAAACAAGGATTAGAGGACTTTGACTGACAGTTAGCGTTAGCGTTAGCCGTTCCAGCTAAGTGCAGATGAAAGTGATGTTAGCATCAAGGAGAAGCGTAGCCATGTGGGCGTGCGTTTGAATGGCGTTCCTCTCCTTTCTCTCAGTCCATGGAGTGAATGCTCGGCCTATAGTGACTCTGGTTGTTGCCCGTCTCCGCTCACTCAGCTGCTGGGACAAAGAACGCCCCCTTCACTGAGGCTCCGAAGGAAAACCGCAATTTCTTGTCAACACTGTTTGACGTCACACTGTGCGACGGTAAACTGTCAGTTGTATCCATGGAGACTTGCGGAGCACTCTAGACGTGACCAGCTGAAGGAGTAGGATTTTGCGGTTTCATGTGGACGGGAATTCTTTTTTAACCGGGCCATAAAAGTTTGTTTTCAAAAAATACTCATGTTGCATGGACTAGGCCTTAACTTCAATCCGTAGAAAATGCTTGAAAAAGGGCACTTAAAGAAAAAAAGGCAGATGATCAGACGAACAATCTGTAAATCAAACCTTTACTGAAGTCACTTGCTGTACGTCTGAGCCCGTGGCCTTGAGTGGTTCAGTTTGCCTCAGACTGAAACTGGTCTCAGCTGCCAGTTTTAATGGCAACTTTATTTATACAACACAATTTCTCAAACGTGAACTCAAAGTGCTTTCAACCAAGAGCAGTCGCCTGAATGATGCTTGCTTACTTATATGCTCATTATCCACGTTATCACCAGAATCTACAGCGATACATCAAGGTTGACAGATGTTGTCTTGTGTAAATCCATCACCGCATTCGATGAGGATGGACCGCCTTGGGCTCCGTACAAAAAGTTGTGAGTGCTGCTTCACTGCCTTCTCCGTGCTGATACTTCTCGGGGCACACTGGAACTGAAATGATGTGTGGAGCGCTGCTGCAGCGGCATCCCATCAGCAAGACAGTGCCAGGCTAACGCCGGCTCCCCTGCCAGCATCCACCATCATCCTGTTGAATAATGCAGAGCCGAGTGTGCCCCTTCTCTCTCACCCTGCCATTCCGTCTGTGCGCGTGTAGCAGCGGCATCGAGCGCACTGCGATGCCATCAACATGCTAATTGCATGCAGATAGGTCTTCTGGTGGCAGACAGCATAAAGATAGGCCATCCGACCGCCTCTGAGTCATTCATCATAAGCGGGTTACAGAGCTTAAGGGATCAATATCAATGCTGTGTGAGCATTCCATCAATGTCGCCGTTAGCACAGTAATGGCACAGAGCATTTACACAGGTCTCCTGACACACATACACACACACACACACACACACACACATGAATGCACGCACATGCACGCACGCACCTTGAATGCTAGTTTTGAATCACAGCTTGAGAGATGGTGTTGTGATGATTCTGCCCTGATGAATATCCCATATAATGAACACACACACACACACACACTGTTTTGCTTTTAGAACCATATCTTAAAGGACTACACCGACTTAAACCCTAGATGGGTGACAAATTAGAGCAATGTGTTGGGAATCGGGCCGATATGTGGTGACTGTGAAGGCCATAGAATATGATTCACATGGAATCGGTCGCTGTCATCCTGGAAAACCCACTTCCTTCAGCTTCTTTACCCCCGATGGACGATATCAAGGCTTCACAATTCATCCCAGCCCCTGATGTTATAAAGTGAAACACAACTTTCTTGCACAGCCCTGCCACAGTGATATTGTAATACAGTACAATATGTATTCATGTATACTTTGTTGCTTTGCTTATTTGAAGGCCATGTCAAAGACACAGTTTGATCTCCTTGATTCAGGGCCCGTCCACACGGAGAGACATTTTCCTGTAACCACACAACTTTTGTCTGGTTTTGGCCGACCATCCACAAGGAGCCGGCGTTATTGGAGCATGAAACACGGGATCTTTTGAAACCGGGTCCCAGAGTGGGCAGATTTGAAAACACTGCATACTTTGTCAAACAGTGCTTGTCCCACCTCCAACCTCTAACCCCACAGCGTCACATAACAACTACAGTGCTGCTGCGTGAGAGGACAGAGACGGACCCAGAGATTGTTTACTGAACTGGACTCTGAGCCACATGTATGGGACTGAATGAGGCCCAACACAGATTTCTCCCTTTTCCCTGATGCTCTGAATAAGGAGCTAAACTGCTCTAGGCTCTGTTTCTAAATCCAGTTCTAAGAAGCTGTGAAAAGTCTCTAAATGTAGTGAGAAAGTGGCGCCTGGGAGTGCTTTGGGACGGGGAAGGGGCTCCCAGCAGCACCCTCTACTCAGTGAGGACACTAACTGCAGAATGAAGGGGCTCCCAGCAGCCCCCTCTGCTCAGTGAGGACACTAACTGCAGAGTGAAGGGGCTCCCAGCAGCCCCCTCTGCTCAGTGAGGACACTAACTGCAGAGTGAAGGGGCTCCCAGCAGCCCCCTCTGCTCAGTGAGGACACTAACTGCAGAGTGATGGGTGCATCAGAGTCCAGAACAGCACCAAAGTCTCCACTAAGACCAGAACCAGGGACACGTTTGTCTCTAGGATGGAGGAGGATTTGGAGAGGAACTCTCCGGTGTTTGGATTCTCCACAGCGTCTCCCCGTCTCTTCTTCTCCGTTGTTGGTGTATTTCTGTGGCAGTTACAGCGCCACCTCCAGGCCTGGCATGTGTACGGCGTTTGTAGTCGCTGCACCTGGTTTCCTGTGGACGCAGAGATTTCTTGAGTCGAGGCCGAGTGGACAAAGACAGCAACAAACATGATGAACTGGAGAGATGAAGAGATTAGGGGACGTAAGCTTCGACGGCAAAATCATCAGACAAATTCAAGGACTGGGCAAAAGACTGTTGATGCGGTGATCTGTGTCAAGTCCAGCACCCTCTACCCGGGTGTGAAAGGTCTCCTTAATGAGTCATATTTAGAGGATATTGAGCTGGGAAACATAGACACCCTCCTGTTTGGCTTCTTCAGTTACCACTGATTGTTTACTTTCTGTAGAGTTCAATTTTCCATTCTTCTTGTGGTACTGAAATAGATAATTGTTGTTCCTGTCCGTGACCGAGGAGGCTTGGTTTTACCATTTTATGATAGTGAACAGTCTCCTAATTGAGATGCCTCTAAGCTTGTGCGTGTGTCTCCAAACGAAGATGAAACATTCAGACATCACTGGTAATTCAGTCAGTAGCAAGTTGACCATCCCGGTGATCATCAGTGCCAGAGTCCTGGGTCATTAACCAGTTCACGCTGTGCAAACATCAATGAGGAGATGCCTGCCGAGGGCTGCCGTCGAGGCAGGATTCTGATTTTCCGTCATGCAGAGTTTGTTCTCGGGTAAAAAAGCTTTGATATATCGCACAGTTTAAGGTTGCCTCTAAGCTGATTTTGAACGGAAAATTATAGATGGAGTTTCATTGAAATGAAACGAATACTGATTCTCGTCTTGACAAAAACAGCAGTGAAGCCCTGGACTCGCGACTGAGGCCAGATGGAGTAAACGCTTTCTCTGGAATGCTTGCTGAAGAATAATCTATCTCATTGTGCAGGCTTGTGCAAGCTCCTTAATGCTTTGAATATCTTAGTGTTGGCTCGTCGTGTTCTCAGGAAAAAGAAAGAATGAACTGAGCCGTTGCTGTCATCCTGACAGACACATGCAAATACACAGAAAAACAAAATACATGTTTACCTCAAATTGTGTGCAGGCAGTCATGACCTCATGCTGTGGATGTTGGCAAAAAATACCCTTGCAAGTGTAATCCGTACGGCCATCCTGCTCAGTGGGACTAGTTCAACCCCATCCCTTTGCAGTTCTCTGTCTCGCTTTCAGGCCTGGGGTGGTGGGCATCACCGCTGTGTCACCTGGCAGACAGGAGGATGTTTTCTAAACCAAGCTTTTATGTAGCACTCCAGGGCCTGAGCCAGAAAGAAAAATCACCTTTTCATAAAAGTGGAAATTTTACAGAGAGAATAAGCGTGACAAGCAGCGACTGAAAGCAGAAGATTATATGGGATTTTTGGTGCATTTCCTGACACAAGGAGCTGCGGATACAACAGCATGAGCCCGTACAATAGAATTCAATCCATTACAACAGTCAGGCAGTAAACACTACCTTTGCAAAGATACTTATGTTGTATTTTGACAGATTCCTCTGGTGCAGAGTCATCTTGAGGGTTTTTTGTTATATTGTAAGCAACAGTTACATTTCTCCAGTGCGTCTTAACAAGTACAGCTCACACAGTATTATGTGAAAAGGATCACTTGTGACAAAGTGACAAGGAATTATCAGCGTACTCTGCAGCACTTTTTGGTTTTGGTTTTAAGGCACTTTTACCGGGTGTCTAGTCTCAGCACACTCATCAAACACGCTCTGAAAACCCTGCTGCAAACTCCCTGTATGCTACCTTTACCAGCTCAACATCAAATGGCAGACTGATTACTAACGAGCCGGTGAAGTACATAAAATGTCCATCTTAGGAGAGATGAGTTGGAGTCTATAAGTAAAAATGAGATTGAAAATGTCATGAGAGAAATTACACTGGGAGACTGGACCCAAATGCAGACACAGACACGGGGTAAAAGTACAAACTTATATTTAAAAAACACCAAAAACAAACGTGAATTAAGTACAAGGGAAACAGAAGCACTGAGGACTAGACAGTGGTGGAAAACAAGAACGAGGAAACGACGGGCGATCAGGGAACAGGACGAGGAAACAGGAGCGAGGAAACGACGGACGATCAGGGAACAGGACGAGGAAACAGGACGAGGAAACGACGGAACGATCAGGGAACAGGACGAGGAAATGACGGACGATCAGGGAACAGGACGAGGAAAGAGGAACGAGGAAACGACGGATGATCAGGGAACAGGACAAGGAAACAGGAACGGGGAAACGACGGACGATCAGGGATCAGGACAAGGAAACAGGAACGGGGAAACGACGGACGATCAGGGAACAGGACGAGGAAACAGGAACGGGGAAACGACAGACGATCAGGGAACAGAACGTGGAAACGACGGACGATCAGGGAACAGAACGTGGAAACGACGGGCGATCAGGGAACAGGACGAGGAAACAGGAACGAGGAAACGACGGACGATCAGGGAACAGGACGAGGAAACAGGAACGCGGGAAACTACGGAAGGCAACAAAAAACAACAACGATTAATACAACAAACAACAAGGAGCGCAAAACCAACGAACGAGTAACAGGAACCAATCCTACAAAGAGTTTACCAGGGGACGGATAACAGCGGTCCGGCGCTGCATGCCTGTCAGCTCAGGGTCTTTATAGTCCTACAGGTGATCAGCGTAACAGGCTGCAGCTGGGAAGGACACGCCTACTGGACCTGGACAAACAAACACAAAGGGGAGACACATGCAGGGAAAAACAGACAGAGGGAGACAAACTCACACAAAAGGGAGAGAGGAGGGACTGACAGAACCAACTCTTGACGGAAAAAGGAACTTACATCCATCCTGTGGACACAGATGAATGATTATGTTGCTGTACGTCTTCTTCTTCATTAACCCCATGGGATAAACATTAAAAATACACTCCACTAATATATCATGAGACTTCTGTAACATTTTTGGAGTCACGATGGACGGTTCAAAACTAAAGATCGAACTTTATGCAGCAGAACCAGAGATGTTCTTTTTTTATTCTATGCAATCCTCCTCCTTGTCAAAATGTGACTAAATAGGCAATTTCCAGACTTTGCACAGCTCCCTCCGGAGCCACAGAAGGTTTTATAGATATATTTTTTCACATATGCAGAAGCGCTATCAAAGATCTGCAAACACACTTTAATGTGAGTAATCGGTGCGGTTCCACTTTAAGCGTAAAAGATTTCACCCCAGTGTCAGGAACAATCAAAGAATTAAACAGCCCCAGGTGCTTTAATAGAGATTCACCTCCTGACATTGAGGTTATTAAAGTATTACTTTTCCTTTTGTTCCTCCCATTGTCCTCTAACCTGCCTCTTGTTCACTCTCAAATGATAAAAGCTCATATAATACGAGGCATTTTGTTATTAATTCCTTTATTTTAGATTGACTTCAAGGACTTTTAGAGAATCAAGTTTATGTGTTTCTCTCTGTGGCTACACTGGTATGTGAATTTCATACACAGTAGCCTCTGTAGCTAGGCAACAAGTCCATAAAGACTTGGTATATGATTATGTGCTGCTAACCTAATATTCCTGTGACTCATTTTCAATACTGCGCCCTGAAACAGATGCTTTCCTTTCCTTTGCCTTTCTCTTTGCATCATTGTTAGTGTCCCTGATCGCTGACAGTGTTTATGCAGTAAAACCATCTGGATGCATGTGCAGGAATATCAAAAACACATGAACAGACAGATGCTTTTGTTGCATTATTTACCAAGACTATGAGGTTATAGGCATGCTGGTGGCTGTCCGTAGACACAACAGTGCCTGGAGCTTAATGATATTGTTATTGTATAGTTTAGCATGCTAATCTGTGGAAATTAGCATGGAACAAAAACATACAGCACAACGTACTGAGGCATTTTGAGAGGCTGAAAGGCAGAAACCCATCAGATCCTGGTATTTACACTCAACTGCCTCTTAAACCTCCTGTTGCCCTCAAATATCACTAACACCATTTATTCTTGGGGTCAATTTGACCGTTAAACACCTCAAAAATGATCCTAATCAATGTGTGACTCAAGTTAAGTCGGGTACTTTATGTTTTTATTTAACAGAATGAAAAATATCACTGATGTTAAACTGCATGGAGGGATTTCTGTGTGTGTGTTTTAAAGTAAGTCTGTTATTTTAAGTGCTATTTTGTGTTATTTGTAACATCTGGAATGAAAGTAACGCCCGTTATCAAGGACAGCAGCATGAATTTGACCTCATATAATATTTGAATTATAAAATAAACAATAATAATGATTAAATCATCCAGATGATCAAACTGACCCAAAGGAACACCGATGCGACAAGTACAAATATATATAATCATGCCAATTTTAGGTTTTTTATGAGTTGTCCCCATAAAATGAGGAAAAGTCATAAATATAAAGCAAAAAAACAACAAAATTATGTAATTATTTAGAGATTTTAAACATTTAATGGGGTCAAATTGACCCTTAGGAGAACAGGAGCAACTGCCTCTTAAAAAAAGGTCCAGATGATCCGCACTTCTTCCGCGTTGTGTGGCCTGTAGAGCAGCCGCACCAGAGACGTCCGCTGGCCTTATTCCTGTTTAGCGCTCCAGCTAACATGAATGGAGATTTAATTATTTAATTCACTCTTCTAGACTTTCCAAAATGTTCTCAGCCAAAATCGATCAAATCCTGACATTAACACGTGTCATTTCACAGGGGCTGGAAGCCAAATACATGTAGTGGAGTATAAGTATAAATTGGGCCAAGTATCACATTGATTCACTCAGGTAAAGTGCATCAACACTGTACTTAAATACTTGACTTGAGCTAATGTATTTAGTTACTTGCCACCACTGAGTAGCCGCACACTTGTAGAAAAGGAAACAGTGGATTTTAACAGAAATGTCAGGTTTTTAAAAAATACTGTTCTTGATCCTTTGACAGTCTGGCCGTTCTTCTTGACCAAGGTCATGAACGAGCAACAGGCGTTTCTGGCTCTGAAGTATTTAACTGTCGGAGAGTTCTGTCATCATCAGACTCTGTTTTAGTCTTTTAGGAGCCAGGCCAACTTTACTGTCATGTTTTTAATCTTCTGTTTTACCTGTTTATCCAACATTGCTGTGGATCATGAGTTGATATGATGCTTCACTAGTGGGCGTAATGTCATAGCCGGGCGAGAGCAGAGAGGCAAGTGTCACATGGTGGTTTTGGGAACTTGTGAGAAGTCAGAGAACGCCGAGCAAAGTCCTGCAACCACCACAACAACAAAAAGAAAACCTTAACAGCTCAGCCAATGAGTTCAACGGGCTGCTGCTAATGCAAACTTAGCCTGGCCTTGTGCACAAAACTAAGACTAAGACTTGAAGCTAAGACTGGCCACAATGGTGTTCATTTGTCAAATATTTGACATATGGAAACGTTGCCTTGATGATGGTGCTAGATAATTTAAATAAAAAGAATCATCTGGGGTAGACCATGTTACATTCATCCAAACAGCTGTTGGGATATTTCAGTCTGGACGACACTGGTGAACCAACCAACCCCTCACAGACAGACTGACCCACACTGCCATCCTTAGAGCAATGGTTCCCGTAAATTCAATTTGTTGAGACACATTTTAGAAACTTTCGTCACGTCAGGCAGGAGACAGAAAAACAGTAAAAGGATGTTTAGTTTGCAAGTGACGAGCTGCAAGGTTCCTGGCTTACAGGTCAGACCTTCGATTATCCTTTAATGCACAACTCCCACAAAGAGAATATTGGTTTTTAGTGCAGCAGGCTGCCATTTCCCTCGACTCAAAGCTCTCATTGATCATCCCAGTGAAACCCGCAGCTGCACGATCTTCACCAGGCGGGTGGTGATCCTGACACCGCACAGAGGAGAGTTAACTGATGTGCGCTTTCCTGAAGCCATTGTACATCAGCAGGGAGCCGCAACACATAATGTTCTGTGGATGTTTTCCATCACACAAATATGAGTTTGTTACTGTCACAGCAGGGGACTCTTATTGTGGGTTCGCTATAGGGGGAGTTGAGCTTCTGCCGGCCGTGTGAATGTTAAAATGAAACTGTTACCTCAGTGTAATTATTTAGTCTTTGAATTATTACAGTGCACCTTTAGAAATACAATATAGGAAGAGTTATACACAATGAGCAGCAGATCCCATTTTCAATTTCCTTTCCCTTTCCTTCCTGAACTTTGGGATTCGTTGGAAAACTAATTAATATTTCCATCAACCCTGTGAACGAGGTTGATGGATGGAAGAGAGGAAATTCTCACCCGCACCGTGAGGCAGAGTGTGAGTCTGCTAATGCAAAGTTAGAGAAGGTATGAAATGTGCTTTTTTAGGTTTTATACTTTTGGCAGTGATGTAGCAGACTGTCATTCAATATGAGGACATGGTTTCAAATCCTAATTATATGGCCAGAAGTACGTGTCCTCATACTTTGGATTCAGGTTCTCTTCTCTCCTCTGGGGCTGGTTTTACTTTTTACTTTGGGCCAAAAAGTTTGGAGAAGGTCCTGTTTCAAGAGGCTAGTGTCATAGTGCACAAAAGTATAGTATAGTACAGACCTACTCGAACCTCCTAGTTGGCTTTATTTAATTCACTCACCCACCTGCGTTGCTCTTAACAGCCTTACTGCGGCACTGTTCGATGACATATTATGAACAGCGACAACGGTAGGGAGTGTTAAAAGACTGAAAGACAAGAAGGCTGGGGTGGTGGATGTTTGAATGAAATGCACACAGGACTTCACGTCCCATTTGACCCCGAAAGTCAACAGTGACGTTCAAAATTAACTTTCTTACATAGCGTTCTTTGGTATTTTAGCACAAACCTTCTCTAACCTTAACCGTGAGGTTTTGTTGCTTAAACCAAACCATGAAACATTGTTTATGTTTGGATTCACAGCAGTTGACCCCAAAGGGTCCTGACCAGGCTGCGGCAACTGTTATGTGATTAGATAACGGCCTTCTGAACCTACTGGTAGGCGTAGCAGGCCCCTCCTAACCCATATCTATGAGGCTGATAGCCACTGATTACGGCCATTTATTGGAGTGATAACATTCACAATGGGAGCTTCTCCTTTCAGCCAGGTTCAAAGGGCGCACTCCCACTGTGCCTCCGTCCCGTGCCCCGTGCTTTAGGGTCCTTGTCCCCCCCTCCAGGCCCGTTTGTACTCACACTACCTGGGCCTCGGCGAATGCTTCTTGCTGCCTATACGTCATCACGCCGTAACACGTCACACGCATTGATGACGTCATGGCGATGCGTGGCTTTGTTTCCAGATCTTTCCGTAGACCTCTGAGTTTTTGTGCGTCTTGTCGACTGTTTTTGAATCTTTTCATCGACCAAATCTGCAGTAAACACTCCACCTCCGCATCACACCAACGTGAACCTTTCGCCGCCATTGTTTTAAATGTCCGCGCATGGTCCCTCCTTCTTTTTTCTACGTCCCAACAGGCGCACAGGAAATGACGTCAGAGCGGCCGTAGTCCTCGTACACGTGCGCACGCTCGTGCTCGTACACGTGCAAACGTGCTTTACAAACGGGCCGTGGACGGCAAGCCTGGTTGCACTCACACTAGTCAAACGAACTAGACTTTACCCGTAAAACCTGTTTGGGCGCGGTACGGATGGGCAGTGTGAGTGCGCCCTAAGATGAAGTGAAGAGCCTTTCCAGCAACTCTATCGCCAGATGTCTTCGCTTTCTGCAATACAAGGCAGCTACAGAATGGTTAGAGTGAAGGAAAGATTGGGCTTGAGGCAAATAAACTATTGTTAAGATAGTCTATAGTAAGGGTTGGGCAACTAATACACAAAGTTAAGTTTAGGGTATGATTGAGATTAGAGGTTACTGAAAACCCTAACCCTAAAGGGCACACTGCTTCATTCAGAGCGCACTCACACTGTCCTTCCGCACCACGACCCGGGCTTTAGGGTACTTGTCCCCCCTCCCTCTCCCCCCGCGCCCCAGCCCTGTTTGTACTCACACTACCTGGGCCTCGCCAATGCTTCTTGCTGTCCATACGTCATCACGCCGTAACACGTCACACGCATTGATCGCGTGTGTGTGGCTTTGTTTACAAATCTTTCCATAGACCTCGGAGTTTTTGTGCGTCTTGTCGACTGTTTTTGAATCTTTTCATCGACCAAATCTGCAGTAAACACTCCACCTCCGCATCACACCAACGTGAACCTTTCACCGCCATTGTTGTTGTTGTTAGATGTCCGCGCGTGGACGGCCCGCTGGCCGCAGTTATGCGCGGAACGGGTGCACTCACACTGCTTAAAGGTACTATGCTTTAGCTGAAAAAACGGTTTTGGCCCCGGCCCTTAGGACAGTGTGAGTGCGCCCTCACTGAGTGTTGGCACTGCATGTAAATCAGGAGTTGTAGAATCTGTTCAAAGAAGAATGGAGGTTGTTTTAACGGCATATTAACATTAACAGAGCTGTGATGTTTTGCGGTTGGCCACATACTTTGGTGTCCATATACTATTTCTAGATGAAAACTATTTGTTTTGAATCTGACCTTGTATTATTTTCCACCTGAACAGAGGTCATGCAAATACAGACTTTGCAAAATACAAACTTTTTGCCTTGAGCCAATTTGCTTGCTTGCCCTGTCACCTCCTGCCCCCCCCCTCCTTCACCACAGCACCTAGCCTGAGGCTGCGGTAACCAGCATGGCGTAGAGAAAGCAGATGGCAAACATGGACTGTGTGCACTAAACTAAAATCCACGCTTATGTTCCCTTGTGTTTGTGAACAGGCCACGTCTGCTGCATATTTAGCGCTGCTGTATTTCTTACTCATGCATGCAACACTTGCCTTAAAGCAAGACAATGCGAACATCACTGACAAATATGAATAATGTAATCATGTACAAAGGATTCATATCCCTGTGCATTTAGTTATTTATCTCAAAGTTGGATATTGGTAAAGATAATGGATCCATGCTAAATGAACACGTACAGCTGTTCTGTCATCTTTCCCGTCATGTTGCTTTTTTTTAATGAACTTGTCGATACAAGAAAATTGCTCATAATTCTTATGGTAAGTTCAGCATCGGCCAAAGTGCAGGGATTTGTTGAGAGTCATTTAAGAAGGAAATGTTACAACTGTGGATATGCTTTACGTTTATGCTTCACATGATTTCAGTAACTATTATTATATTATTGTGTGCTGTAATCGCTATAACAGAGTTTGTTTGGTTAGATGGTGTGAAAGAAATTCTCTGGAGTCCTGTTTCTCAAATCATGTCTTTACTAAATACTGCATGCATACAGGAGAGACGTTACCACAACCGCCGGGTCTCCAACCATCTCTGCCTGTCTTGAAATCACTTCAGCAGATATACACTCACATCAAAGCACCTTACAAACACAAGGACATCAAAGTAACACAAACACCCTACCCAATGTTTATGACCCCATTGGATGTTATCAGTGTTTTACGACCACCAAACGTCACCATTTGCGACCCATGTGACTCCTATCCACAATCCCCCCCAGCAGTCATTCACAGCTTAACTGTTATGTTAATCAACATACAGGGATTTACATCATAGATAAATAAGGTAGGTCAATCTTTGGTTATTTCTCACAGATGGTACTCTGTTAAACGTTAGCAATATTGTTGGAACCACAGTCATGTTGGGCATATTCATTGACACTAGGCGACCATTAACCCCCATTATCAAGTATTATTTTGCATGTGTTATTTAGTTCATAGTAATCTGGTATTGTTACGACCCGGCTCATGGGGGAAAGGGACGCAACATAAACCAGAATGTTTTTGGTAAAATAGCAACTTATTTATTTGCAGAATAAAAAAAAAAACAGGGAAAAGGGAACGTTGGATGCTGCTCAATCAAAGAAATAAATATAACTTACCCACCCTCTCAAACCTGGTGTCTCTAACATCAAAGTGCTACAGGTGTCAGGTTGGTATCAGTAAACCCCACTAAAACCTCGCCCAATTTCCTTACCGCACTTTTAGAGCGTACACAAA
This sequence comes from Echiichthys vipera, assembly GCF_963691815.1. Taxonomy (NCBI): domain Eukaryota; kingdom Metazoa; phylum Chordata; class Actinopteri; order Perciformes; family Trachinidae; genus Echiichthys; species Echiichthys vipera. The sequence continues at coordinate 2,050,175 of NC_139836.1, read as the reverse complement.
GAAACTCAAAGAGCACTACACACACACAAACACACACACACACACACACACACACACACACACACACACACACACACACACACACACACACACACACACACACACACACACACACACACACACACACACACACACACACACACACACACACACACACACACACACACCAGGCCAGTTGGTCAAAGACAAAGGTCCAAAATCACAGTGAGGGCAACTACTGAAGCAGAGGGACGGTCTGGAAGGAGGTAGGTGGTTGGAGGAGATCGCCAGATGCCGCACTAATCAAATCACAGGCAGAACCAGGAAGTAGGCAGGTCTCGCGCCAGCCAATCCTCCGCAAGGGATCCCACATCCTGCTTAGCATAGATGCACAACACAGATACACAGATACTGGAGGAGGCCGTAACAGGTACATACTTATTTACAACTTTAATATTTTAGTAGGTACTTTAAGCAGCTTCGTGTCCTTTAGACGCAGCTGGCGGTATGAAGCCATGTCAGCTCAAGTGTGAGTTTCTGTATTTCTAGGTGAGGCCAAAGAAGGAAAACATGTATAAAAGTAGTGTGTAAGAGTAATAGCTGCTAATGCAAATATAAGGCTTATATCGGAGTTTTGCAAGTGCCTCTTCAAAAGCAGGACTTATTTCCCCCTCTGCATCACAGAACTGGCTTTGTGCTGATCCACCAGGGTGAAGATGAGGACGCTGCTCTGCTCAGAGGGCAGCTAGGTTCTTATACTTAAAAATACGTATTAGAGCAGTAAAATCGCAAATTTGGGTTCCTAAACACACACACACTTTCACCCGGGTGACCTGTATTCGTGTCCTAGACACATTACAACCTTTTGAATTTATATCTCACTCGAGTCGTAGCTTAACCATCATCCTTTCTTTCCTAAATGTAACCATTACGACCGTCACGCACTTTAATAGGACATAATATTTCGTAAGATATCAAACAAACCTGTTGATGAGAATACGTTGGATTGGTTGAGAACATCTATCCTAATCCTAAAAAGGAAAAATCTAATTGTTGGGACTATTGAAACACCTGAAACCATTTAAGAGTCCACTCCCCTGCAGCCTGTGTGTCAAGATCCTCTCTTCCGTTCTGTGTGAGTTTGTCTCCCCCTGTCTGTGTTTCCCTGCATGTTCTCTCCCTCGTCTCTGTGTAGGTCCGGTAGGCGTTCCCCCCAAGCTGCAGCCTGTTATGCTGATTACCCCAACACCTTAAATACTTGAAGCTGACAGGCATGCAGCGCCGGACCGTTGTAGATCCTTTACTGGTAAAACTATTCCCGTTTCCCGTCCGTCTCCCAGATCTTCCATAGTCTTCCTGTTCCTGTTATTCCCGTGTTCGTTTAGTTAGTCTTGTGTTTGTATTCTCTGTAGTGTTTTTGTGTTTGTCCGTTCTTGATATTAAACGTTTGTTTTGTAACTTTACTTTTAGTCTGTCTGCATTGGGTCCACTTTTTGTGTTGTAACTGTACCGTTCATGACACTGTTGGGGTACATCAGTAAGTCAGTACCTGTCCTTTTGCCAAATCAGGGCTGTGGAGACTCGCTGCTGCACAATTAATCCTGCATTAATCGCAATTATGATTTTGCCTTTCAGAATAAATTAAGCTTGATCACGTTAGATACTGACATTTTGCATTTGGCACGCCTTTTCCAGTGCATCACCTTAAGTGCTCTCCCTGTGCAAAAGTGAACTGTCTCACCACTCACAGGTGATTAACTGCTCACAAACACGGTCGTGGCTTCAGGCGTGAACATTTCCACTACAAAGGGAACCTGCAAGTACAGTGGAGCTGCATTTGCTAAGCTGGGTGAAATCCTTTTGATATGTTTGCATGCTAATGTGGCACTGCATTATTATAGTCAGGTTACATTTGGTCTAACCTTAAAAGCAGCTTGATGTAGAGTTTTGTGTTCCTGTAGTTCGTGTCTACAGTCGATTTAATGTTTAATGTTCATATTAAATTTAAGTAGGATAAATAAATTAAGGATAATATAGATACAGAGCAAAGATAATCTTTATATCTATTCATTCATCCATCTTCAACTGCTTGTCTGGAGCCGATCCCAGCTGACATCAGGCGTGAGGCGGGGTCCACCCTGGACAGGACGCCAGTCCATCACAGGACACATAGAGACGAACAGAGACAGACAACCATTCACACCTACGGGTGATTTAGAGTCATCAATGAACCGAACACCTGCACGTCTTTGGACTGTGGGAGGAAACCGGAGAACCCGGAGAAAACCCACGCAGACACGGGGACAACATGAAAACTCCACCGAACCGGGAACCCTCTTGTTGTGAGGCGACAGTGCTGACCACCATCATGCATTGAGCCAAAATACTGAAGCCCTGCTCGACCAAATCACCAGGGAACCCATGCAGACACGGGGAGAACATGCAAACTCCACACAGAAGGGCCCCAGCCGAGATTCGAACCAGGAACCCTCTCGCTGTGAGGCAACAGTGCTGACCACCATAAAAATCAACCAGTCCAAGTGTAGCTCATAGAACATTGATGTTACCTACTGCAATAGAAATACACTCTCAGGGGCTGTTCTCATGTGGTATCAACATGTGATCACAAGTGTTCAGCTCTCCGTCTGTCTGCTCTCACCTGGCAGCAGCAGCATGCGTGTCCACGCGCGTTGTCACTTACCAATAGTGATCTGATTTCCCTTCCCCGCTCTGTATGCAAATAAACACATACATCATTTCCATTTGGATCTCGCAAACCTACGCCTCTGATTGAAAAATCGCTGTTGTTAATCTTGTGTTGTGTGTGAATTTCAGCTGATACTCTTATCTCACATAAATCATCATTACACAAACATGAGATGAGTCATCAAAAAGCAATTTCCTTCAGTTTGTAGTGTCCAACCTTTTCCCTCTCACATACGACAGTGTATTTTATGAGCGTATAAATAACTATGTTTACCTGCCGTGACTTAGACAGGAGAGCAGAAAGAAAGACATTTCCTAACATTGTTTCTTTACCGTCATGTTAAGTTACTGCAGATGAAGCCCACGTCCTGATTTCACTGCTTCACATTAAAATCATTTGAATAAAAAGAACAACGGGTCTTTTATTGTGAAGGATACATAGGAAATAAATACTCCAAATTGTCGATATCAATGATTGATGTTACAACGAAAGAACAGGAATATCTGAAGCAACATACTCATGAATTTCGCTCCATTTTATTATTAATCCTCAAATTAAGGTTATTATCCACCGGCGTGCCCTGGGGCGGCCTGTTAAGGGCAGCCGCGGAGAAGCTCCAGAGAGTTTTACAAGTTCATCTGCAGCTGTATGAAGCACAGACGGACACATCACCAACAGTCCTGTGACGTGAGACATACTTTCAAAATAATCTCATCTCATCTCATCTTCAGCCTCTTATCCGGGGTCGGGTCGCGGGGCAGCAGCTTTAGCAGGGGACCCCAAACTTCCCTTTCCCGGGCCACATTAACCAGCTCTAACTGGGGGATCCTGAGGCGTTCCCAGGCCAGTGTGGAGATCAAATCTCTGCACCTGGTCCTGGGTCTTCCCCGAGGCCTCCTCCCAGCTGGACGTGCCTGGAACACCTCCCTAGGGAGGCGCCCAGGGTTCATCCTTACCAGATGATCCTGAACCACCTCAACTGGCTCCTTTCAACGCAAAGGAGCAGCGGCTCTACTCCGAGTTCCTCACGGATGCTGAACTTCTCACCCTAACTTTCAAAATAATAAGGTTTAAAAATACAAAAACAGCTTAAATACACACTGTGTCAGATGACACAGAGCGCGTCAGTTGACTAGGCGGTCCTTAATGTGGACAAGAGTCCCAAACCCGTTCTCACTCGAGGAAACCGGAGAACCCGGAGAAAACCCACGCAGACACGGGGACAACATGCAAACTCCACACAGAAGGGCCCCACATTTCTGCTATGTCAAAAATATTGAGCAGAAGTCCCGATCCCTCTAGATTGTCCGCTTGTTTTAATTGGCAGCCAGGCCGCACGCGAGGTGTGGCGCACGTGGCCCTAAAAAGCTGTTGGTATTTCACGCATTGGGTAACTGTAGGAGCAGTGTGCAGTCCCATCTCCTTCTTTTCGGTATTTCAAGTACAGCTCCTTTAAACTGAGGCAACTAGCTGCACAGATGAACTCATATTTCACAGCTAATCACTCCTAAAGCTCCGATACTCATGAGTAGACTCAGATTTTAAACTGCTCAGCCGAAAGCTTTTTTCGAAGAGCCGTATTTCTTCATACGTGAGAAGACGTCGGGCTCACCTCACCGTACACCGCACACTGTTCTCATCCCCTGGGTATAGCAATGCATAACAAAGAGAGTCTGTGTGGTAAATTTATGAGGCAGCCAGCCTGGCTGTGCCTGCAGGCCTGCTGCAGATGACTTTCCTGTGCTCCTGTGGGGAATTGCTCTGACAGGGGCGGCAGAGGGATGCTGAATGGTGCACAAACAACCGGCTGGAGGAAGAGGAGCCGTACAGACGACTGTACCGTAGTGGCATTAAGATCACCTCATTTATGAGTGACAGTTTCACAGAGTGACTTTCTCAGAGACAAGAAAGCTGTCAATCATTTTCTCTCTCTCTCTCTCTTTATATTAAAAAGTGTTGTCACCTGCTGCGACCTTTCGCGGTGGAATAAGCCAGTTTCTTGGTCGTGCACGCTTCGTCTTTTCTAACTTTCCTTTACAAAGACCCACCACAGTTTTATGAATGCTGCATAACACAGAGGAAATGTTTCAGATCTGTCCACATGACAATCAAATGCATTGACTTATGGAAGTCATGTTGGGGAGAGCGGGGTATTTTGAGCCTGTGGGGAAGTTGAGCCACCCCTTGTTTCTAGGCAACCTCACATTTTCATGTAAGTCGTTCATTTCACTCACTTCTTTAGAATGAAAAGTAAGAAAATGAAAAAAGAAAAGTTTAAAGAGTCATGATCCACGTGTCAGAACAATTACAGACACGTTTTTCTCACGTGTGTTGGTGCTTTAGGAAGTTACAACATGAGGCTAATCTGTTAGCATGGCGTTAGCTCCAAACTGCTGGATGATACAAGTTTGTTTAAATGGCATAATGGGCTCATTTGAGAAAAGTGATATTTTGAAAACAGTTTATTTTCGATGCAGCACATCCTGAAATATATGGAGATATTTAAGTTGGATACAATACTGTCATGGGGCGGCCCGGTGGTGTGGTGGTTAGCACTGTCGCTTCACAGCGAGAGGGTTCCTGGTTCGAATGTTGGCTGGGGCCTTTTTCCTGACGAGAGGTTAGGAAAATGGTCTGGCGCCGAATGCCTCCCGCATCCGGCTTCTTATACTCCAGGGAACGTCATCAGTGGAACTGGATACAGCTGGGAGGAATCACACCTTCCAGCTGATTCTGAACTAAAGACGAAGGCTTTCTAGTGCGTATTTAGTCAAATGATACACACAGCAGTACATGTTTCACCACTTTTTTGTTTTGTTTCCTGTTGACTTTTAGACACAGTCTTAGAGCGATCACCGCTGCATCCCAGGTGCTCCTGTTCAGGAAACTCTCACAACAGAGACACTGATTGTTGCTACTGACTGTTTTGCTCTTATCACGTATGTGTTTTAAGCTTGTTGTTAGCTTGTTGTTAGCTATAGCCACCTAGCTAACATTGATATTGTCAAAATCCACAAGTAGAGCTTCCACCTGCCAGGAAAAGGCTTTGCATTTGAAAAACACAGAGAAGAAGAATAATAAGAAGAAGAATGCAGAATGAGTCAACCTTTAATTATGTTTCTACATTTTGATTTCTGCATTTGTCACTAATTTCTTCAGCCCAGGTTACAAGCTAGTCTCTCATTACTGCACGTTAACACTGAATTATTGAATTTTTACTTTAGACTCAATTATAAAGTTTAGATGTCAGAAAGTGAGTTAATGTAACATTCAGACTCTCACCATTAAAAGTTGAAATGTAATATACAAAACCTGTTTTGCACACTAATGTAATTGGTGTTAAAATTAATTTACTTTCTTTTTTGCTGTTGGAGTAAAAGTCAGTGTGTCCTGATCTAGTGTGCACAGGTGTAAATGCATCTTATTCTTGTTGTAGACGCTGCACTTCACATTTTCGTCACCTGCTTCTCACCAAATAGCGGCGAGTGAAAGTGTCAAAGTCACATGAAATATCATACCGACTTTTTGCAAAGAGGTTTGCTCAACTTTGGTTAACAAGCGCAGAAATCAGTGACTTTCTTTTTCTTATATCCTGACTGCACTATGATACAGACAGTCTGTATAAAAGGCATGAACCTCTGCATTTAGCTGCTTCCAGGACTGCTCCTAATGGCATCTGCTAGTTCCCCCGGCACCCAACGAACCACTCAGAGTCTAGCAGTCTCTTTGCAGTTGCTTTGAAAACTAGGCTGCGCTGAAGTATGAGTCAAAGTTGTGCTACTGTGTCGCCCATTGCTTCCAAAAAATGTTGTCCGAAGATTGTTTTGTTGTACGTTTTAGCTGTTCTCCCCGTGTCTGCGTGGGTTTTCTCCGGGTTCTCCGGTTTCCTCCCACAGTCCAAAGACGTGCAGGTGTTCGGTTCATTGATGACTCTAAATCACCCGTAGGTGTGAATGGTTGTCTGTCTCTGTTCGTCTCTATGTGTCCTGTGATAGACTGGCGTCCTGTCCAGGGTGGACCCCGCCTCACGCCCGATGTCAGCTGGGATCGACTCCAGCCCCCCGCGACCCCGACAGGGACAAGAGGTTGAAGATGAATGAATGAATGTTTAGCTATAAAATGAGAAAGTTTGTGACCAAGATTCAAGAGAGTTTATTGTCATTACAGCCATACACACAGTTACATTTATTTATTTATTTCTCAAGAACTTACAGCGACATACAACATGCTACATATTAACGACTAACTCCAGAAATACTGCAAAGTGCAACAAAGTACTGCAAAGTGCAACAAAGTAAATAGAAAAATGTACCAAACTGCATAGCAGGACGGTGAGACGACTGTCGCAATGAAGATGTGCAGCAAAACCAAAGACCAAAACCAAGCCCCGCCCACCAGCTGACCAGTAAACCAGAACACTATGATATGTTTCTGAAAACAATGCAGAAGATTGATTCATATTCAATCAGAGGAACCTAGTTTCAAAGTTTGATCGAATTTCACAAGCAGTCATTGACGCTGTCTCAGAGACTCCTCGGCTGTCTCACAACGATGTCAGGATTAGTGACGATTTCAGCAAATATGAAAAAAACATTGATTAACAATCTAATCATAAACAGGACGCCAGTCTATCACAGGACACATAGAGACGAACAGAGACACACAACCATTCACACCTACGGGTGATTTAGAGTCATCAATGAACCGAACACCTGCACGTCTTTGGACTGTGGGAGGAAACCGGAGAACCCGGAGAAAACCCACGCAGACACGGGGAGAACATGCACACTCCACACAGAAGGGCCCCAGGAACCCTCTTGCTGTGAGGCAACAGTGCTAACCACCACACCACCGTGCCATTCTGTATTGTAACCAAACATTTAAAAAAATCCAAACAGTCGTACAGTACAGTAACTGCGGTCGGCACGGCCCAAGTTTGGAGAAGCAGACAGGAGTACTGGCACTGAAGCTGAGAAATGTACTGCGGTAGACGCCACGATCACAGAATCGCACAATAACAATTCACTTTTATTTACAGTGCCAAATCATAACAAAAGTTATCTCAGGACACTTTACAGAGTAGGTAAAGACCACACTCTATGACTTATTCATGATTTACAGAGACCCAACACAAACAAACTAATCGACCGAGGCAGTGAACCAGCAATTCACATGTTGTGAAAAGTATAATTACTGTTTTTATCAATATATCAATCTAATCGTAAACCCTGTAACTCTGCCAAACAACGTTGCATGAGAAAGTTTCATATTTCATATTTAGCTTTTTTCTCCATTTAAAACTGGAAAGCCGACAGTAAGTCCCTGCAGGAATCAACGCGCCTTTGGAAGCCAAAATAATTTAGGGAGTTTAGAAAAAGTTGTTTCAACACTTTCCTTTGAAGCCATTGAAATATAAAAAGCTTCCACTTCTTTGTTTTCCATCCATCTGTGTTTTCCACAGATTTCGGTTCCCAGTCACAGCTGGGTGAGCCGAACATCCAAGATGTCCGTTTCTCCCGCTGCTTCCTCCAGATGCACGACCGCGGAAGGTGCTCCCGAAACCAGCTGGGAGATGTAGTCTTTTAAGCTCAGGCTCAGGGACTTTGGGGTCTGCGTGGGGTCTCCTCCCAGTTGTTTATGCGTGGTATCCTAAAGGGAACTCCCTGGTGGCATCATCACCGGCTGCCAGAATCAACCACTGAGCTCTGTAACACACAGAGACACAGATGCTGGTGACGCACTAATTTTATTCCTACAATTATTTGCAAAAGTATCATACTTTTTACTTTTAATATGTAGTGACAGCTGGTGTTTGTGTAGGTGTGAGTGTGTGTCAGCGTGGCTGTGTGTGTGTGTGAATGTGTGTATGAACGTATACATATGTGTGTGTGTATGTGCATGACTGTGGGGGTGGGAGGGTTGGGTTCCTTTAACCCTCCTGTTCTCCTAAGGGTCAATTTGACCCCATTTAATGTTTAAAATCTCTAATTAATGATGTCTTTTTTTGTTTTTTTGCTTTATATTTATGACTTTTCCTCATTTTATGGGGACAACTCATAAAAAACCTAAAATTGTCATGATTATATATATTTTTATTGTTCTTATCGTACATGTACTTGTGTCATCGGTGTTCCTTTGGGTCAGTTTGATCATCTGGATGATTTAATCATTATTATTATCGTTTATTTTACAATTCATATATTATATGAGGTCAAATTCATGCTGCTGTCCTTGATAACGGACGTTACTTTCATTCCAGATGTTACAAATAACACAAAATAGCCTTAAAATAACAGACTTACTTTAAAACACACACACAGAAATCCCTCCATGCAGTTTAACATCAGTGATATTTTTCATTTAGTTAAATAAAAACATAAAGTACCCGACTTAACGTGAGTCACACATTGATTATGATCATTTTCCAGATGTTTAAATTGCTACGGTCAAATTGACGCCAAGAATAAATGGTGTTAGTCAGATTTGAGGGCAACAGGAGGGTTAAATGATGCTTCACACAGGGTTCTACGCTGTAATGGGTTTGAATGAGACCGTGTGTTCATACATCACCAAACATAAGTTTTTAGTCCACCTACGTATGAGCAGAACCACTGACAGGATTTGGTTTGAGCTTTGAAAAGAAGAACCTTGAATGCTGCATCCTCCCAGTGGTCAGCACTTGAAAGATATGATTTAATTCCCCATGAAGACGTATGACTTGGATGTTTTGACATGAACGTGTCTCAGATGACCTTAAGGGGCCTTCACACGGAAAGCTGTTTGCACTGATTTTGCCAAAGTCTCACTTCCAGCTTCAGGGTTTTCTTCTTCTTCTGAAGATGATTCCTCATGCTCTGGGTCGTGTTCCTCCCCATCTTCTTCTTCTGATGCATCCTCCACTTCCTCTGCTGAATCACAGTCGTCTCGCTCTAGAGCCTCTTCAGCGTTATAACGCACACTCACGGCTTCAGCACAGACAGAGTTCGGGGCCCTGTCGTCTGCAGCACCTTTATAATCTCTGCAGTCTGCGATAACACCTGTGTGTTGTTTACGTCTGCTACTGTCTCGTTCACGTCTGCTACTCATTGATCTGAGACTGATCAAAGGCACAGCAGTCCGTGAGAAGACCCCATGATCTGTCTTGTTACGTCTGCGACTGATTAAAACAACTCAAACATTGTAACATTCTGTGGTTTGTAAATAACTCTGTGACCTTGAGTTCAACTCTTTTTGCCTCACGGGTCATTTTGACTTTCTTCTCCTGATCTTATTTGATGTTTCTCTTGTTCTGTTCATCTCTGTGACTGTAATCTGCACTTTACGATACTTTCCTGTATGAAAAGCGCCGTATCAATACAGGTTGATATGATTTGATTTGAATATAATAATGAATTTACACCCATGCCTATTTAAGTCACCTCCAACATTAGCATTTGCACGTTGTGTTTACTCCATCATATGTGGAATGTAAAAAAGATGTTTATCCTTGTTGATGGGCTCTCTTACTTCATTATGCAGCGCTGTACTGTAAGTGGTTAAAATGCTTTCAGCCTCCCGTGTTTCCATCGTGTTATTTACTGATGTAACTAAGATGGATTGCGTGATTACATTGTCTACTTTAATTGCATTAAAAGTGTGAGTGTGTCTGTCAGCTTAGTTTAAGCTTTAGTGTAGCCGGCGTGGCTCCAAACACGTGGCAACACAACAACAAGTAATCACAATTATAGTGCAATGCTATTAACACACACACACACACACACACACACACACACACACACAACCCTTACCTTGACTCTAACCCAAACCTTGAAACAAAGCCTTTACCCCCAAACAGGCCTTTGAAAAAGTGAGCGCCGGGCCAAAAAGAAGCATTTCATTAACATTATTTCCCCATTTACTCCCCCAAATGTGTGTGTGTATATATATATATATATATATATACACACACACATGTATATATATATATATCTCAGTCTCTAAGTCGAACTCCCTCCCCAGCAGGTAGTACCTCAAGCTCTCCAGGACCCATTTGATGGCCAGGCCCTCCTTCTCCACAGTGGAGTACCTGGTCTTCCGTTGCAGCATCTTGCGGCTCAGGTACAGCACTGGTCGCTCGTCACCAGGCTCACCTTGGGCCATATATGTGTATATCTACTGGCTTTATATCTGTCTCTCTATATGCTGCTTTGCACTCTCATGTTTATGCATCTAAAGGTATGTTGTGCTGGGTATTTATATTTTTTCTATCGGACTGATATATACGTAGATATGATTGTATGTAATGTACATCAAGTAATCCCAATTATACTCTAATGCTATTAACACACACACACACACTTACATAACATAATGCCTTCCTGAACCCCTTACCCAAACTTAATTGTCACTTAACCCTGACCCAAACCTAAACCTTGAAGCAAAGTCTTTTCCCCCAAACAGGCCTTTGAAAAAGTGAGGCCCGGGCCAAAAAGAAGCGAAACTTCAGGGATATTTCATGCTTTAATGCATCACTCTTTTGTTTCCTTTTAACATTTTATATTGTTTGTTAGTTAGGATAAGGGGCCCAGACACTTTTTGGAAGCCTCTGCCAAATTTTCAAACAAACCTTGGCTGCCCTCACTCCTGCTCGCTCCTTGGACGGAGTCTAACCCGTGGCCCTGCCTTGAGGACCTTCAGCCTCTTTACATGGGGGCCACTGCTGTAACTACTCTGCCTTGACCGCACCATGCATGATATTTCTGATGGTTCACTATGTCCGGGAAGCCCTAGTCGCTTAGGTCCAACACACTCACTCACACACATAACATTTTCCCATTTACCCCACAAATCCTGGTACAACCAACTCACCATCAAGCACAAAACAAGACTCTCCCGGATAGTAAACCATGGTTCCCCCCATACCCCCCTATCTGAGCTGTACCGTCGCTCAGTGATCAGGAAAGCCAACCTGATCACAGAGGACCACTCTCACCAATCAATGTACCACTGGCCGGAGGAACATTCACAAGAAACCCTTCATCTCTTCTGCAACAGCCACACTGAACAACACAAAATGACCACAGCTGATACCTCAACACCCCATGTCTGGTCCTCATGTGTCCGTGTGAATGTTTCTTGTGTTTGGAGCCTTGTCTAAGAACATTTTCTGTAACCCTTGTGTAAGTAAGTATTATCTTATCTGATCTAAATAACATGTGTATATCTGGGCAAACCTACTGGCTTTATATCTGTCTCTCTATATGCTGCTTTGCACCCTCATAATGTTTATGCATCTAAAGGTATGTTGCGTTTGTTTATATCATTTCTATCACGTAAATATGATTGTATGTCCCATAGGCATAAGCCTGTATGTATGTGTGAACATGTATATCAGTATATCGACCTCTAACTACAGGTAAAGACACATATCGTCATGATATAAGAGAAGTTAATCACAATAAAATTAAACTGGAACGTCTTCATAACAAGTAATTAAGTCCAGTACAAGCCATCCACCATGTTCTCCTCCAGCAGCTGACCCATATATTTGAACCTTGGCACCACGGGCCTCTTTCACCAAACCTCATCAATATCATTTCATCTTCATCCTCATTATTTTTATGAGAGGACTCAAAGTTGGAGCTTTCATCTCACCATCCTATATTTTGATCCCATGTGCTCTCTTCCTCCCTTCCCACTGCTCCACAGTCTATTTATTTTTAATCTTCATTTCTCACGTTTTAATTGATGCAGTGTGATGTTGGATGCGGTCAGGGCAGATTAAAAGGCTCGAACAAACAAGTCGGAAAGTTGAACCCAGAACCCCCAAACCCCCAAACCCCCAAACCTAAACATGGAAACCAAGGGCACACTCACACTGTCCTTCCGCACCGGGCCAAAACAGGTTTTTCGGCTTAAGCCTAGTGCGTTTCACCAGTATGAGTGCAACCGCTCCGCGCATAGCTGTGGCCAGCTGGTCGTCCACGGCCCGTCTGAGAGAGGTGGGCATTTGTAGAGCAAGTTTGCACGTGTACGAGCACGAGTGTGCGCACGTGTACGAGCACGAGGCCTACGGCAGTTCTGATGTCATTTATGTGCGCCTGTTCGGACATAGAAGGAGGGACCATGCCGGGACATTTAACAACAACAATGGCGGTGAAAGGTTCACGTTGGTGTGATGCGGAGGTGGAGTGTTTACTGCAGATTTGGTCGATGAAAAGATTCAAAAACAGTCGACAAGACGCACAAAAACTGCGAGGTCTACGGAAAGATTTGGAAACAAAGCCACGCATCGCCATGACGTCATCAATGCGTGTGACGTGTTACGGCGTGATGACGTATAGGCAGCAAGAAGCATTGGCCGAGGCCCAGGTAGTGTGAGTACAAACGGGCCTGGAGGGGGGGACAAGTACCCTAAAGCACGGGGCACGGGACGGACAGTGTGAGTGTGCCCCAAGTCTTTGCCCCCCAACAGGTATTTCTAAAAGTGGTCATCACAAAGCTAGCTGTCCAAGTGCACACACACACACACACACACACACACACACACACACAGGTGGGGGTGTTCTGCTCCTCAGCGTGTCCTGTGTAATCTTCACAACTGTCGGGCTTAACAAGGATGTGGTGAATGTCTTCCTAAAGACAGACACGACCCTTGGAGGGGCTGTTATCCATTGTGTGAGCTTGTGTACGATTGTGCTAGTAAATGCACACACACGCACGCACACACACACACACACACGCATGCACGCACACAGGTGCATTTCAGGCAAACCCTTCCATTGACTCTGTGCCAATTTTGCCGCTTGGCTGAGCATTAAATCCAGTGAAGGGCTGAGTTTATTTTCTTTGCTTTGAAAGGCTATATTTATCGTTTTCAATTATCTCAGATCCATAAAATGTGACCCCTGCTCTCTGCTGCGCCGTCTGAACCACTGGAGAGGGAAAGAGACCAAATGAAGTCCAAACCAGGCTCTGTACAGTGTGTGAAAGAGTTTGTTTGTGTGTGTTTTCCTCCAGTGTGCACACATCTATCTGTACAAACATGCATTTGCGCCCTTGAATGAACTGATTGAGTCTTATCTAATGCCTCTTCCGAACACACCCTCATCACACTCCGCAGACCCGCGAGTGCACTCTCTTCTTCCTCCGTGCGCAAGTGACATCAACACACTTCTGATGTTAATAGTAAATTAATAACAGCCTTGATGTTAAACTCTCATTATCCTGTCATGAGATGTGCTGCTGGCCCGGGGGCCCGCAGCCGACGACGGCTTCCTTTGAACGCCGAGTGTACCAGCCTAACCCCCCTCTGTTCGCCATTTCAAAGCGACTGCTGCAATGGACAGAAAATGATGCCATCTGCATGAGAGTGTGCCTCCCACCCACTCCCAGCGCTGAACATAATCTCCTTTTTATGTTGATTGTCTACACTTGTGATTATGAAGTTGAATGCTCTGTATGTGTATGTGTGTGTGTGTGTGTGTGCAACGTTGACCATGTCTGCTCGCTCTTGATAGTTTGTAGGGGAACGTTAGTGATTGCATGAAGATAAAACGAGCAGTTTGTTTGGCAGAGCGTTACAGTGCACATTTGGAGAAAAGCATCGTAGTCCATTTAACAAAATCACAGAGTCCAGAGTCCAGCCATTACACGCAGAGTACTTATTAAGTTGTTAGTGATGTAGCTGCAGTGCTTTGGCGCTCACTGAGTACCTGGGTAATGTTATCACTCATAATGGCCGTGTGGCTTGGACGTCCACTTTGTCCACCAATAACACATATGGTTGATATCCCTATAAGAGTGTTTTCATCATAGCCACCCATTGCAGAAGTTAACCCTTGAGCTCTGGGCTTGCTTTGCACTCTCTTTATTTACAGGCCTTTGGCGTCCCTTTAAATCATAAATACAAAGGCCTATCCATGTGTTGTAAATGATACCATGCAGCTGTGACATGATGTGTGTGTTATTTCTGCACAAGTTACCGTCCTGTTGCAACCTGTTGCAGCTGTGTTGGTGGTGTCAAACCCTGTTCACATTCAGCTTACATGGAGATAATTATGCACTACTGTCCGACCGTTAAGTTGTGACTTAACGCCCTTTCAAAATATGATATTTGGGTCCAAGCCAGCCCAGCCCTCGCAGTGCCTTGTTCCCTGTTCTTTGACCAGATCTGAGTTTCTTAAAAAACAACCTAATTGTCATTTGACCTCTTTCTCATAGACGAAAAAGAGGTCTAACTGACCAAAGAGGTGATCCTAAAGTTCACATGTTCGGCCATTGATGTCTGTTTTGTTTCAACGGAGCGTTTGGACCCGGAAATCGTACCAGACTTAATATTCGGATGGAGAGTTTTTCTATCATTTTAACCCTCTTGAGGCACCTCGCCAGGCCCTGAACGGTCCTACTGCCTCACAGGGGGGCTCACCCTGGGGTCTGATGAGGCAAGCGTTTGCTGATGTTGTCCACAGCTGAATCCTGAAACTTTGCAGTGTCTTATCTTCCCTCTGGCACCAGTCGGCTGTGCTCCATCGCACAGCCTGGATGACACGCACTCTACAGGCTACAGGCTTTTTAAATGACTTTCGTGATGAACTCTTCATTGCTGCCAGCGAATCGATTGTTTGACAAACATGGCGAGTAGCATCCAGCAGAGCTGCATCTCATGTGGAGTTTAAGAGTTTAAGTGCCAAGCACTTTGACTCACTAAGGCCAATCCTCTACAAACCCAGAGTCTGATAGTCAGGTACTTAAGCTGGCCTTTGTATTCACTCTTTATTTTTTGCATTTGGGATGAACATGTACTGAATTTTGGCTTTAAAGTCACCATTACATTTTTGGTGTGTTTGCTCAACCACATGTGCAGTTTACATTTCCACTGCACCCACCTGACACGGCCATTATCCACCACTGCCCTCTGGCTTTGTTACATCAAAGTCAGTTCAGTGTGAATGAGGGAGTATAAATTCATATACTTATTTGCTGTGTGTATGTGTAAGAATAGATGATTGTGTATTTAGGTATCAAGAGGGTCTTTTATCATGCAGGTCTTTTTTGAGGATCAGACGAGTCATACCACGGTAGAGAATTTAAATGGTTTGGTATCTAACCTGCTACAAGTTACAGGCCACAGTAAAAACAGAATCCTCTCGTTTTTCCTCTTTTCTCTTGTAACACATGCTACAAGAATTGCAAGTAAAGAGAAGAAGCAAAATGTTCGGTGCCCTGTCACTATAGGTCAAGAGTTGACCATTGATCAGATTCACCACGTCGGGCTACTGAATACAAGGTTAAATTTCAAACTTCTGTTATACACCGTCGGGGTCCGCCTACGGGAGTCTCCATCTTGTCAGACTTTGACTCTGCCTCATTTCCTTTCACCAAAAAAGGGCATGTATGTGACGTTGGGGGGAGGGGCGTACGTCCATCTGGCTGATGTATACCTCCGAGGAGAAGTGAGGGCCAGAGGCTAGCTGTCACTCAAGAGGCCATGCCCCTAATTATTCATAAACTTTAACCTCCAATAAAATAAAAACTAGCCTAATTAGTGTTTTCATGGAGATCTGATCTAAACACACAGACTAGAATGTTCTTTTGTCCTTAAACAGGTTTAATGATGCTGTGTAAACGGCCTGTTTACCATGGGGGTCAATGAGAAACTGCTCTGTTATGAAACCTGCCCCTAGTGGACACTCAGAGAACTGACACTTTTTTGGCACTTCCTGATTGGATCAAACAGGGGGGCTTGGTCCAACTTCAGGATGTAATAGTATAGCTCTTTTCAGGTGTGTGTGTGTGTGTGTGTGTGTGTCGGGGAAGACAGAGAAGGTGGATGAATGATGTGTCTATACTGCACAGACTCAATCATGTTTTTCCTGCTTTTGTGTAATTTCCTATTAACACGTGTAAACGACTGTTGCTCTAATTTCTCAGTATATAGGCTTCATCCTATGATCATAACCAAGATGAGCCTCCATGTAAACACTGTTGCGATGCAAGCAGAAACAGGGCCCAGCCGCACTTGTGTCATGGTCGTTAGTCCTTGGGCTAGACCAGGGGTCTGTAACCTTTACTATCAAAAGAGCCATTTTGCCCCCTCTTCCACCAAATAAAAATCTGTCTGGAGCCGCAAAACATATTTGATGTCACAGCTTATAAAGGTTTTTATATAGTTCCTGTTGACTTTATATTCCTATTATTACCTGTCATTAAAAAAATGTTGTTTGCTAACCTCTCACCACTTATCAGGCACACAGGTAAGCAACCATATATGAAAACAAATATATTATATAATATATAATATTTCCACGCAACACTATTTTCCTCCAATAATTTTTTGGGGGGGATTTATCCGCGGCTAGCAAAGCAGTGCGGGTCACCAACTCAAGATTAGCCTCCTGCAGTGAAAGGCGCTGTGCTGTAGACCAAGGATGTGATGCATATTTTAGTTTCACCTAATATCTTTTTTTAAAATCACCTTGAACTCTAAGATAGCAGGTGTTCCCTTGTCCACTGTCCAAAAAAGACGTTATTTTATATTTATTTTTTTTGGCAAAGCTACAGGGAGCCACTTAAAAGGAGCTAAAGAGACGCACACGGCCCAAGAGCCACGGGTTGCAGAGCCCTGGGCGAGACACTTCACCCACCTTGACTCGTGTGAGTGTGTATGTTTGTTGAATGACTGCTGTACGTTTGAGGAGGTGGCCGTAGGCGCTGAATAGCAGCCACGCTTCTGTCAGTCTTCCCCAGGGCATCTGTGTTTACCATAACCATGTATGTCCGTGTGAATGAATGGAGCCTGCTCTTTAAAGCGCCTCGAGTGCTGACAGAGACGCTCTATCCAATCCATTATTGGGATCAGTAACATAAAAATATCGGGGTCAGACGGGAGAAATGCGAAAGAATTTTAGCGTATATCTCCATTCTTGCTTTTCAGAATGAAGCGACTAAAAAGACGGCGAATAGACGTCCATGTATTATCTCTGACCTACAGTGACACGTCTCGCTTCCCTGAAGAGAAGCTTTGGAAAAGTACCCTGCCTCCTCAGTCTGTCAGAGCACATCTCTCTGAGGGCTCAGCCTTCCTCTGCCTCATCGTGTCACTGTCCCTGCTGCCTGTCCCGCATCCCCCAGCTATTACGAGAGAACGGGTGAGAGGCTGACGACCAGCTATTTTCTCCACACAGTATTTAGAAGATTTATCTTAGCTATCCCTCCCTTTGTTCTTCTTTCCCTGCAGCTCGAGGCGTTGTGTGTTGGATAATGAGTGCGAGTGTGTGTTGTACGTGAACCTTCTGTACGGCTTCTGTAACCTCCGTCTTCTGATAATCTGCCAATTACCAGGTTCTGCACTGTGTCAGGAGCCTCCACCTCGACACCGCGCCCCCCCCTTCTCTCTGCAGTCTCCATGGTAACCTCTCTCCAGGGTCTGACAGAACGACTGGAGGCAGAATAAACTCAGGGATTCACCATTTGACAATAACTCCTTTATTCAAGCCAAAACCAAACTGCCAGAGTGGGTTTTTCATCCATAAAACCTTCATTTTTAAGGCAGTGATTTTGCTTTATTTGCCTAAAGATTTCATGAAATTCAGCTATTTTAACAGCAGATTTGTCACGAACGGTGCAGGGAATGACTCCAAGGAGCAGGACCCAAATGCAGACAAGGACAACGTGTGAGATTTAAACAGATATTTAATCAACAAAGACCAGAAACAAACAAAAACCAGGGAACAGGTAAACAGGTACAGGGTCCGGGTGGAGACGAGGGGGAAACCAAACGAGTGGATCAGGAGACGAACGGGTGGAAAACGGGAACTCTGGAAACTATAACAAAAGAAACGAAGAAACGATGAACACGAGACAAAGCAACACGGAAAGGGAACACGATCATAAAGGAGGAAGCCAACTTAGAGAGAGACACAAACCATGATATAGCAATAACAGTCTGGCACCGGGCGTGGGTCACATCCGGCTCTTTATCCGTTTGCGTTAACGAGGAGTTGAGCCACAGCTGGAGGAACCACGCCGACAAGCTCCAACACACACACACAGGGAAAGAGACAAGCAGAAGAAACAGACAGAGGGAGACAAACTCACACAAAAGGACGAGGGAAGAGACTGACAGGAAAGGGATCCTGACAATATTGTCATCAATGGATTTACAGTATGTATCTTATGAATCAAGGTCTGGGTGGAGACGAGGGGAAAACCAAATGCGGGGATCAGGAGACGAAACACGAACAAATGGAAAGCAGGAACTCTGGAAACTATAACAAAAAAAATAAAGAAACGATGAACACAAGACAAAGCAACACAGAAAGGGAACACAATCATAAAGGAGGAAGCCATTAATACCGTTCTGTGTGTTTCTTTAGTAAAATTTGATGAAAAAACATTTATTCATTTATAAAATTCATGACACAATTTCAGTACTCACACTGTCCTTCCGCACCACGACCCGGGCTTTAGGGTACTTGTCCCCCCTCCCTCTCCCCCCGCGCCCCAGCCCCGTTTGTACTCACACTGCCAGGGCCGGCCAATGCTTCTTGCTGTCCATACGCCATCACGCCGTAACAGGTCACACGCATTGATCGCGTGTGTGTGTGGCTTTGTTTACAAATCTTTCCACAGACAGTTTTTGTGCGTCTTGTCGACTGTTTTTGAATATTTTCATCCGACCAAATCTGCAGTAAACACTCCACCTCCGCATCACACCAACGTGAACCTTTCACCGCCATTGTGTTAAATGTCCGCGCATGGTCCCTCCTTCTATTTACATGTCCGAACAGGCGGACATAACGCTACTGCCGTAGGGCTCGTGCTCGTGCTCGTACACGTGCGCACGCTCGTGCTCGTACATGTGCAAACGGCTCCGCTAAAGCGTGGACGGCCCGCTGGCCGCAGTTATGCGCGGAACAGGTGCACTCACACTGCTTAAAGGTACTAGGCTTTAGCTGAAAAAACGGTTTTGGCCCGAGCCAGAAGGACAGTGTGAGTACGCCCTTATTCATTCACCAACCAAAAATACCAAAGCACCGTTTCTACTGCAGAGTTCAAAGGGTTAAGTCATTTAGGATATTGATATAACCTAGGAGCGACACGGTGGGGTGGTGGTTAGCACTGTCTCCTCACAGCAAGATGGTTCCTAGTTCGAATCCCCCCTTCTGTGTGGAGTTTGCATGTTGTCCCCGTGTGTGCGTGGGTTTTCTCCGGGTTCTCCGGTTTCCTCCCACAGTCCAAAGACGTGCAGGTGTTCGGTTCATTGATGACTCTAAATCACCCGTAGGTGTGAATGGTTGTCTGTCTCTGTTCGTCTCTATGTGTCCTGTGATAGACTGCCGTCCTGTCTAGGGTGGACCCCACCTCACCTCGCCCTATGCCAGCTGGGATCGACTCCAGCCCCCCGTGACCCCGACAGGGACAAGAGGCTGAAGATGAATGAATGAATGTTTTGTGTGTTTCTTTACTAAAATGTGATGAAAAAACATTCATTCATTTTTAAATTCATGACACAATTTCAGTACTTTTATTCATTTTTATAGTTCAGTGACTTAAATAACCTTTTAGCTTGAGTCGTACAGATTCTAAGGATATGAAGGATTTGAAGATACTCCAGAGAAATGACACCAACCAAAAATACCAAAGGACCGTTTCTACTGCAGAGTTCAAAGGGTTAAGTAATTTAGGATATTGATATAACCTAGGAGCGACACGCTGGTGTGGTGGTTAGCACTGTCTCCTCACAGCAAGATGGTTCCTAGTTCGAATCCCCCCTTCTGTGTGGAGTTTGCATGTTCTCCCTGTGTCTGCGTGGGTTTTCTCCGGGTTCTCCGGTTTCCTCCCACAGTCCAAAGACGTGCAGGTGTTCGGTTCATTGATGACTCTAAATCACCCGTAGGTGTGAATGGTTGTCTGTCTCTGTTCGTCTCTATGTGTCCTGTGATAGACTGGCGTCCTGTCCAGGGTGGACCCCACCTCACCTCGCCCTATGCCAGCTGGGATCGACTCCAGCCCCCCGTGACCCCGACAGGGACAAGAGGTTGAAGATGAATGAATCAATATATCCTAGGAATACATAACTCTCTATATTCCATGGAAAGGTCATTATGAAACATGTCTTGTTATATTGTAATAATATGTGTTGCATGTCATGACCGTGTGCAGGTTCACTGTGCACCATAAATAGCAGGAACGCCATTGACTGCCCCGGCAGACCTTTGTACCTTTAGAGAATAGGTTGTGGAACATCATGCAAAATAGAAAAACACACAAGCTGTTATTGATGTGACATTAAAGTCTGAGAGCCAGGGGCATCGATTCACCAAACTCAGTGGTGAAGCTATTCTGTTTTAATTTGTCGTCAACACTTCCAGACCTGCTTCTGTCAACAGGTTTGTAATTAATAACGATGAAGGAGGCGGCGCTTGATTGTTTTCCTACCATCATATCCGTCCGGTTCTCATCAGAATGTCAGCTGGCAGAGAAAGTCAAAGGCCCGACACATTACCACAGCGTCCCCAGAGACTCTGTCAGTGTAACAAATGCCAGCCAGGACAGGAAGGTCACATGTTACCTGGAGTAATACGGGAGAGCTGTCAGTAGGCAATCACGCCCTACAAATCATCATTCAGGCCGCAGCTCCGTGTTTAAGGTCCCTTAAGAATTATTTCCTGCCACTTTCTATTCAACCCGGCAGCACAATCGTCTTCGTCGAGGCCTTAAAATCTCAAAACACATAAATGACGGGACATAACCTGATAGTTCACATATACAGAGGCATACAATTGTATTAAATACCAATGTGAGTCCCATCAATAGCTCCTCCACATTGTGGGAACCCCCACCGGTTTCTGAAACCTTGAATAACGAGCCTTAACTCACGTTCAGATGGTGTTTTAATGTACAGGGGAAGCAAGTGGGTCACAATGACACGAGAGACATGATTGGCGGTAGGGACTGCAGTAGACTGGCCACAAATGTTGAATTCAGAACCATCTCCCATTTATTTGGAATTGGCCAGTCTCCAGAACCCTGCTCATCATATTGTTTAAATGTTCAATATTTGTTTTCATAGGCTTGTCCCGCTCGGAAGATGGGCTTCAGCCTGGAAGCAGTACGAGCCATGCCGAAAGTACCCCTGAAGTGAGACAGCCAAGTACCAAGAAGCGAAGAAGGCAGACAAGCATGGGGGACATGATGGACTCCTTCATGGAGCTGCAGAGAGCCCACCAACAAGACTTTATGCGTTTAGAGCAGGAGCGCAGCAGGCATGACATGGACACGCTAAACGCCTGGATCAGCACTCAGGCGGAGATCGAGGGGCGCCGACAACAGCAAACTAACGACATGTTCCAACAGTTACTGTGTGCCATGACACAGTCGTCCAGGCATCCCGCATCTGTGTCACAGGACAATCAGAACTTTTGTAATTTGTGACATCTATAATCAATCCCGGACCGCCTGAACAGTCTACCAAAAGACAATGACACGAGAGACATGATTGGCAGTAGTGACTGCAGTAGACTGGCCAATTCCAAATAAGTGGGAGATGGTTCTGAATTCAACATTTGTGGCCAGTCTCCAGATGCATATTGCCACACGTTGCTCCACAGGCACTGGTTTCCTGAATGATGATGCTTGTGTTTGAAGGTGTGGACGGAGGATGTTGCTGAGCTGCATGAATGTTGTCTTCCTCATTCTGAAATTGAACTGCCATTCATCTTCTGTCCAGTGTGTGATGATATGCACACACACCACATCTCTGCCGAACCCAGATGCTCCTGTAACAAAAGGAAAATCACTTGTAATTATCTAAAGTACCCCTGAAGTGAGACAGCCCAGTACCAAGAAGCGAAAAAGGCAGACAAGCATGGGGGGGGACGATGGACTGTGGCTCAGTAGAAGAGTGGATCGTCCTCCATTCGAGAGATTGGTAGTTCGATCCCCACCTCCCCCGGTCCACATGTCGAAGTGTCCTTGGGCAAGACACTGAACCCCGAATTGGCGGGGCGAGCAGGCATGACATGGACACGCTAAACGCCTGATGCTTGTGTTTGAAGGTGTGGACGGAGGATGTTGCAGAGCTGCATAAATGTTGTCTTCCTCATTCTGAAATTTAACTGCCATTCATCTTCTGTCCAGTGTGTGATGATATGCAAACACACCACATCTCTGCCGAACCCAGATGCTCCTGTAACAAAAGGAAACTTGCTTGTAGACGGCTTTTTTTAGAAAGGATAACAGTGTAACAGACAGTAATAGGAAAGAATGGCTATGAACCACATGCATATCACCCATCGCATACAGATGCTCTCAATAATTTAAAAAAAAATCCAGCAACTAGTACACATGCTCAAGTACAATTGCAGCCTGGTCTCACCAAAAGGCGCGTGAATGACACGCTATTTCTCTCAAGCCATCTCGCGTATAATTACAACGCATGTCATGTTTTTTGCGTGTCATTTCACGCCATGTAGTCTCAATTGACTTGTATAGTGCAGAGATGGCGTTGTCATTTCACGCACAAATGTCATTGAGGGAAAACCCACGTGTTCGTATTTCTCCGTCACCTTGCGGAGAAATATGAAGTGGTGGAGCTTTCTGTCAGAGGGTTGTTTTTTTAAATCAAGATTTCACGTGAAGGATGGCTGAAATAACGGGCGTGAAATGCCCTAACCCTAACCCTAACCCCTACCCTAACCCTAACTCTAACCCTGGGGAACTACGGGCGTTAAATGACACGCGAAAAGCTTAATATGCATAGACATGCACGCGAAAAGTCATGAAAGTCATGAAAAGTGGCGTGCTATTTATACGCCCTCCCATGAGACCACGTAGACAATTGGCTTTGGCAATGCCATCTTTTGCTACTTTCTACTTCTACCCCACTTTATTTATTTGGCAAGTGCAGTTAATTGCTTGCCATTCGATGCTCTTGGCATTTTGGAGAACCTTCTCATCCTGAATGGAAGCTCTTTCGTAGGTGATTGAGGGGGGGAAATATGTATTTAAGGTCTTAAGCTACATTTAAATCCACAGCCGATACATCCACAAGGTGGATGCATCTTGTTACATCATGTAAATCTCACATAGAGCCACTAATCCGCGTGTGTCAGTGCTACATGCATGCTACAGCCTTAAACCTACGGCACCGCGACATGTTTCATCCCAGCGTGATGAGTCGCTCAGTCAATACAGGTTTGAGCGGGAGTGAAAGAGGCTTTGGGAGGAGGATGAATACACGCTCCAACTTTGGTTTGTTGAGAGTGTAGGCCTGTTCACACCAGAGGAGGATCACCCCACATGTTGCAGCAGGTTTCTGTTTGCGTGGCTCATTTGCACAGGGTACACAAAGTCTGTGTTGCACTCAAACACCTCGGGAGGATTATCTCCTGATATACTGGAAACATAACATAAACGTAGCCTGTCCACATGAAACTGAGCCAGCGACAAACACATGATGTTTATTATCAAATGCCGCGCGTCGCCGTCTGCCAAGCTTTAGTCTGTGGTGAAATGCAACGTCCAAGAGTCAAAGCATCTTCCGTCTTGCTTCACGTGATGTGTTCAAGTGAACTTAAACGTGGGTTAATCGTGTTGGGATTGAATTTGAATGCGTGAAAGGTGGGTATGGCTTAGCATGCATGAGTCTCTGCAGAATCCCACTCGTACAGAGCTTTTTCGTATAGGGCCTAGAATTGGTGCTACACCCCTGTACGCACGTGTACAAACGTGTTACCTTTCAGGCTCTTTTCTAACTTTAAATGAAACTGTCATTTGTTTTTGCAAAATACAAAATCAAATTAAATGAAATCTACTTTATTGTTTAACTTATATTGTTGTTACTGTCAAGATCTGGTTCTGTCAGTACCCTCCCCTCTTCCGTTCTGTGTGAGTTTGTCTCCCCCTGTCTGTGTTTCCCTGCATGTTTCTCTCCCTCGTCTCTGTCTAGGTCCGGTAGGCGTTCCCCCCAAGCTGCAGCCTGTTACGCTGATTACCCCATCTCCTTAAATACCTGAAGCTGACAGGCATGCAGCGCCGGACCGTCGTCGACCCTGTATTGGTAAAACTATTCACCCTGGACTGGCGTCCCCTTTCTCGTTGTGGTTTTCACGCTCACCGTAGTAAGTTGATTAATCGTGTTTGTTTTCTGTTTTTCTCCGTAGTTTCCTGTGTTCCTGATCTTCCGTCGTCTTCCTGTTCCTGTTATTCCCGTGTTCGTTTAGTTAGTCTTTGTGTTTGTACACTCTGTAGGGTTTTTGCGTTTGTCCGTTCTTTATATTAAACGTTTGTTTTGTAACTTTACTTTTTGTCCGTGTCTTCATCGGGTCCACCTTTTGAGTTATACCTGAACCGTTCATGACAGTTACGGCACTTTGGCTCTGTATGGCTCCCTTGAATGTACCTGTATTATTATTATGCTCTTTACCCTGCTCATCATGTTGTTTAAATGTTCACTATTTGTTTTCATTGGTTTGTCCGGCTCGGAAGATGGACCTCAGCCTGGAAGCAGCATGAGCCATGCTGTAAGTACCCCTGAAGTGAGACAGCCCAGTACCAAGAAGCGTAAAAGGCAGCATGGGGGACATGATGGACTCCTTCATGGAGCTGCAGAGAGCCCACCAACAAGACTTTATGCGTTTAGAGCAGGAGCGCAGCAGGCATGACATGGACACGCTAAACGCCTGGATCAGCACTGAGGCGGAGATCGAGGGGCGCCGAAAACAGCGAACTAACGACGTGTTCCAACAGTTACTGTGTGCCATGACACAGTCGTCCAGGCATCCCGCATCTGTGTCACAGGGCAATCAGAACGTTTGTAATTTGTGACATTTATAATCAATCCCGGACCGTGACACGTCACACGCATACGTGACGACGTGACACGTCACACACGTACGTGATGGCGTATGGACAAGCAAGAAGCATTTGCGCGAGGCCCAGGCAGTGTGAGTACAAATGGGCCTGGGGCGCGGGGGGAGAGGGAGGTGGGACAAGGACCCTAAAGCCCGGGGCGCGGTGCGGAAGGACAGTGTGAGTGCGCCCTTAGAGGACCACCTACATCCCCTCCCAAAGCTGTTAGGGCAGGGGTGGGCAATTCCGGTCCTAGAGAACCACTGTGACTAGCATCAGCTGCTTGATAAGGAGCAGATCATTAGACTCAGGTGTGTTAGAGCAGAGAGAAACCTAAAACATGCAGGACGGTGGCTCTCCAGGACTGGAATTGCCCACCCCTGGGTTAGGACTTTCACACAGGACGCTGCTGTTTGTGTCCTGTCCATCGCCCTTATTTTAACCCCACCCAGGTGCTTTTGTTGCCTAAACTAAACCACATAGTTTTGTTTGAATTCACTACGTTAACCTCATGTTTCTCTCGTTGAAAACAGCGACAGTGGTCACGCGTCTGACAGTGAATTAAATTATGCTTTCCAACTTGTTCGTAGTGTAAGAACCTCGTGGTCTAATATGTCTGGAAGCCTTCTGTAGCACGTCGACCTGGAACTACAGATGAAAAACAACCTATTGGCTTATTCTGGCTATTTTATAGCATGTGTATTCATGTGTATTTACCAAATATGACGAAATATATATCGCAGTGAAATGGGTTCATATGATATCTTACAGAATATAAGATTTTATTCATGGGTAGTTGACTTGACAGTTAAGTTAATAAACATTATAGTGCATTACTTTCCTTTACTTTTTAGGTATATGCATGTATTTTACGTATGTATACATATACATACAGTGAATGAGAACAACCTGGATTATATATATATTATATAAATATCTAATAATGACAGATGATCCCTTTAATTGTGTGACATTAAATGAGATCTAAAGATAATACTGGACATCGGCAGCAGTCGAGCATGTGTGGTGAATAACACACACTGTTACAAACGGGTAGTGCATTAGCAAGGACCATTACCCGCATCTCTGCCTCTCCTGTGAACACACACACACACGCACACGCACGCACACACACACACACGATGAAATGGACTGTATCCTGCTGAGCTCTAACAGTAATATATGTGAGGACAGTGAAAACTTGGGTTGAGCTGGTTGACAGGAGGGTTGATGGTCCTCATTATTGTTTTATTATTTTTTAGCTTTGACCTCCAGTGTTCGGCGCTACGTTCAGACCAGATGGTCCCCCCTAATTGCAGGTTTCACTGTTCAAAACAGTATTTGTCCATCTTTTATAGTGTTGAGTAAGTGTTCCTCTAACTCCAGTAAGAAATTACCTTTTCTTTGGACCGTAATTGGAGGCTGTACAATTTCACATTTTCATTAACCATTAATTTACATGTTCTTGCAGCCAAGCAAGTTTTTTTTTTTTACATAATTACACTTTTCTTTGGAGCGGCTTTACCGCAGAACATTAACCTCTAAACTCTGGCTCCCGTCTTTCTCTTTTTCACGTTGTGCCGTCGAGCGTTTTTAAACTTTAAACAACGTTTTTTCTGGCTGAGCTTCAGGGAGATAACGCACAAGATAGTTTAAGCATCATGAAGCTTCAATGGAAGAAATTAAACGTTTACTATACAACATATATAAAACGTATAATTTTTGGGGTCCCATACTAAAGCTGCTGCCCCCGCGACCCTACCGCGGATAAGCGGTTGAAGATGCGATGACGAGAGAGATGAGAGATAATTTTATCATGTTTTCCACGTTTCTGTTTTCTCATTTTAATCAAATGATGCTTTGTCGAATACATTTTTCCTAAATTTAAAGACACATTTTCTTTTTTTCCAACAAAAAGTTTGAAGGTTTCTTTCTACGCACTACATCTTTTCTGCATCTGGGTCAGTGTAACATATTCTCACTTCATATATCATCAAAGGTTCCCTTTACTAAAGATAGAACGCGTGTCAAGACTCGTTCTGTCAGTCCCCTCCTGTCTTCCTTTTGTGTGAGTTTGTGTCCCTCTGTCTGTTTTTCCCTGCATGTGTGTGTCTTCTGTTGTCCGGGTCCGATAGGCGTGTCCTCCAAGCTGCAGCCTGTTACGCTGATCACCTGTGCCACCATATATACCTTGAACTGACAGGCATACAGCGCCGGACCGTTGTAGACCCTTAACTGGTAAAACTATCCCCCCGGATTGGCGTCCCCTTTCTCGTTGTGGTTATCACGCTCCCCGTCGTTGAGTATACTAAGCGTGTTTGTTCTTTGTTTCTCCGTAGTTTCCCTGATCTTCTGTCGTCTCCTCGCTCCTGTTTTTCCCTCGACCATCTCGTCATTTGTATTTCCTGTTTACTGTGTAGCGTTTTGCGTTTGTCTGTTTAGTATCATTAAACGTTTTATTTGTACTTTTACTTTGTGTCCGTGTCTGCATTGGGTCCACCATTTTTGTATGTTATTTCTGTGCCGTTCATGACAACGCGAATCACACACTACCGGTCTGTCCTTGAAAGTCTAGTGAACATCATGTGGACAGATGAAGAGTTCTGCGTGCTTTGGATATTTACGGAGCCATATTTACGTAGCGTTACAAAAATGATTCATCTGAGGCGTTCACAAACCACATCACAGCAACAGGCCTTAACAAAGTGCAGTTACCCTGATTTGTGCGTCCAAAACATTACATTATTGTGTCAGAATGTTCTGGAGATATGTGTCTGGGTCCAATATTTACTTGAGGGATCATGGCGCTAAGGGATCGGCCATAATCAGCGTTCACATTCAGCTCTGTTCTGTCTCAATTATAACTTTATTGTTTTCAATCATGGTTTTTTCTACTCCCCAAAAAGTGCAAAGTCTCAGTAGCTGTATGTCAGGTTTAAGCAACCTAAAACACCCAAAACTTAACAAAAGAGAGAAAGACAAGAGTTATTTTACTTGCAAGGAGAACGGACAGAGATGTGTTCAGCTACAGTCTCCTACCGCTCTGAGGTAATCTCTGCCGGACCCCTTCATTTTATTGCCTTTTGGTGGTTACAATGTATACAATGAATTACCATTCTTAAGGTGAGGGTCACATAGCTACAACTCAAGACATATCCTGTCCTTGATCAGTTGAGCAGGGTCTGTGTTTCCACAGACCCCCCTTTTGGTGACACATTAACAGTCAGGCTTATCTGATTTCCTTGACATGCAAAGCACCTCTGCACAACTTGGCTATACACACACCCCAAGTAATGTTAGTTAAAATGTAAAGGCAATTTGAGTAAATATGAGATTACTTTATGCACATTTATTCCAACACTGTAGCATCTGTGTAAATTAGAAAAATGTATTAATATTAACACGGGCAACTTCTTATTTTCCAATGATACTATTCAATTTTAAAAACCCAGGTTAGGAGGAAAATGGCTCTGAACCCAAGCACCAACAGAGAGCACCAGTGTCTGTGGCGCATGCGCAGCGGCTTCATCATCTCATCTTCAGCCTCTTATCCAGGGTCGGGTCTCAGGGGCAGCAGCTCCAGCAGGGGACCCCAAACGTCCCTTTCCCGGGCCACATTAACCAGCTCTAACTGGGGGATCCTGAGGCGTTCCCAGGCCAGTGTGGAGATCTAGAGCGTGATCACACTATCCTTTTGGCCGCGGCCAAAACCGGTTTTTCAGCTAAAGTCTAGTACCTTTAAGTAGTGTGAGCGCACCCGCTCCGCGCTCAACTGGGGCCAGCTGGGCCGCCACGGCCCGCTTGAAAGAGGTGGGCTTTAGCGGAGCCGTTTGCACATGTACGAGCACGAGCGTGCGCACGTGCACGCGCACGAGCCCTACGGCAGTAGCGTTATGTCCGCCTGTTCGGACATGTAAATAGAAGGACGGACCATGCGCGGACATTTAACAACAACAACAATGGCGGTGAAAGGTTCACGTTGGTGTGATGCGGAGGTGGAGTGTTTACTGCAGATTTGGTCGGATGAAAATATTCAAAAACAGTCGACAAGACGCACAAAAACTCCGAGGTCTACGGAAAGATCTGGAAACAAAGCCACACACACGCGATCAATGCGTGTGACGTGTTACGGCTTGAAGGCGTATGGACAGCAAGAAGCATTGGCCGAGGCCCAGGTAGTGTGAGTACAAACGGGGCTGGGGCGCGGGGGGGAGAGGGAGGGGGGACAAGTACCCTAAAGCCCGGGTCTCGGTCCGGGAGGATAGTGTGAGCGCGCCCCTAATCTCTCCACAATCTCCAGGCCTTCGTGCTTGTGCTCTTACAAGTGCGCACGCTGGTGCTCGTACATGTCCAAACGTGCTTTACAAAAGCCCACCTCTCCCAAACGGGCTGTGGACGGCAAGCGTTCCGCTCCTAGACGCTGTATGGTTGCACTCACACTGGTCAAAGGAACCAGACTTTAGCCATGAAACGTGCTCGGCCACGGTATGGATGGACAGTGTGAATGCGCCAAAAAAGAGCAATCAGTTTGAAGCTAGTGGGTGGAGTAGTTTGTTTATAGCCAAACGTTAGCTTTTACTTCTCGCACTTCAAAAATCATAAAATCTGTGTTCATTAGTTCAGATTATCGTGCTGAACAAAACCTGTAAGTACCATTAACTTGTGTTCCCCACTGAGTTTATTTTCTGCAATAATCCAAAATCCAACAGAAACATCCGACTGACTTTTTGTCAAAGGAACCTGGACGATGCTAACTTCAGGGTCGGCCTCAAAAATACATCATCCCTGCAGCACTCCCTACTGCTGTAAAGAAGATCCGCCATTGCACAAGCTTTGCATCGTTACACTGAACCAAACTACGGCAGCATGAGGTGTTAGAAATGAGCAGAACCTGTAGTTTCAGGAGGAGGCATTCACACCTTCACACCTTGTATCTCGTTAGCACTGAGCTTCTCTACTGCAACAGTAGTTTCTAAAGGGGGAGGAGATCATTACTCAGTCACTCTCACCCTGATAGCGTACTCACACTGTCCTCCCGGACCGCGACCCGGACTTTAGGGTACTTGTCCCCCCTCCCTCTCCCCCCCGCGCCCCAGCCCCGTTTGTACTCACACTGCCAGGGCCGGCCAATGCTTCTTGCTGTCCATACGCCATCACGCCGTAACACGTCAAACGCATTGATCGCGTGTGTGTGGCTTTGTTTACAAATCTTTCCGTAGACCTCGGAGTTTTTGTGCGTCTTGTCGACTGTTTTTGAATATTTTCATCCGACCAAATCTGCAGTAAACACTCCACCTCCGCACCACACCAACGTGAACCTTTCACCGCCATTGTTGTTAAATGTCCGTGCTGCTGGCCGCAGTTGTGGCCGGAGCGGGTGCACTCACACTGCTTAAAGGTACTAGACTTTAGCTGAAAAAACGGTTTTCGCCGCGGCCAAAAGGACAGTGTGAGTAGGCTCTGAGTCTTCCAGCAGCACCTGGGGATTACAAGTGGTGACCTTTTTAGTTACAAGCCCATTGGACCCTTAAATGAAAGTTAAAGCCGCCCTCAGCCAATTGGTTACAACATCCATTTTGACGTGAACTATTTCACCGGTCCTAACTTGCCTCGCACTTCAGCAGAATGGAAACCGTAATTGGACTCTCAGTCCTCCTCCTCTACTCGCCCCAGAGCGGCCGTCACTTTTGAGTCCCCGTCACATTCAAGCGCTCTGCTCACCGTTTGGGTGTAGCGTCGGCTATGCACAGCTTTCCACCTCGCTTCTCTCAGCCACTCTCCCGTCACTACACTACCCTGCTCTCCTCTCCTCTCTGTATTGTCATATCAAACGCAGCCCAGTGTGCGTACTTCAGCACAACCTTGAAGTGTAATCAAGGGCTGACTTTGGTCTGCTCCATCACAGCTAAAGACATTACATAAGCTACCTCACATCATGTTTTATTCAGGCGCGCATTTGAATATTAGTTTGTGTGTCAGTCAGTAGAAAAGGGGCCTAAACCATATGGATACAAATGAGCTGTGTACCAGCAAGGGCCATTAAACTCATCTCGCTATTTGCCCACATACATGAACACACAGACACACACACACAGACACACACACCCCTGTGGTGTGCAGCTCTGATAGTGATGAATGAGAATATTAACAGAGTCTAATTAGTGGCTAGCCACAATAATATGCTGTGTTCATGGGAGTGAAACAAAGATGGCGTGCTTATGAAGGCCAAACGCCTCTGCTGCCATTTACACTTACTTCTGCTTATTTATGTTGTTTGTGTTTTACAATCTGCTAATGGGGGCAACATCCCTCATTAGGTCTTAATAAGGTTACTATAAATGGGTTTAAGATAGTTCTAAACATTACAGATTTTATGGAAGTTTTAATATTAGATGTGATGTGCTCAGGGAGATGGTTACAAAGTTACAGCTATAAGATAACGTCACATGTTTATATATTTTTTATTGCTACATTGTTTTTACTAAATTGTGCCATGGCTGCAGAAATGACGATAGTCTAATTGTTTGTCAGGTGTTGGTTAAATGTAAAAGTTGGATCTGTAGAATGAGCAGAACACAGTCATCTAGTGTCTCCAGATTGTTGTCTCAACAACAAAATAGAAGTCCAGCAGTGGGGTTGCCAGGTTGGTCAGACCCAGCCCAGTAGCTCCAGGAGACCGGAGTCTGTTTGAGCATGTTTGAACCCGTCCCCTCCAGAAAATCACACCATAAAAACAAGGATTAGAGGAGTTTGACTGACAGTTAGCATTAGCCGTTAGCGTTAGCTGTTCCAGCTAAGTGCAGATGAAAGTGATGTTAGCATCAAGGAGAAGCGTAGCCATGTGGGCATGCGTTTGAATGGCGTTCCTCTCCTTTCTCTCAGTCCATGGTCCTATTGGTTGCTAACTATATATTTTTTTTTATGGAAAAGCAAAGCTTTCATTCTCTACCCCTCAAAACGCCCTTTAAATAAAAGGACACTTCAAATGAAAAACACATACATTAAATACTGTAAACACAGTTCTCATGCTGCATTCACACCCCGTCGACACAATGGTAAGTAAATGACGAACAACCGATTATAATCAAGCCCTCAACAACAGAGCTGGGCTACGTTTAACAACTGGTTGTGATAATGCACTCTGCAAAGGCATGATGCATTAAATAACTGACTTAGCTTTGCATCATGACCTCATCAGATATATATGTAAGGGTACAACAGTCCCAAATGTGCCTGAAGGAACTGTTGTTCCATTATTGGTTTTGCAGTTTGACTTGAATTGTATTCACTTTTCAACACTTGCACGTAAAAGAGTTGCATGAGATCAGGCACAATACTGAATCTAGAGAGCTGTCAAACCCAATCTACAGGATCCAGACTTTTGAAATCCTATTTGATTGTGAGCTGTTTTCACTGAAGACTGCAAACACTCAGGACCGTAGCAGGGCAGCACAACCCAGTTACAGCGACTAGAAATATTCCATTTTCATTCAAGTGAGAGCTTTAACGACAGTCATAACCACAGGCAGCCGTGGCCCACAGACATATCAGTGACTCTGTAGAGACGACATTAAAACAGCACCATGAGAGAGAGAGAGAGAGAGAGAGAGAGAGAGAGAGCCACAGGACGTCACCCACAAGGATTTTGGTGGTGCGATAAGACCTTGGCTTAATGGTGTCCAACAGCAAGCATTTCACTGATCACACCTCGCCGTCTTATCTACAGCTCCAGAAGAGAGGAGACATTTATATGTGTGTGTGTGTGTGTGTGTGTGTGTGTGTGTGTGTGTGTGTGTGTGTGTGTGTGTGTGTGTGTGTGTGTGTGTCGGAGAGAGAATGAGAGAGGTGACTGTGAAAAGACAATTGGCAGACAGAGTACATATTTTTTAGGAACGTCTGTATGTGTAGTAAGCAGCTTTTTTTTGTTCCTGTGTGTTTAAACAACTGTACCTCCAACGCATTTTGTTCATACGCGTTTCCTTTGATATTAACAATATCAACACAATACGCTAACGTTGAAGGCAAAACCAAAAAGCATCCGGCACTTTTTATGTCTTGAGAAAAGCTTGGCCTGCAGAGCAAGAAAGATATTCACTCCTACAGCAGAGAGCTTTGAAATTATGGAGCAACTTGCCCCAAAGCGAACCCGACTCTCACCAATATAAAGCTTTTATATGAAAAGAGCGAACACAGAGAGTGAGCCACTCAAACAGCTGGCTCACGGACAGAAGATAAACACATTTCTACCAGCTGCATGCAGCCACAGAGCTCTAAGACATGTCGGCAATAAACAAGTATTCCTCTAAATGAAAATGAAACAAACAACGAAGGATGTAGCTGTTCTGCAGAAAGATCCAGAACAAGCTTCCACAGCACCTCAATGACACATCACTGTAACAAAAGGAAAGCATTTAGCATGTACTGGCTGCACTGAGGACAGAGACAATGGGAAACATGGCAGGTTGGACACGCGGAGATAAGATGAGATCATTTCGAGAGTCCTTTCTAGGAAACAGGGTTGACGTACTTTCCGTCAATAAGGCTGAGGAGAGATCTGTGCTAATCTAAAAGCTAAAGAGGGAAACTGATGTTTTTTCAACCGGCTAACAATAAGAGTGCGTCCACGCGCTCAAAAACAATCTTTTTTTAAAAAAGACTATTGTTTTAGCAGTTTTCAAGCCTTTTATTAGATTGGACAGGCAGGGAATGGGGTGAGAGAGAGAGAGGGGGGGGGGGACTTGCAGCAAATGGCTGCAAGTCAGTGTCGAACCGGCGGCCGCCCCGAAAACGATTTTTCTCTGTTCTTGAAAGAGTCCACGGGAAACCAGGTGCAGCGACTCCAAACGCTGTAGTACCCATGCCAGGGCTGGATGTGGCGCTGTAACTGCCACAGAAACACACCAACAACGGAGAAATTAGACATTAGAGAGAATGCAGCTTTAAGTGGAGTCTCCTCCTGCTGGACATTAGAGAGAACGCAGCTTTAAGTGGAGTCTCCTCCTGCTGGACATTAGAGAGAACGCAGCTTTAAGTGGAGTCTCCTCCTGCTGGACATTAGAGACAATGCAGCTTTAAGTGGAGTCTCCTCCTGCTGGACATTAGAGACAATGCAGCTTTAAGTAGAGTCTCCTCCTGCTCCTCCTCCTATATACTATCTTTCATCATATCCATGTATATGAAAGCAGGATAGAGATTTAGTGGACACAGTGTGATACCAACCAGCCTGAGTTAGTCTCTGTAACACCATTTGTTTGTAAGCTGTGACATTTAAGGCCCCCCGACAATTCATACATTGTTTTTTCTTTTATCTATGATGGAGCAAGCACTAGGCTGGGATAAACAGACATCTCAAGGTTGCTCTTGCCAAGAAGATTATGACAATAGCTGTTACCTTGGGATAAACGCTTGTATCCAAAAATCTAAATTTAAGCTCAGTGAAGGCTGCAGCACACTCCATTTTGGGAGTCGTTTTATGTGGACATTTATCTTACAGTATGTCTCGGAATAATCATAGGTGGATTAACAGCACTTGGCAATGACACTAGCAGTCTGCGGAAATGTACCAGTACAAAGATGAGAGTGCAGGATCGTTGTGTTATACATACAGTACAGTACCAATGTTGAAAGTTCAGTGACATGCTGGAGAGATTTAAGAGAGAGTGAAGTAAGTTAAGCAGTGATTTAAATAATATATGTGTCATAGTTACATCACCTTCTATGGGCGCACTCACACTGTCGTTCTGTCCCGGGCCAAAACCGTTTTTTTCAGCTAAAGCCTAGTACCTTTAAGCAGTGTGAGTGCACCCGTTCCGCGCATAACAGCCGCCCACGGCCCGCTTGAAAGAGGTGGGCTTTAGCGGAGCCGTTTGCACATGAGGAGCGTGTACGAGCACGAGCCCTACGGCGGTAGCGTTGTGTGCGCCTGTTCGGACATAGAAAAAAGAACGAAGGACCATGCGCGGACATTTAACAACAACAACAATGGCGGTGAAAGGTTCACGTTGGTGTGATGCGGAGGTGGAGTCGATTTGGTCGATGAAAAGATTCAAAAACAGTCGACAAGACGCACAAAAACTCTGAGGTCTACGGAAAGATCTGGAAACAAAGCCACACACACGCGATCAATGGGTGTGACGTGTTACGGCGTGATGGCGTATGGACAGCAAGAAGCATAGGCCGAGGCCCAGGTAGTGTGAGTACAAACGGGGCTGGGGCGCGGGGGGAGAGGGAGGGGGGACAAGTACCCTAAAGCCCGGGGCGCGGGACGGAAGGACAGTGTGAGTGCGCCCTATGTCACATATAAATGTATGTACCGTATTTTCCGCACTATAAGGTCACCGCATTATAAAGCGCATAGAACAGACGCTACAGTGGAGGCTGGGGTTACGTTCTGCATCCATTAGATGGAGCTGCGCTAAAGGGAACGTCAACACAACAGTCAGGGGAGGTCGTCTTGTTGCTTCCTCCACTTCGGCACCATTGATTGGTTCATGTTCAACTCTCTGGCTGCTGCTCTATTCCCGTGTTCGACTGCGTGACTAATGGCCTTGAGTTGAAACTCTGCGTCGTAAGCGTGTCTCTTAACAGGAGCCATTTTGGGCTCTATACACAAACACACACACGGAAATGAAACGGCACGCTTCGCGCAGTCGTATATCTCAACATGCACCGCGCGTTACTTCTTCTACGGGGGAAAATAGAGTCGGCGGCTGCTCACCGTAGTTGAGACCTGTTGTGGCTCAATATTGGTCCATATATAAGGAGCACCGCATTATAAGGCGCACTGTGACATGTTTTTTGAGACATGTGAAGGTTTTTAGGTGCAACTTATAGTGCGTAAAATACGGTAAGTTAAGTCACTTATTTTAACCAAAAACTCAATCTTTTCCTAAACCTCTCCTCCTAAACTTCCTGCAATGCAACTACCAAAACTAATCATGTTTAAAACTATGAGTGTTAAGTTGAGGTATGAGGACGTGTTGACCTGTGCCAATTTAAGGGTCATGTCTGCTCCCATTTTGTGCGAAAATAGAGACGTGCGTTATCATTGTTCTAAACGCCACGGCCCTCATGCTTTCATGTGTCCTTTACGTTGTAATGGACGTTGAGCAAAACATCCTCTAGAGGGCGTCGTTCAGATTAAAAAGTTACTCCAATAAAGGCTGGAGAAAAAAAGAGTTAATGACAACAACAAACATGGCGAAGATGGAGAAGATAATGATCCTGCGTCTGCTGAGGAGGCAAAATGGTGGGCAGCATTGTAGACGGTGAAGGTCTGTGAGAATAGACTAACTACATCCTGGAGTGTGAATGAGGAATTCCAGTCATTGGTTTTACAGATGAGAGAAATTGACGACCAACGTCACTTTCAGTATTTCAGGATGTCCATTGGGATTTTATTCGACTCGCTCGCTCCTGCTATTCACAGCACTCTTTGTGTCCAGTGCCTGACACTGCCCCCACAATTTCTAGTGGTACTGCATCGTTTGGTTGGTGTTGGTACGTATCCGTAAGCTTTCAGGATACGGAAGGAAATACGGACGAAATGTACGCAGAGTACGGACTGAAGGCTCCGCATCTAATGTAGAGAATAAATGAGCCTTTAGACCTCCTGTGTGTCGTATTCAGGAGGTACGTACAGACAACCAATGTGATCTTATGTGTTGGAAGACTTGTTTGTTAACTCAGTGCAGCAGGTGAAAAGCATAGGGAAACACACTGAAACATAAGATGCTGTTCAGGCATTGGGTTATATACTGTTTGCTGGACATGTGTGCAGCCCACTGTATGTAACACCAGCAAAGATATGCTCATTATCTTTCTTGATGCAGCATAGCATCAGCTCGCCAGGCAAGGGAAGTGTTTCATTCATAGATGAAACTTTAAAAGGTAATGCATGAGAAAATACTCCCGAACCTTATTAGAAACAGAAGAATCTCTGGGCAGGCAATGTGAAATTCGATCAGGGCACCAGACTACATGAAAGTGTTTCATCCTGAGTTTTGTCTATTTTTTCACATGTAACTTCGGCTGAAGGACAGTTGTGTTAGACATTCAGGGACCCCTCAGGCTTTGTCCAGCCTTTTAAAGCCCAGTGTAAAAAAAATACATGTTGAGTTAAAAACTTTTTTAGCGTAACAGCAATGATAAGCAGAGAGTCATCTCCAATGGGCAAATGCAGACTGCAGGCTGTTTTACACTTGTTGACAGAAGCAAATTCAGCAGGCAGGACAGGTGAGGTCAAAAGAAGTCCTTCAGGGTTTCATAAAGCAGCTGAATCTGGCAAGATAACCGTACAGAATCAGTGGGCAGACTGAATGTCAGATGCAATAGCAAGGAGCCAAGTAACAGAGCCTGCAAAGTAAGATCCCGTGTATGTACTAGAACACTAATGAGCTGATGAAGAGACAGACCGGTGCTCAGGCATGCAGTGATCACAGCGGCGGCCAGGTGACCTGCAGTGGTGTTTATGTAGATTTATGTGGGTAGTTAAGTAGGTCAGACTGCCCTCATTCGCTGTTCAAACAAACTATGAAAGGTAATTCAATCTAATTCATATATAATCCACATATTTATTAATGTAGAAATCATGTCAGGAGCAAAGAAGGAAATCAGTTGACGTAGTGTAAGACTGCAGGATTTTACCTGAGGAACTTCTGTTGGTGCCCTAGAAGTACCGTATTTTTCTGAGTATAAGTCTCACCGGCCGAAAATGCAGAATAAAGAAGGAAGAAAACATATATAAGTCGCACTAGAGTATAAAATCCAACACCAAGAAACGACATTTCATCTTGAAAGGCAATTTAAAATAAAACTAGAATAGAGAACAACAGGCTGAATAAGTGTTTACGTTATATGACGCATGAACAACGAGCTGAGAACGTGCCTGGTGTGTTAACGTAACATGTTACGGTCAGAGTCATTCACAGAACTATAACATGTAGAACATGCTCTACGTTTACCAAACACTCTGTCACTGCTAATCACTGAATCCACTGAACTCTTCTTCCTCTGTGTCACTTCTGAACAACTCCGCCAACTCAACGATACGGAAGTAGCAGCTAGCATCTTTTTTACAACGCACTTCTGCCATGACCCGCCCCCGCCGGATTCTGATTGGTTGACGTGTGTGTGTGACAATTGCTGATATACGCCTCGTCTCTTACGTGACTGACATAAATAACAGCCCGGGCTATTGTTTGATATTTTACAGTAATGTGTTAATAATTTCACACGTAAGTCGCTCCAGAGTATAAGTCGCACCCCCGCGGCCAAACTATGAAAAAAAAACTGCGACTTATAATCCGAAAAATATGGTACTAAGGGCCCACTCACACTGTCCTTCTGCACCGGGCCAAAACCGTTTTTTCGGCTAAAGCCTAACGCGTTTGCACGTGTACGAGCACGATGCCTTCTTATGTGCGCCTGTTAGGACATAGAAAAAAGAAGGAGGGACCATTCGCGGACATTTAACAACAACAACAATGGCGGCGAAAGGTTCAGGTTGGTGTGATGTGGAGGTGGAGTGTTTACTGCAGATTTGGTCGATGAAAAGATTAAAAAACGGTCGACAAGACGCACGAAAACTCAGAGGTCTGTGGAAAGATTTGTAAACAAAGAGAGGCATCGCAATGATGTCAATCAATGCGCATGATGACGAATGGACAGCAAGAAGCATTTACGCGAGGCCCAGGTAGTGTGAGTACAAATGGGCCTGGGGCGCGGGGGGAGAGGGAGGGGGGACAAGTACCCTAAAGCCCAGGGCGCGGTGCGGAAGGACAGTGTGTGTGCGCCCTAAGCTAAACCACAACCTTTTTTCTAATCTTAACCAAGTCCTTTTAACGTCTAAACTTAACCGTTTCATTGCGTTTAATTAGCCTGTCATACCTCTGATGACAATATGTCCAGGACATATGAGGTTTCTATGGTTTTTTTATTAAATATTAAGTGCAACATTAAGAATTGCGGTTTGCCGGGTTTTTTTTCTTGACAATTCGATCGTTTTAACATTAGGCTGCTGTGGCTGACCCATAACATACTTATGGAAGTGTGCAGGAGGAGCAAAGTCTGCTTATCCTCAAGCATGCAGATTTCCCAGGGACAGCCCAGAGCCCTTGTGGATATGTTGGGGGATGTGTGCCAATGTCTGTGAAACATTATGGGAGGACACTGGAACTGGGCCAGTAGGAGACAAGAAAAGATTGAGGCAGAGTGGTGAAAGAAAGATGGAGATGTCACGCTGTGAAGCTGCTGGTGGTCAACTTCTGCAGGCTGCTGATTATGGAGCTGTGGGTTGTCTGTAAAGTCTCGTAAAGGAGAGCAATACTAAAAGCAGGGAGTGGAGGTTAGTAAAAGATGGTCAGGTGCAAGCATCACAAAGTCATTTAGCTTTCTTGCACTTGAGGTTCAACTCAAGTCAACAACAACACCTGCTCACTCGCTGTTTACACAGGTGTGTTTGATTTGAACCCTGTTTGCAAAATCAATCCCAAAAAAAACAACAACAACTGGTCAATAAAAAACTTTTAGAGCGCACTCACACTGTCCTTTTGGCCGCGGCCAAAACCGGTTTTTCAGCTAAAGTCTAGTACCTTTAAGTAGTGTGAGCGCACCCGCTCCGCGCTCAACTGGGGCCAGCTGGGCCGCCACGGCCCGCTTGAAAGAGGTGGGCTTTAGCGGAGCCGTTTGCACATGTACGAGCACAAGCGTGCGCACGTGTACGAGCACGAGCCCTACGGCAGTAACGTTATGTCCGCCTGTTCGGACATGTCAATAGAAGGACGGACCATGCGCGGACATTTAACAACAACAACAATGGTGGTGAAAGGTTCACGTTGGTGTGATGCGGAGGTGGAGTGTTTACTGCAGATTTGGTCGGATGAAAATATTCAAAAACAGTCGACAAGACGCACAAAAACTCTGAGGTCTACGGAAAGATTTGGAGACAAAGCCACACACACGCGATCAATGCGTGTGACGTGTTACGGCGTGATGACGTATGGACAGCAAGAAGCATTGGCCGGCCCTGGCAGTGTGAGTACAAACGGGGCTGGGGCGCGGGGGGAGAGGGAGGGGGGACAAGTACCCTAAAGTCCGGGTCGTGGTCCGGGAGGACAGTGTGATCACGCCCTTAGTGAGAGCAAAGGATCAAATCTAAAAGCTTCTTTATATCTCTAAGTCATGAACATAATCTCCACTCCACCCAGACAGAACCATGTCAATCAGTGACGAGTCTTAGGGCGCACTCACGCTGTCCATCCGTACCGTGCCCCAGGACGTTTCACGGCTAAAGTGTGGTTCCTTTGACCAGTGTGAGTGCAACCGTACCACGCCTAGGAGCGGCACGTTTGCCGGCCACGGCCCGTTTTGGAGAGGTGGGCTTTTATAAAGCACGTTTGCACGTGTACGAGCACGAGGCCTACGGCGGTTCTGAGGTCATTTCCTGTGCGCCTGTTGGGACATAGAAAAAAGGAGGAGGGACCATGCATGGACATTTAAAACAATGGCGGCGAAAGGTTCACGTTGGTGTGATGCGGAGGTGGAGTGTTTACTGCAGATTTGGTCGATGAAAAGATTCAAAAACAGTCGACAAGACGCACAAAAACTCTACGAGGTCTACGGAAAGATTTGTAAACCACGCCGTAACACGCATTGATGACGTCATGGCGATGCGTGGCTTTAAGACGTATAGGCAGCAAGGACCCTAAAGCCCGGGGACAGTGGGAGGGCGCCCTAACACTCTCCTGAATGACAGAGCTTACTTGTGTTTGTCACGGCAAGAGTCTGGGTAGGTAGCTTGACTACATGAATCTGCCTTTTCCTACCCAGACCTACTCAGCATACTAAAAACACACCCAAACAGATAAGGAGTGAGCCAGAGAGGGGCCGGAAGAAAAAGGAAGGGAGCAAGAGTGACTGGAGGAAGATCTTAATTAAGATTAGGCCAGAGTCACTGCTGTGTGTCATCAGTTGGTTCCAAGGATCCTCTACATGACTTCATGTCTTTTCTTTCTTCTTCCTTCTGTTTCTTCTATTAATCCCTTTTTTACGAAGACATGTGAAAGCAAACTTAACTAAAAAGACACTGGGGAAACACTGGATGTGTGTGGAGTTGGCTTCCTGGTATCAGTTCTGTAATAAAACATACATCCATTCAAGTCATCGTCGCCTGACCAGAGAGTTTTATTTATCAGATACCTATCCCTCATAACAGACATGGGCTTGTATTCCAAAAACATTTGATCTTACCACGAGAAGGACTCCTAAATAGCACTAAAAGTTCTTTGTTAATATGTTCTAAGGACACACTTTAGCTAACGTTTACTGAGGAATTGGTCTTAAGCTGAGAGAAAGGGCGCTGTGACCGTATGAATCACGTCGTGTTTCATGAAACTGTGAGCTGTTCTGGGTCTCTGAGTGAATCCTTCATAGACATACTGTAGGACATATGGTGCCAAATCCAAATAAGGAGTTTAAAATCAAATGATTAAAGATGAAGCAAAGAGTAACAAAGGCTACAGACTAGTCAAGTATATGTGCATCTCACAGCGTCTTAGGGCGCACTCACACTGTGCCTCCGTCCCGTGCCCCGTGCTTTAGGGTCCTTGTCCCCCCCTCCAGGCCCGTTTGTACTCACACTACCTGGGCCTCGGAGAACGCTTCTTGCTGCCTATACGTCATCACGCCGTAACACGTCACACGCATTGATGACGTCATGGCGATGCGTGGCTTTGTTTACAGATCTTTCCGTAGACCTCAGAGTTTTTGTGCGTCTTGTCGACTGTTTTTGAATCTTTTCATCGACCAAATCTGCAGTAAACACTCCACCTCCGCATCACACCAACGTGAACCGTTCGCCGCTATTGTTTTAAATGTCCGCACATGGTCCCGCCTTTTTTCTATGTCCCAACAGGCGCACAGGAAATGACCTCAGAGCCGCCGTAGGCCTCATGCTCGTGCTCGTACACGTGTGCATGCTCCTGCTCATTCATGTGCAAACACGCTCTACAAAAGCCCACCTCTCCCAAACGGGCCGTGGGCGGCCAGCTAGGTGCTAGGTGAGCTGCACTCACACTGGTCAAACGAATTAGGCTTTACTCGTAAAACCTGTTTGGGCACGGTACGGAAGGACAGTGTGAGTGCGCCCTTCCATGTCTGGCAGCTAGGAGCTACTTTTAGCCTTAAGATGTGGTGAGATTATGGCCCTGACCCTTGAGTCTTTCTCCAGCGCTAAGCCATATCTGTAAATCAAAAAGAGGTCAGTCCAAGTACCAACGAAACATCTTTACTATGGAAGTTTTCCTTTTTCAAATAAGTTTTGTTCCGTTGATCCATGCAGAAAACTCAGAGTGCCCCCAAACTTGGCACAATCACATTCCCCTGCTACACCTGAGACAACATCACACTGGCTTCACACTTCTAAAAGTAAAACTTGTCAAACCCATCCCTGTCCTGCACTATTTTGAGATCTAAGGAACACTGTGGGGGAGGAACACACACACACACACACACACACATACAGTACATAGTGGTGTCATTGCTTTCTGCAGGGCAACAAAGAGAGGATACGCAGGCCGGTGAGTGGCGGATGAAATGAGAGAAAAAGAAAGATCTTCTTTTGTTCTGTCGCTACAAGAACACGTAAAATAAGTGTCCATGGTTTGTTTAGTGGTATGGGTCTGCTGGTAAATCATGACACACTGACAGAAGTTGTTTTTTGCTTGATTTCCACTTAAAGTAAAAAAAAAGTATATGTGTTATAAGACATTTTCTGCGTCTTTCTGCTTTGATTTGACCTAAAGAGCAGCCGCAGCAGGATGAATACAAGACAAGAAGGAGTAAAATAACACAAATGCTGATTCTCAGCTTAGAGTTATTCACAAAAGACAGAAATAAACTGAATTTATATCAAATGTTAGACCTATTTAAATACTGCTGCCACAAAAGGCCACTTTACCTAATTACTGAATCTGAATATGGGCATTGAAGTTTCTTTGGTGGCTGTAAAAAGACTTCCAGCACTTTTAGAGCGGTAGACCTTTCTCACAATAATCATCTTGACTCAAAGTACGGTGTTACTAATGGCAATAATGATGGCTGTGTTTGTGCAGGGCTGTCTGAGAGGTGGACGGTTGACGTCAGTGCATATTTGTCAGTGTTTGTGAGACTGAGGTGTCGAACTGTTCACAGGTTCTTTTGTGTACAAATCCTCAAATTCTGCAAAAACCTCCTTTTTGAGACTCTTCACTTGACAATAATATAACTGGCTACACTTCGAGGGAGCGTACCTATGTTCCCCGCTTTGTATGTGAAAGGCAAAAAGGTCTGATGGTCTTTAATAGGTTCCTATGTTCCCAGTGCAGATTCCCCAGCATATAGGCCCATGTAGACCCAAACTCTACGCCCTAACCCTGACCGTAACTCCCAGCACAAACAAAATGCTGGATTAAATGTGCAGAGACCCATGTCCGATGTTCAGGGATGACCCCGCTCCAACACCAGCTGTGGACGTGATTCACCCATGAACACCTAAAAAATGGCGGAATGATCATGCAGTCATTAAAGTAAAATAAAAACCAAACGTTTGTCAAGGTTACGCCAGCGTTGACAGAGCTACATTCTTGCTAGCTAGCTAGCGTTGGTAGCTTACAAACGGCTTACGAGATAAAAAAATAAATCACAAGCCCATCACATGTAAAGTCCACCTTAAACCAGCCGTTTCACTGCTTTAATTTTGGACTATCTCATCATCATCTTCAGCCTCTTATCCGGGGTCGGGTCTCGGGGGCAGCAGCTCCAGCAGGGGACCCCAAACTTCCCTTTCCCGGGCCACATTAACCAGCTCTAACTGGGGGATCCTGAGGTGTTCCCAGGCCAGTGTGGAGATCTAATCTCTCCACCTGGTCCTGGGTCTTCCCCGAGGCCTCCTCCCAGCTGGACCTGCCTGGAACACCTCCCTAGGGAGGCGCCCAGGGTTCATCCAGACCAGATGATCCTGAACCACCTCAACTGGCTCCTTTCAATGCAAAGGAGCAGCGGCTCTACTCCGAGTTCCTCACGGATGCTGAACTTCTCCCCCTCTCTCTAAGGGAGACT
This sequence comes from Echiichthys vipera, assembly GCF_963691815.1. Classification (NCBI taxonomy): domain Eukaryota; kingdom Metazoa; phylum Chordata; class Actinopteri; order Perciformes; family Trachinidae; genus Echiichthys; species Echiichthys vipera. The sequence goes on along the minus strand of NC_139836.1, from coordinate 2,005,561 downwards.
CCAGCCCCCCTCCTGAGGAAACACATTTCGGCTGCTTGGACCTGCGACCTGGTTTTTTGGGTCCTGACCCAGCTTTCATGACCACAGGTGAGGGTAGGAACCAGGACTGAGCGGTAGATCCAGAGCTTTGCCTTCCTCAGCTCTCTTGTCATCACAACGGTGCGGTAGAGCGACTGCAGCTCCGCCCCCGCTGCTCCGATTCTCCGGCCAAACTCACGCTCCATCGTCCCCTCACTCGTGAACAAGATCCCGAGGTACTTGAACTCCTTCACTTGGGGTAAGGACTCATTCCCTACCTGGAGTAAGCAATCCACCGGTTTCCTGCTAATTTTGGACCTCAACTGTTGATTCCTCCCAAACCACCAGCGCTAACACACGATATGTTAAACTCACTGCTTTCTGTGCAGCTGAATTTTCAATAAACAAAAACTTTTCTGACATGTAATATTTAACAGCAGCGAATGCATAACAGAGTGAGAGTGACGGCCATTACTGCTTCCATGAAAGCAGTCACATCGGCCTCTCATTACTTTAAACAGTTTTGGATACACTTACCACAGTAGTGGTCGAAAAGTGCTGTTTTATTGTCCTTGAAACAATTTTCTGCTGCTGTGATCAAACAGCCATTGTACTCCACGGAAACCTCAGTTCCTGCAACAGCGCGCTCTCATTTTTCATTACTGTCCCTCTTTCTGTATTTCTCCACATGTCGCTTCAATTTAATCGCTCCTCGCCGTTTCCCTTTTTGAATATTCCACACAGTAAAAATCTGCACTTCCTGTTGTTTCTCTCTGCTAATCGTCATCACCACACATCCATAAATCTTTGAGTGACAATTATGCACACTAAAAAATTAAAATAACAAAGCTGGCCTTTGTATCTGAAGAAAAAGAAATGGGAGAACAAAAGTAGCATTTCTCATTTTCTGCTTTCAATGTCAACCCCTTCGTCTGTCCTCATACTTCCTCTGTCTGCAGCTCCTCCACTCATCTCTCTGTACTCATTCTCAATTCAACCTTTGCCTCTCACTCCCCCTAATCTTCTCTCTGGCCTGCACACCTGTCTCAGACGCTGCATCCTACAGTATGAGAAATCGTCTGCTTAAAGAGAGTCTGGATAATGACCTTGCTCTCTTCCCCTCTCCCCAAAGCTGCTAGAACAGCCTCCTACAAAGCCAATTTGCTGTTCGTTGCCCAGGAAAAAATTACAGGTGCGTCTCTCTGCTGCCCTCAGCTCCATAAACTTGAAATGAATTAAGTCTTTATACATCACCAGGGTTCTAGCCAATGCGGCTGGTAACTTTCTAGAGTTACCAGCCAATCCGAATTTCCACTAGCCATTTTTTTCTACCAGTGAAAACAAGAGAATTTATGAGAGTGCCACTGAATGCATTTGATCGTTTTATCAACATCGTTGGCATTAAAAGCACATATCAAGTACAATACATACAACAGGAAGTGCAAACATTTCATTTCAAGCTTGGGATCAATCTATCTATCTATAATACATACAACAAAATTACTAGTTTCTACCATAAAATTGTTTATTTTGTTTTTTTTTTTGGAAATCCTGACAAAACATGACGACATATTCGTAATCAAACACAAGCCATCCACGACCTTTCAGCCATTTGGCGTTACATTCTCTTTTATTCCTTTCTCTGTCGATATCCTCGTCCCCCGCCTCTTTCCTCTACTCGCCCCCAGAAGTCTGTCCAACCACCGCCGCATGTAGCGTATCTGCACTTTTGACTTTACTAACGTTAGCTAACTCCCTCCTCTTTAGTCATTTAGTTTAATATAAATGTTTGACTTTACTTTACTAACATTAGCTAACTTCCTCCTCTTTCAGTCTTTTTTCCTGCTTCAGCTCCATTCGTTCTTCTTCCTTCTTCCCGATCTCGCTAATAGCAAAGGTTTTTTGAGAAAGTAGAACAGAGAGCTTTTAAATCAGCTGAGCACTGCCATGGTCAAAATAAAATGCCATTATTATTAGTGGTGAATTAACAAAGTCAAGTTACTCCAGGTAGGGAATGAGTCCTTACCCCAAGTGAAGGAGTTCAAGTACCTCGGGATCTGGTTCACGAGTGAGGGGACGATGGAGCGTGAGTTTGGCCGGAGAATCGGAGCAGCGGGGGCGGAGCTGCAGTCGCTCTACCGCACCGTTGTGACCAAAAGAGAGCTGAGGAAGGCAAAGCTCTCGATCTACCGGTCAATCTTCGTTCCTACCCTCACCTATGGTCATGAAAGTTGGGTCATGACCGAAAGAACGAGGTCGCGGGTACAAGCGGCCGAAATGGGTTTTCTCAGGAGGGTGGCTGGAGTCTCCCTTAGAGAGAGGGGGAGAAGTTCAGCCATCCGTGAGGAACTCGGAGTAGAGCCGCTGCTCCTTAGCGTTGAAAGGAGCCAGTTGAGGTGGTTCAGGATCATCTAGTAAGGATGAACCCTGGGCGCCTCCCTAGGGAGGTGTTCCAGGCACGTCCAGCTGGGAGGAGGCCTCGGGGAAGACCCAGGACTAGGTGGAGAGATTATATCTCCACACTGGCCTGGGAACGCCTCGGGATCCCCCAGTTAGAGCTGGTTAATGTGGCCCGGGAAAGGGAAGTTTGGGGTCCCCTGCTAAAGCTGCTGCCCCCGCGACCCGACCCCGGATACGCGGATGAAGATGAGATGATGAGAAGTACCAAAAAGATTGCGTTCTTTGACTTTGTTTGGGCATCTAGTAAGGATGAACCCTGGGCGCCACCCTAGGAAGGTGTTCCAGGCACGTCCAGGTGGGAGGAGGCCTCGGGGAAGACCCAGGACCAGGTGGAGAGATTAGATCTCCACACTGGCCTGGGAACGCCTCAGGATCCCCCAGGTAGAGCTGGTTAATGTGGCCCGGGAAAGGGAAGTTTGGGGTCCCCTGCTAAAGCTGCTGCCCCCGCGACCCGATCCGGGATAAGAGGCTGAAGATGAGATGAGATGAGATGACAAAATGGTTTTACAAACATGTAATACATAAAAAAACACACCTTTAGAGATGAAAGGAGCAACAACCCCTGGGTCGGGTTCCTCGGAGAACTCTGTTGTTTGCGTCCGCAGGTGGCAAATCCAAGGTCACACGCACGCAAGTCAAGCATGTCGCTGCTTCCCCTGCTGGATTTTCTGTCCAGTGTTTCAGCAGCAAAAATTCATTTGTCTTCCACTTCTTTTCTATTTTTTTTTGCAAGTGTGAAGTCAAGCAAGGATACTCCACACCTTCAGGGTTTTAAAAATGTTGCTGTCACAATGACAAGATGAATCCAAGTACATCTTTCACAACACTCGAATGATCTCTCTATCCTCAGACGCCCTGCATGCTACAGTTTCCACCGGTCAGCGTACAATGCAGAGATTTCAGTGCTGATAAATTGGTGTCATCATCCATTTTCAATTTCATACTTTGGACGAGACAAAAACACGTCTTATCTGACTTCCTCTCACTATTTCATATCACCTCAGGCGGAGATGTCAGAGCCTCGGTATTGATTGAAAAAAAACTCCATAGAAAATTCACTAAAGGATGATGGCGATGGTATTTGCCGTCTCATGTTCGCACTGTTCAAGCACCGAATGCGAGGCTCTAAATGAAATTGACCTCATTGGAGTTTTGAAACATTTCAGCTCACCATCCCTCATTGATTCCTTACAAATCTGCGCATCAGGGGAGTCATTTTCCAAAAATTGTTCTGTCACACCAGCAACATTTCTCAACTCTATAGCCTCTTATGTTCCATCTACTTTACCTGATAATATACTGTAGAGTCCCTGTGAGAGACAAAAAAAAGTCTAATACACTGTATTAGGATTTCAAATGTTCTCTGCAGCTCCTCCAATCAGGCCACTTAAGGATTTCGACTGTCACAGTGCCTGGAAATTAAACCCACCACTGCTGCAGAGCTTTAAAAAGACGAACGTGAGCCTTGTGACTCACGGTGCTTCCACAGTTCATGTTTCTCTCATTCTGACAAAGTTAAACTCCCTAATCTCCAGACAAGCAGGGGGCATCTTGTTGCCTGGCTCACCGATGGTTGGTGGGAGGTGCAGTCATGGATTTATTATGAGAACTAGATCCTGGAGGCTGCAGTGGGGCTCCTGTGTGTCCCACTGCAGTGGCAGGTGTTGTGCATACAAATCATTTTTACATGGGTGAAGAACTAAATATTATTCAGAGTTGAATTTCCCACGCATCTCTGTGCAACACTGCAGTTAATCCAAACATGTAATAATTGTTGTAATATTTGTGTCATGAACGGTTCAGAGATAACACAAAAATGGTGGACCCAATGCAGACACGGACACGAAGTAAAAGTACAAATAAAACGTTTAATAATAACAACAGACAAACGCAAAACACTACAGAGAAAAACAGGTAATATAACTAACTAACTAAGACGTTCACGGGAAAAACAGGAACGAGGAGACGACGGAAGATCAGGGAGACGGACGGGAACACAGGACACTACGGAGAAACAAAGAACAAACACGATTAGTATTCTTAACGACGGGGCGTGAAACCACAACGAGAGAGGGGACGCCAATCCGGGGGGAATAGTTTTACCAGTTAAGGGTCTACAACGGTCCGGCGCTACATGCCTGTCAGCTCGAGGTATTTGTAGTGGTACAGGTGATCAGCGTAACAGGCTGCAGCTTGGGGGGAACGCCTACCGGACCTAGACGAACATGAACACACATACACGAGCAGGGATAGACGGACGGTAGGAGACAAACTCAAACAAAAAGGAAGAGGAGGAGGATACTGACAGAACCAGGTCTTGACAATTGACACCTAATTTAGCAGGTTAACAATCGGCTTTCTGCAGCAAACCTTTCTTTTTCTCAAACCTCAAGCAAATTAGAAACAAGTATTTGTGAAGCCTGTGAATGTTCTCATGTGTCCAGGTCGTCGTTATCCTCAAAGCAATTTCAGTCAAAAGCAACTGGACTTGGTTATTTGTCTAGGAAGACGTTTCACCTCTCATCCAAGAGGCTTCATCAGTTCATGTACGCATCTGACCAGGCTGGGACTGGACCAGGACCAGGCTGGGACTGGACCAGGACCAGGCTGGGACTGGGACTGGACCAGGACCGGCTGGGACTGGAGCAGGACCAGGCTGGGACTGGTCACCAGTCAATTAGACAAATAACCAGTCCAGTTGCTTTTGACTGAAATTGCTTTGAGGATAAGTATTTGTGAAATGAATAAAGCTGTGCCCTCCGTACAGAGCATCCCCACTACTACAATCAAAACAGGGGAAGCAATTCTTCCATAATGTGTTCAGTAGTTGGGGAGAGATCTGATTACTTAGCTGCCGGCCGCATGTATATGTAGATAACCACGTTACAACAGTGCATGTGAGCAGGTTTTACTTCCTTCATCACCCTCATATGTTTGAGTTACCTGCTTTATTATGCACATGTAAAAGTATTTTGTGAAAGGAGAGAGCCTTGGGGATAAAAACCTAGGATTTGTTTTCAAAATTCAGCTGCTAAGCCACCCCCGTGACTCCGTACCGGAGCGAAGTAGCTGCAATAATTTGCCGTTCGGTGGAAGGAGATTGTAAACGGCCTTTTCACCTGCCAGTGGAGAAAACTAGCCTGCATGCTTAAAAGTTTTAAAGAGTCTTAAACTCCATCTCCACTGAGGACAGAAGTTTGAAATTTAAATTACCCAGTGGAGTAGAGTGAACCACATCGCCGGTGTGAGACCCGTATCCATGGCGACTCCACTCTGGGCGACGTTTAAATGTTGCCTTGTCTGTCTGAACGTATTTCCCAGTTTAAAAGGGTAATTACCTCCTGCATCCCAGTGTTTGACTGAAGGAGACGTGGCTACACAGGGACACGGGAAGACACAGCACACTGTCAATACCACAGCATGATTAGACACTCGGGGCGAGTGCTCCAGAATAAACAGCAACAAGGTCCTTATGTAGTGGAGGTCAGGGTGGTGGAGTCACACACAAGCACAATACTATCTCCCAGGAGTCCCATTGTGCCCCATTCATGTGTCCCCTGTGTCAGTGTAGTACACCTCTTTTAAACCCACCCATGATTTATTTGCCTAAACTCAACCACGTAGTGTTGTTTAATTCACACACATGTTGACTCTGACTGAAACTTAGGGACCTACGACTCACATATGCATTGCACCAATGCGCCCCCTTGGACACTTTAACTGCACACTACCTCCTGCACTACTTGTGTAAATGCAAATGTATATACTTCCTATTTTCATGGTTAATAGTGTAGTAGCTTAGGTTTATTTTATGTCTGTTTCCATGTAAGCACCATCCAATCAAAGCAAATTCCAATAAACCTGATTCTCATCTCATCTTCAGCTTCTTATCCGGGGTCGGGTCGCGGGGGCAGCAGCTTTAGCAGGGGACCCCAAACTTCCCTTTCCCGGGCCACATTAACCAGCTCTAACTGGGGGATCCTGAGGCGTTCCCAGGCCAGTGTGGAGATCTAATCTCTCCACCTGGTCCTGGGTCTTCCCCGAGGCCTCCTCCCAGCTGGACGTGCCTGGAACACCTCCCTAGGGAGGCGCCCAGGGTTCATCCTTACCAGATGATCCTGAACCACCTCAACTGGCTCCTTTCAACGCAAAGGAGCAGCGGCTCTACTCCGAGTTCCTCACGGATGCTGAACTTCTCCCCCTCTCTCTAAGGGAGACTCCAGACCCCCTCCTGAGAAAACACATTTCGGCTGCTTGTACCTGCGACCTCGTTCTTTCGGTCATGACTAAACCTGAATCTGATGTTCCATATTATCATCAACAGGTTAATATCTTATACAAAATATGACGTAGTATTAAATGAGCACCGAGCACACCTTTTTTAATTTTAGGCAACAAAAAGTAAAGGTTAAGCTTGGACGTCAAAAGGTGAAGGTTAGATTTAGATGACAAAAGGGTGAAGGTTAAGTTTAAATGACAAAAGGGTGAAGGTTAAGTTTAGATGACAAAAAGGGTGAAGGTTAAGTTTAGACGACAAAAGGTGACGGTTAAGTTTAGATGACAAAAGGGTGAAGGTTTAGTTTGGATGACAAAAGGTGAAGGTTAAGTTTAGTCACTAAAAGACATGGTGGTGGTTTTGTCTTTGTTCTTCGAGTACATGAACACCGGTCCTCCAGGTGGTCCTCCAGGTGGTCCTCCAGGTGGTCCTCCAGGTGGTCCTCCAGGTGGTCCTCCAGGTGGTCCTCCAGGTGGTCCTCCAGGTGGTCCTCCAGGTGGTCCCCCAGGTGGAAGTCCTGTGTTTTGGGACCCATCCACACCCCGACCCTCTCATGCCACATTAGCTGATTTTCTTCTTTGCTCCCGGCAAAGTTACACAGTAATAAATATTTGGATTACATTCAAGTCCCAGCTCATTACTTTTCATTGTGAAATGTATAAACAGTTACTGAGGACGGTCTGATCCTTCGTTTAAAACAGTGACAGTAGTGAAGCACATTAGTTGGGTGCTCAGGGGCACCCATGGCATTTAGAAAGGACGCCAAGGGGTCAAGTCGGGATGAGGACGGGTTGGGGAGACTGACTGAGCTGCTTCATTCTTCAGTCAGTCTATCATCACCTGTCAAATTATTTCTGACTCATCTCCATCTCTGATGTCTGCGCATATTTATAGAAAGTCTCAATTGTCACACAGCTCCATTTTCTAAGTCTTCACTCAAGTTACGTCAGTTTACACCAACTTTCAATGCTCCCGGGGTTCCTCAAGGACACATTATGAAATCTGAGTGCAAGTTAAATTATTTGTAACTTAAAAGAAACAACAACTCCCCCCTGATTGACACAAGGTGAGAGGAGAAGGAATAGAGGATGAAAGAGGCGGGTAAAGGAAGAGAAAGAAGCAAACAGATCTGAAGGTGACACAGTGGAACAGTGGCTCAGCGGTGAGCAGCATTGACCCTTCAGAGGTGGAGATTTAGGTCCGACACGACAACCAACAAACCAACTAAAAAAAAAAAGATTAAATACATGAATTGGTTCACACAGAGTAAATAATGAGCCATTCATATTTGTATGTATGTAAGACGGCGCTGCAGCAAATAGGTGACAAACATTGAAAAAGTACATTTTATTTGCACAGTTAAAGTGAATGTTGGACACAAACGACTCCAAATGAATGCTAATGTTGCTGGATCAACACACACTGTAGGCAATGAGATTATTTTCCATCTGACACAACAACTTTACAAGTTCCTAACAGCTCATACGATTGTGTTTTCCAGCTGTTATCAGATAATTGAATGGGCATTATCAGTTGTTTATCACTATCATAAACACAGTACGAGGCGGCGTGGCTAATCCAAAAAAGGGCAACAAGGTTGAGCCAAGGCTGGACGAACGGGGACTGTTTCAAAGCACCAAGCTAGCGAAAGCTAACAAGCTAGCAAGCGACTTCCCTGGGGAGGAAAGCCGCGGGTGGCAGGTGGGAGATGGAGTTAGTTAATGGCTGGACAGCACAAACCGCAGCAGGCTGGATGCCAGCAGCAGTACGATCCGAGTCCAGCCTCGATGCTGCAGTTTGTGCTGCTGGAATTTGAACCGAGTACTCCCCCCAGTCGGTTGGGAGACATTGCACTTAATACATGTCTAATGAGCAATTTGAAGCAAATCAGTTCCCCTGAATGTAGATTATGCTGACACATCCACAGTGAACTGCAGTTTTTTGGCACTTCTGTATTGGCTTCATTTCTCAGACCCGAGGTTGCCACTTGATGGTAACCCGAGACTCCAAATGCCTCGCACAATGGTTGCAGTTAGGCATTAACCTTGGATGGTTAAGGTTAGTGTCAGTGGTCGGGAAGCAAGTCTCACAAATGTTAAATCTATGGTTAACATCTACACACCAGCTTTGTCATTAGTCTTGGTCATGACCAAACTAATGGCGACTGTGACTATGTGAATACATAACTCTTCTAAACCAAGCCCCCATCAAATGGCAGTTCTCAGAGTGTCCACTAGGGGCGGGTTTCATAACAGAGCAGTTTCTCATTGAGCCCCATGTTAAACAGGCCGTTTACACAGCATCATTAAACCTGTTTAAGGACAAAAGAACATTCTAGTCTGTGTGTTTAGCTCAGATCTCCATGACAACACTGAGGGGGAGGGTCTAGTTTTTTTTAAATTGGAGGTTAAAGTTTATGAATAATTAGGGGCGTGGCCTCTTGAGTGACAGCTAGTCTCTGGGCCTCACTTTGCCTCGGAGGTAAACGTCAGCCAGATGGACGTAATATAAATTTCAGTCTCACTTGTACCACAGGATACACAAGATATACAGGGCTGTACATCGCATGCACAAGGACATTAAGGGCCTACTCACACTGTCCTTTTGGTCGCGGCCAAAACCGGTTTTTCAGCTAAAGCCTAGTACCTTTAAGCAGTGTGAGTGCACCCGCTCCGCGCACAACTGCGGCCAAGAAAGAGGTGGGCTTTAGCGGAGCCGTTTGCACATGTACGAGCACGAGCGTGGGCACGTGTACGAGCACGAGCACGATGCCTACGTCGGTTCTGACGTCATTTATGTGCGCCTGTTCGGACATAGAAAATAGAAGGACGGACCATGCGCCGACATTTACAACAACAACAATGGCGGCGAAAGGTTCACGTTGGTGTGATGCAGAGGTGGAGTGTTTACTGCAGATTTGGGCGGATGAAAATATTCAAAAACAGTCGACAAGACGCACAAAAACTCCGAGGTCTATGGCAAAAAAGCTGAGGGGCCCAGTACCTCCGAATACGGGATACGCTCCGCAGGTCGGGCAGCTCAGGTGAGGACAAAGAAAAGTTCCAATGGTACGACGCGGTCGACCAGACCATCGGCCTCAAACCGAGCACCGACGCTGTGGTTCTGGAGTCGACCCCCCCGGCAAACGGACAGGACACGTCGCCAAGAAGTTAGTAACGTTTGCTATGCTTTTGGCGGGGATTATGCGTACACAGACTGTGTTTGTATAGGGCCTAGAATTGGTGCTACACCCCTGTATGCACATGTACAAACGTGTTACCTTTCACACTCTGTTCTTACTATAAATGAATTTGTCATTTGTTTTTGCAAAATACAAAAACAAATTAAATTAAATCTACTTTACTGTTTAACTTATATTGTTGTTACTGCACTTTAGCAGGGTAAAGAGCATAATGATACAGGTACATTCAAGGGAGCCATACAGAGCCAATCATATTTTTTAAATGTTCACTATTTGTTTTCATAGGCTTGTCCGGCTCGGAAGATGGACTTCAGCATGGAAGCAGCATGAGCAGCAATGCTGAAGGTACCACTGAGGTGAGGCAGCCCAGGACAAAGAAGAGGAAACGCCAGACAAGCATTGGGGACATTATGGACTCCTTCATGGAGCAGCAGAGAGCACACCAAAGAGACTATATGCGCTTAGAGGAGGAGCGCAGCAGGCTGGACATGGAAACACTTAACGCCTGGATCAGCACTCAGGTGGAGATTGAGGGCCGCCGACAACAGCGGACAGATGCCATGTTCCAACAACTTCTGTGTGCCATGACACAACCGTCCAGGCATCCCACGTCTTCCTCATTCTGAAATTTAACTGCCATTCATCTTCTGTCCAGTGTGTGATGATGTGCTGCCACCACATACCACATCTTTGCCGAACCCAGATGCTCCTGTAACAAAAGGAAATCGCTTGTAATTATCTATGCATTAAATATAGCCTGACGGCTTTTTTGAAAGGACAACAGTGTAACAGACAGTAGTAGGAAAGGATGGCTATAAACCACATGCATATCACCCAGCAACTAGTACACATGCTCAAGTACAATTGGCTTGGGCAATGCCATCTTTTGCTACTTTGTACTTCTGCCCCACTTTATTTATTTGGCAACTGCAGGTAACAGTTACTATGGAGACTGATTAATAACATCAAATAGGCAGCTACATTAAAGTTATATTACATTAATATCTAAATACATGAGTCTAATAATGCGTTGTTTTTACATTCCTTTAATTATATGCTCTTTACGCAAGCTTTGCTGGTCGCCCCTGTTCAACAATTCAACAATGCTTTTGGTTAAAACTGATGTTCTCACCTTGTTGATGAATGGGACATGAGTAACGCTTGGAATGCCTCCCTCGTCACCTGCTGCCTTCGCAAAAACCTTCTCATTCGTGCCCTTCGGTTCGACTCAAGTTGTCGCCTCACAACGCCGACTAAACGGGGTCGTGCCGCATCACCATGAGTCCAAAAACAACCACAAAGCCAAAAATTGTACTATGTTTTCTGCGCTGCTTTCCATTATGTGCGAGTGCGCCCCTGAAAGACTGCGCGCATTTTATAAACAAAGCGATGCATCGCGATGACGTGATGACGTACGGACAAGCAAAAAGTATTGGCCAAGGCCGAGGCAGTGTGAGTACAAACGGGGCTGGGGCGCGGGGGGAGAGGGAGGGGGGACAAGTACCCTAAAGCCCGGGGCGCGGCACGGAAGGACAGTGTGAGTAGGCCCTAAGAATGTGTTTTGTCCTATGTTTTAAGAAGAAGAAGAATTACTTTCTTTATCCCGCACAGAGAAATTTAATTTTTTCACTCTTATTATCATACATGTTACACACACAGGCCCGAAATACACACATGCAAAACAGGACCTATACATGCAATTAAGGAGAGATGTTAGAGCGAGGGGGCTGCCAGTGACCAGCGCCCTGAGCAGTTGGGGGTTCGGTGCACACCGGGACGTGAACCAGTGACTTGAACCACTGACCCTACGGTTCCCAGCCATGTCACCTATGGACTGAGCTACTGCCGCCCCAAGAACCCTAAACCTGTTAATTGTAATTCCAGTCACACTATTGATGGCCAGCTTTTTACTTCCCCTCCTTGCTTGGACCACACCCGCCTTTGAACTCAACCTTTATTTTGATCTCAACTATACCTGTACCCGTAACATCCTGTGACTGTATGCGGATGTTATCACAGACAGACATATAAACATCTTGCAAATTACTCAAACCAATCCTTTGTGGTCATTCCTGCTACTCTAGGTGTCTGCAGCACCACATTTTGCTCTGATGACACACACACACAGACTTCCAAGGTGAAAACAATACCAGCGCTGCTGTCACAGCTGGTAAAAATGAATGAAATCGGGGGACAACAAGCCCCAGGTTCAGGTTCAGATTCAAACTAACGAGCCCACTGTGAGAACTTTCCTGTGGGTGTTGGAAGTTTGTCGTTGTCACCCTCTGCTCTCACACTGCCTTGAGTTTTGTGTTCACTTGCGGGTTGATCCATGCCAAGATAACAAACACTGTAGCGTCTCAGTATATACTGTGTTCAGTAATTCAGTTTCACATGAGCCAGCTGAGTAAAATGAACAAATGTCATTACTTGTTTGTCTGTATGGACCTTTGTGTCAAGCAGGAAGAGAGGCAGATCAAAGGAATGGAGGGGTGAAGGGTGAAAGAGGACACTGACTCGACCAGTCGATTCATAATGTGCTCAATCAAACGGTATTCATCTTGGTGGAGGTGTTTAAAAACCAAAGAGAACGAGCATCAGTGCGAGGAGCATCTTAAACCAACGCTTTGTTTACTGAGGGGGAGAAAATGGAGAGGAAAAGCAACAGACCACAGATGAGCATCTCGCGTGTGCACACAGATTTGTGCAGCAAAGCCAACAGGAGCGCAGCAGATGCAGTAAACAGTCACAGACAATGAAGAGGCTGCACTCAAAGCAACATTGTGTTGTTATTATTGTGGATTTAATGTCTATATCCAATGAAAGAAACATTGGCCAAAAAAGAAAAGAAAGCAAAGAAAAGTTGCTGTTGACCCTTAAAGGTTGAATCTGTAGAATGAGCAGAACAGCGCCACCTAGTGTCTCAAGATCGTAGTCGCAACATCAAAAAAATAATTGTTGTGTTAAGTTTGTCAACCCATCTGTTCCGGCATAGGGCACCATAAAACAAGTATTGCGGAGGAGTTAGACTAACAGTTAGCGTTAGCCGTTAGCCTTAGCCTTAGCCGTTCCAGCTAAGTGCAGATGAAAGTGATGTTAGCATCCAGGAGCAGCGTAGCCATGTGGGCGTGCGTTTGAATGGCGTTCCTCTCCTTTCTCTCAGTCCATGGAGTGAATGCTCGGCCTATAGTGACTCTGGTTGTTGCCCGTCTCCGCTCACTCAGCTGCTGGGACAAAGAACGCCCCCTTCACTGAGGCTCCCAAGCAGCTGCAGGTTTGGCTAACTCCATTTCACCCAGTGCCAGCCTACAGTAGCTGCACCCGACAACAGACAACCCTGGCAACCAGCAACGCCCAACGCTATTGGCTGATGCCATGGAAACACAACGGGACAGGAAGTTGGTGTATTATTAAAGATATATATAGCTTTTAATAAAGATTGTACATATTCAATTTTTAATATAAAACCACACCATATTATTTCATATTAGTTTGTTTTCAAAGCTATCTCAATTGAAAATAGCCAGGTCATGTTAAAGTTTACCTCACCTGTGTGTGTGATACATGTTAAGCAGCCTTAAAAAAGGCCTATCTTAACGTGTGACACCTGCAGCAGTGGGATGTTCTGCAGTGCTGGCAGCTCTGTGCCGTCACTCCTCAGTGTGTGTCACAGCTCCATGGGTTTGGAAAATAGTCTGTCTCAAACTCATATATGAATAACACTATGCAGCCTTCAAATGTGTTTTGGGTTGTGGTTTTAAATCAGACTTTCTTCACCTTTACTTCCACAAAGGCAGCATTGTGTTGATTTGTGGCACCTCAAAGCGCTGCCTTTGTCAAAGCTCACAGGGTCCTGAGTCAGAGGCTTCATTAAACATCACGGAGGATGTGATCCATGTAATAAGTACCAGGTTTAACATCTGGTAAAGTGCGTGGACAGTTGCTAAATATAGGTTTTGCTAAAGCATCCAATCCGCGAAAGCTCCCAGGAGCCTGGTGTCAGCAACATCTTCTTGAAGAGAGAAATACCTGCAGTGTGGCTGTCAGTGTTAATCTCAGCAGCCGATGGTGGGAGTTCTTTGCCTTTAAACTGTCAAGGTGCTGCGAGGAAGAGGAGCTGCGGCTGACGAGGAAAAGTTTGGAGACAAAGAAGGTGGAGATTTCTGATTTGAATGTCAGAACAAAGTCTCCTCCTTCTCCTCTAATCTTCTGTCATTTCTCCAAACTGAGAATTTGATAACGTGTACTTTTTGTCCTAGACCTCATTATGTTGGAGAGCCAAATTCACTGAATACATTCAGAAAACACACACATACACACGTCTTTCTGGTCTTAAAATGGAAACGATAGATCGTTCCAGGTCATCCAGGTTTGTCTCACTGCAGTGTCACACATCACACCTACATGCGCTGTAATGCCCCTCTTTTGGTCCCAATGCCCTTGCTCCAAAAGAACAACACACGTGCATCTACAGAGAGATGTAGACAGTCCTTAGTTTTAAGGGGATGCAAACCAAAAACAGTCGGCACCCACCGGTTCTGTGTCAGCTTAGGGCGCACTCACACTGTCCTTCCGTACCGGTCCAAACAGGTTTCACAGGTAAAGTCTTGTTCGTTTGACCAGTGTGAGTGCACCCGCACCGCGCATAGCTGAGGCCAGCTGGCCGTCCACGGCCCGTCTGGGAGAGGTGGGCTTTTGTAGAGCGTGTTTGCACATGTACGAGTACGAGCGTGCGCACGTGTACGAGCACGAGGCCTACGGCGGTTCTGAGGTCATTTCCTGTGCGCCTGTTGGGACGTACAAAAAAGAAGGAGGGACCATGCGCGGACATTTCAAACAATGGCGGCGAAAGGTTCACGGTGTGATGCGGAGGTGGAGTGTTTACTGCAGATTTGGTCGATGAAAAGATTCAAAAACAGTCGACAAGACGCACAAAAACTCCGAGGTCTACGGAAAGATCTGGAAACAAAGCCATGCATCGCCATGACGTCATCAATGCGTGTGGCGTGTTACGGCGTGATGACGTATGGACAGCAAGAAGCATTCTCCGAGGCCCAGGTAGTGTGAGTACAAACGGGCCTGGAGGGGGGGACAAGGACCCTAAAGCACGGGGCGCTGTGCGGAAGGACAGTGCGAGTGCGCCCTTTAATTGCCATTCTGTCGGCCTTTTTTAAAACCAAGAGCGCCATCTGGTGGGCTCAACAAACAACTAATGCTGCATGAAGCCAGTATCAAATACTGACAACAATGGGAGGTACTCACGTTCACTAACGAGCTCGGATTACAACACACACACACACACACACACACACACGGAGTGACGCCACTATATTATATATTATTTGTTTGCTGCATAAGGCTGTTTTTCTTCAACCATTGTTACAAAGTTTTGGTTTCAGGGTATCCTTTCAAGAGGATGCATCTAAGAATATCTCATCCTTCCTGACAAGTAATTATTATTATTTCTTTATTTTCCAGCCTTGCATCATTTTCACTGACAGAAAAACAGCAATTACCCGACACCGCAAAGCGTTTATGCATGAAATGTAATGGAGGAAAATGTGTCTATGTAGCATCATGAGGAAAAACGTGCTCAAGCTTTCGATTAGCACAAACAAATTACAGTAAATGTTTAAATGTACAAAACAGAGAAAGCATTTCTCAACACAAAAATAAATAAATAAATAAAAGATTCATGTCTTTTAAGCTAAAAGTCTAAACTTTTGAAGTGGAATAGATTTAGAGGAACGCCTTCAGGACCCCCCGGGATAAAAACAGGTCATTACCAAAGCTGACGTACATTGTTTGTCCTCCATCCAAGGACGTATTCTGGGACAACGGACCCCAGGACACAGACATGTAAGAGGCGCCAAACTCTGTCTATGTAAGAAGAAGACATCCAAATTCAAAGAGTTGATTATTTGTCAAGATCTGGTTCTGTCAGTGCCCTCCTCTCCCTCGTCTTGTGTGCGTTTGTCTCCCTCTGTCTGTGTTTCCCTGCATGTGCTTTCCCCTGTCTGTCTGTAGGTCCGGTAGGCGTTCCCCAAAGCTGCAGCCTGTTAGCTGATTACACCAACACCTTAAAAGCCTGAAGCTGGCAGACATGCAGCGCCGGACCGTCGTCGACCCAACCTTGGTAAAACTATTCCCCCCGGACTGGCATCCCCCCCTTTCTCGTAGTGATTTTCACGCTCCCCGTTGTAAACTTACTAATCGTGTTTATGTGTTCTGTTTTCTCTCCGTAGTTTCCCGTGTTCCCGATCTCCCGTCGTCTCCCCGTTCTTGTATTTCCGTGTTTGTTTAGTTAGTCTTGTGTTTGATTATCTGTAGTGTTTTTCCGTTTGTATTATTAAACGTTTAATTTGTAACTTTCTTTTTGTCCGTGTCTGCATTGAGTCCACCGTTGTGTTATTCCTGTACCGTTCATGACACTTTTGGTCGTTTCGTAGTCATTTTGGGTCTCTTTGTGGTCATTGCGCACCTATTTTCAGACAGTTTGCATCTTTGTGTGGTGGTTTTGCGTCTATTTTTAGACATTTTACGTGTCTGTCGTTGTTTTGCTTCTCTCTGTGGTCATTTTACATCTATTTTTAATCATTTTGCGTATATTTGTCGTCATTTTTGTCACTATGTGGCCATTGTGTGTCTATTTTCAGTCACTTAGCATCGCTGCGTAGTCATTTTGCCTGTATAGGTCCATTATATGTACATTATGTATCGGTCCATAATCCACTATTAGATTCATTACCCACTAAAGAGTCATGCAAATTGCTACTCTACCGATCCTCCTTGGATTTCATCTACAGCATGATCATGCCATTTATTCTCCCCCCTCGGTTTATGCATTATTCATGAAATGAACTGTGGCTGATGTAAGCTCCACACCTCTGTCATGAATTAAAAACCATCTTCGAGGTGAGTTTGCATAAACAGGTTCAAGACTCCCGCCAAAGATTTCCCATTATTACCGTTCATGTGGTTGCTCAGTAAATAATCACGGTCGGGAAAGAGCAGCATCATAAATGCCTTTGGTCCAGGTGTTCAGGTGTTTTGGAGGGGGGTAAAACAAATTAAAAAACAACTTCTGTCCTCTGTTAACTCCTCAAGGATGCACCTGTATATTTTTCTACTATCAACGGTCGCTGCAACCCTTACTGTCTCTGCCTTCTCTCATGTGAAAAATAGGATTCTCCCTTTAAGGGGCCGCCATTGGCACTCTTCAATGTTTGTAACTATTCCAGTGTGTTTGATCGATGCCTGGTAGGATGTTTGATCTATAACCACAATAGGATGTTTGATGTATAACCAGTAGGATGTTTGATATATAACCAGTAGGATGTTTGATCTATAACCACAATATGATGTTAGATCTATAACCAGTAGGATGTTTGATCTATAACCACAATATGATGTTTGATCTATGACCAGTAGGATGTTTGATCTATAACCACAATATGATGTTTGATATATGACCAGTAGGATGTTTGATCTATAACCAGTAGGATGTTTGATCTATAACCACAATATGATGTTTGATATATGACCAGTAGGATGTTTGATCTATAACCACAATATGATGTTTGATCTATAACTAGTGGGATGTTTGATCTATAACCAGTAGGATATTTAATCTATAACCACAATATGATGTTTGATGTATAACCAGTATAATGTTTAATCTATGACCAGTGGATGTTTGGGGTGGGGCGACTGTGACTCAGTGTCATAGTGGGTCGTCCTCCATTCGAGAGATCGGCGGTTCGATCGGTTCGGTTTGGCGGCTCGATCCCCTGGTCGACATGTCAAAGTGTTCTTGAACCCCGAGCTACTCCTCGTGCTGCGCACGGGTGTGTGAATGTGGTGTGAATGGTTAGATTAGATGCTATGTAGATGTCCACTGCCATCAGTGTGAATGTCCAGTAGGAGGTTTCATGTTGTCCCGGTTGTTGCTGGTTGGCTTCTGGATCAAGAGATCCAATTCAAGGGGACCAGCTACTGTACTTATACGTGGGACCTATTTTTAGTTGGCGCGGCTGGGATTTTCATTGAACAGCGCGCTGCATAGTCTTTATTTGTTGGGTACACCACCTGAAAATTCTCAAAATGAGGCTATTTTATCGAGAAACTGTTTTGGTTTCACACAGTTTTACTTTGGATAAAGTTAGTAGCAGCTTTTATTTTGAAGAGTCCTCCTTTGGTCGTATTTGTTTATCTTATTTGAACAGCACACAAGGGTCCATTTTTCCTGAAAGTGTAAGTTTCCTCTAAATAAATAACCTCCATTTACCAGTTTCCAGCGGGTTTTATGTTGCTTCCTTTCTCCCTCACAACACTAACACACTAACAATCAAACCATAGTCAATATTTCAGCCCCTCGCTCGCTGCTTACCCACTTTGTCCATTGCATCTTGCTGACAGTGTGGTGCACATGAACCCATCTCCCCGGCCTCTTCATCTCTTTAAGGACATCCGTTTAGCAGCACTCAGATGACCGGAGCAAATTAGCCTCTGTTCTGGTTCAGACCTAATTTTTTAGACTAATGCTTCAAATCATGTTGCAGCCAAACAACTCAGCAGGGGCACTGCCCTTTTGATCTTGTTTGTGATGATGAATGTTGAGTATAAGCGGTGCTTGATTTAAATACAGCATGTGACACAACAGATCATGCAATTAGGTTTCTGGCTGGACTGCTTGGATACTCAGTTTCCTTGCTGAATCCCTACAAAACAGAGGGATGCCTGAGGACCTCGACATATAGAGTCAACACTTCTATGCACCAGTGGGAGCTCTCGGATCAGTCGCTTGTACACACTCTAAGAAATGTGATATCAAGAAAATTCACCCACTTTTTAACACATACACTCATTCATGTTTATCATCACTCTCCTTAACAGCCACCATGCTGCATTTTAACTATCATCGCTCACTTACAGAGCTGATAATCGCATCTGCAACAGTATTCACTGGAACAGCCTCTGTGCATCAGGAGCCCATTAAACAAAGACTCATTTTAAGATTCCTCTTTTTACTCATAAGGCCGTGCACGCTCAGACTGTAACACCCTAAGATCACCAAGAGGCATCTTAAATCCACAGACGAATCATTTCTCGCTGTCCCCAAAGGCAAATTAAAGTCAAGAAGGGTCAGTGAATTGCATCAGTGTTTGAGTGTATTGTGTATGTACGGCTTCAACTAAGGGTTCTTCTTTATCAATAGATACAGAACTGTCTTTGCCCCCTTACAGATTTCTTCTGTTCCTAGCGTTTTTGTCACAATTACATGCTTCAGGTCATCAAACAGATTTTAAAACCTGAGTAAATACAAAATGCAGGTTGAATGCAAGATGATTTAATTTCCTAAAGGAAAAATAAAACCAATCCAAACCAACCTGGCCCTATGTGGAAAAAGCAATTGCCCCCTAAACCTAATAATTGGTTGTGCCACCCTTGGCGCCAACAACTGCAATCAAGCGTTTGCAATAACTGAGTCTGTGAGTCTTTCACATTGCCGTGGAGGACTTTTGGCCCACACATTGGAGGGTTCTGGAGCATGAACAGCCTGTTTTAGGTCACGTCACAGCATCTCATTCAGATTTAAGTCCCGACTTTGACTAAACCCTTCATTTTGAGCCATTCAGAGGTGGACTTTCTGGTGTTCTTCGGATCGTTGTCCTACTGCGTAATCCAAGTGCGTTTGAGCTAAAGGTCACAAACTGAAGGGCAGACGTTCTCCTTCAGGGTTTTCTGGTAGAGAGCAGAATTCATGGTTCCATCAATTACGTCCGTAGCCGAGGCCCTGAAGCAGCGAAGCAGCTCCAGACAAACACACTACCACTGCCATGTTTGACTGTTGCTATGACGTTTAAAAAAAAAAAAATACTGGGTAAGTTTTACGCCAGATGCAACAGGATGCACACGGACGTGGCTAACAGTGGTTAGCTCGGGGCAGCACGGTGAAGGCATTCAAAGGTCTTTTTTAACCACTAATGCTGCTGAAAATAACAGCACATCTCTGCAGCAGCATGAGAAGAGTCCCTACACACACAACAAAGCACCAATGGGCTCCTTCCACTGTAATGGACTTTACTATGAGAGGAGCTGGTACAGGGGCCAGTAGGTAAGTCTTTAAAACACTCTTTACTAAACTCTGGGTTCACTAACTACGCTGTTGCTGCTTTGTTTTGTGTGTAGGGACTCTTCTCATGCTGCTGCAGAGGTTTGATGTTATTTTCAGCAGCATTAGTGGTTAAAAAAGACCTTTGAATGCCTTCACCGTGCCGCCCAGAGCTAATCATCAGTGTCTGGCTGTTAGCGACTGTCGGGACATCTCTGTTAATAGTTGTTAAAAAATGGTCTTGATGGCTTATTATACTTATTGGTCTAGAATTAACTTCTTTGACCCTTCACAAACTCAGAGATCAGGAACTTGCAGCTCAGCTGAGCTCACCTAAAATGGCTGCTTTCAGGTCCAATTCACAAGTGTGAGACGCAGCGTACTGCACTGATGTTTGATGTCAAGGGGGCTGCATAGTTAAAGTGACATTAAATAAGCCATTGAGACATTTTTTTATGTGTAACAACTATTAACAGAGATATTCCGGAGAGTCGCTAACAGTCGGTAATGGACTTGAATGGACTTTACTATGAGAGGAGCTGGTACAGGGGCCAGTAGGTAAGTCTTTAAAACACT
Organism: Echiichthys vipera; assembly: GCF_963691815.1. Taxonomy (NCBI): domain Eukaryota; kingdom Metazoa; phylum Chordata; class Actinopteri; order Perciformes; family Trachinidae; genus Echiichthys; species Echiichthys vipera. The sequence goes on along the minus strand of NC_139836.1, from coordinate 1,984,915 downwards.
CTTTTAATAAACTCTGGCTTCACTAACTACGCTGATGACGCTTTGTTGTGTGTGTAGGGACTCTTCTCATGCTGCTGCAGAGGTTTGATGTTATTTTCAGCAGCATTAGTGGTTGAAAAAGACCTTTGAATGCCTTCACCGTACTGGATTTCTCTGTTAAAAGTTGTTACACATCAAAATTTCACTTTAAGAGAGATTCCTTTTGCACAACGGGCCAGGTTGGTTTTGCTTTTCTCCCTTAATAAATGAAATCATCTTTTAAAAACTGCATTTTTTATTTACTCGTTTTACTTTTGCCTGATATTAAAATGTGTTTGATGATCTGAGGCAAGTAAGTAGTGAAAATGTACAAAATGTTAATAATGAAATGTTCTTTTAAGTTGCCGTGTTTAAAGATAGAACAACAAATGCTTTGATTGTTTTGTCTCTTGCAAACAATTGTTCTTTTTCAAAAGACTAATCAACTTATCAATTAAGTTCTTGATGTCATTTCATCTTACTTAAATGCATTTGACACTGAGGTGAGATGTGTATGTGTATGCTACACTATCGTTTAACTGTTACACAGACATTTTTAGATTTCAGTAATTTAAAAAACTTGGCCGACTTTGTGGGTAAGGGCGCCCTCCCACTGTTCCTCCGTCCCGTGCCCCGTGCTTTAGGGTCCTTGTCCCCCCCTCCAGGCCCGTTTGTACTCACACTACCTGGGCCTCGGCGAATGCTTCTTGCTGCCTACACGTCATCACGCCATAACACGTCACACGCATTGATGACGTCATGGCGATGCGTGGCTTTGTTTCCAGATCTTTCCGTAGACCTCAGAGTTTTTGTGCGTCTTGTCGACTGTTTTTGAATCTTTTCATCGACCAAATCTGCAGTAAACACTCCACCTCCGCATCACACCAACGTGAACCTTTCGCCGCCATTGTTGTCGTTAAATGTCCGCGCATGGTCCGTCTTTTTTTTTCTTTCTTTCTATGTCTGAACAGGCGCACATAAAATGACGTCAGAGCCGCCGTAGGCCTCACGCTTGTGCTCGTACACGTGCACATGCTCGTGCTCGTACACGTGCAAACGTGCTTTACTAAAGCCCACCTCTACCTAAAGGGCCGTGGACGGCCAGCTGGCCGCAGCTAGGCATGGAGCGGTTGCACTCACACTGGTCAAACGGACTAGGCTTTACCTGTGAAACCTGTTTGGGCACGGTACGGAAGGACAGTGTGAGTGCGCCCTAAGTTTACTTTACAAAATACAGTTGTGATGAAAAAAAAATCTTGTAGATATACGATGACTAATCCACTCATGGCTGTGCATTAACATTTGGCACATCTGCTGTTTGCACCACATCCACATTGTGATTACAGTGTCTGTTGTCCGTATATATGCATTATTTTTTAGTATCATATTTAAAACCATGTGTTACGAGCTGTGTATTTACCGAGCCCTAGGTGAGAATGAATGGAGTTGATGAGGATCTCCGAGAAAACATTTAACAACCTCTCTGAAGCCACCTGCTATTTTAACTCGTGCTTATTAAAACACAATCATAAAAATAAGTGTTTATACTATCCCGACACTGCTTCATACGGTAAACAAGACATTGGCTGCTGTGTTTTCTGTGGAAGAGTCAACAAGAGTCACACACACGCCTTCCAGATGGGGCTGAGATGACATCTTAAGATCTCTGGTGGATTTCTGGCGAGCAGAGTCGGACCGATGTGATGGTGTTTGCTTACAGTGCGCCGCCAAGGCTTTATGAGTCTGATGCACACATGAACTCCTTTTTGAGGCGTCTGTACGTGGGTTTGCAGGTAGGTAGTGTTCTGCAGTATGTACAGTGCTGTAAGTACAACATAAAACATACAGTATCTTGAGCATTCAGAGTCTTAAATGTGATAAGCCTACACCAGATTTCACCTATTTGGCATGCCCAAATTTAAAAGCTTATAGCAGAAGAACTGTGTGACCAATATGCAGGTTTGAGGCCTAATCTGAAAGGAAACATCTTCAATCTTGTGCAAATGTATTTGTTAAGCATGTGGCTGAAACACAACCTCAACTACTTCCTTATTCATATTTCAATAACAATAACTAAGACGTGCTTTATGCCACAAAATTCAAATCACCATACATACAGTCTACATCATGTCAACACCTGGATGTATTTTCAGGCCTAATCTTATGGGCGTCATATATTTGTTCAGATGTGCCTTCCGTTGAGACGGCGACAGCGTTTTTGGGACTTAACGCAAAAAGGGGAAACCCCCCTCCAGAGTGTAAATGTTAAAAAGTCTCCAGCGTTGTGTCTGCGTGTAAAGGTAAAAACACTAAAGTGAGCTCTGATCTGCTCCAGCGTTGTGTTTGCGTGTAAAGGTAAAGACACTAAAGTGAGCTCTGATCTGCTCCGGCGTTGTGTTTGCGTGTAAAGGTAGAAACACTAAAGCGAGCTCTGATCTGCTCCGGCGTTGTGTTTGCGTGTAAAGGTAAAAACACTAAAGTGAGCTCTGATCTGCTCCAGCGTTGTGTTTGCGTGTAAAGGTAAAAACACTAAAGTGAGCTCTGATCTGCTCCAGCGTTGTGTTTGCGTGTAAAGGTAAAAACACTAAAGTGAGCTCTGATCTGCTCATGCCGGCTCATGTGTTCCCGTAACATCCGTGTGCAGAGTTCAGGTAAACAACAACAAACATGTGGGACTTAGTGTGGTCCCAGACTTCAGGTTGGCTATCAAGGTGCGTCCGAAAGTGTAGACGTTGTTTTCCAGCAGGTCTCCGGAGAAGTTGACGGGCATATCAAGTATAACATTACTTGTGACGTGTAAAACAACAGAAAGCAAACTTTTCACTGTGTCTCCTTATGGATCATAAAGTTCTGTGGCGTTTGATTCGTTGGTGTAGGATTACTCTGGACATTTTATAAAATATATTAATGATCTCTAAACATGGGGGTCGTGCAACAGTGGAAAGCCAGCAGTCCAAAATATTCTAACTACATCTCCAAGTGGTTTCCTCACACAGTGCTTCGGCTCATTATCTGTATTTGTCACTCGGTTGCACACAAACATACTCGGAGGCAAGTCTTCCCCCTGCCAGCCGTTTGACACGTTCTCCACCAGCGAGACTGGCACTCTTTATTCCCATGGTGACAATGAGCCTCACATGTTCCGTCTTTCTGTGTGTATGAGGATAGTACGGATATACACACCATCACTCTTACAACACACACACACGGACACACACACACACACACACGTGTCTTTGTGCTAGCATGAGGTTGTTTCTCTTTCCCACTAACATACACAAGCCCCAACACAAGCACAACAACACACACAGAGACATGGTTTTAATTGCCTCTAATAGCCAGCATGTACACGCTTCCCTTGTTAGCTGCTGCCTGGTGGTGTGTAGGGAGCTGCTTAATGATCATTACTAACGGAGGAGGAACATGGAGGTGAACAGGGAGCCAAGGCAGAGAGAGCTGAGACTTACCAGAAGGGGGTTTAAGACAAAATTAAAGAATGCACATGTTTTAGTATGTCTGTGTTTGAGCATTCACATTAAAACAGTGTGTGTGTGTGTGTGTGTGGACGGGAACATGCGTGTTTCTGTGACCTTATACTGTGAGTCTTGTTAGCCTTTCAACATCCCATTCCCACTATAAGCCCACTAATGATGTACGATTATGCAACAATTTGTCTGTTTTGAATAAATATTCCTGAATAAACATGGTTTACCTCAGCGGGAGCTTCACGCACAGACATTCACCTCCCAGTGTGCCACTTCCTATCTGTGACTCACAAAGACCTGCTGCTTCTAGAAATGACGGAGTCGCTGGCAAAACATTTTGTTGTTTTACATGAAATAAATTACAAAGTTACGCTTATAAGTTAATTTGACATCGCCACGTAGCTGCCATTTATTTACTGATTGTAAGAGATTACTCGAGGGTTCATGCAGAGGGTAGTTGGTAGCAATTAAACCTTCAGACACTGAGCGGTTCTTGTTTCCATTGTTGCCAATGTAAGCACAATGTCAGTCCTGCAGCAGCAGGCGTCGAAAGAAGATGAGAGGAAATGGCTCCCACTCTTGTGTATTTGTGTGTGCACGGGGATTTTCCACTGCTCCTTGGTTGAACTTTCTTATCATGTGGCTTTGTGGACAAGCATGAACAAATTACTTAGAATGAAATTATTACCCCTTGACCTGTGTGGGGAGCTTGGCGCACTGTTATCCTTTCATGAAACTATCTGCGAAAAAAACCATGGGAGGATTCTTGAAGCTTGACAAACACATTCTTTGCAATACTAAAACCCTTTTATCATTCCAAGATGGTGAAATAGTAATCCATGCTCTAACCGCGGCTCGCCTTGACTACTCTTAACTCCCTGTACATGGAAGTCAGACACTTACATCTGCAGTATGTGCAGAATGCTGCTGTAAGGGTTTTAACTGGTTCCCATAAACGTGAGTGTATCTCCCCGGTACTTACCTCCCTCTACTGACTCCCAATCAGTTTTAGAGTTCATTATAAGAAGTCTAAGGGAGACGATGACGTTTATGCGACACATCGAAGCTTGTGGTTTGTTTACATCTACGGATCCAACATGGCAGCAGACGCAAAGTTACCTTTGGATGCAGGCTTAGATACGGTTCCAAGTCATTTACAACGCAAGTTTATTTTGAAAGAAGAGCAAACTTTGGTGTTAAACTATTTTGTTACCAACAAGAATGTCTTTGCCTGTCGCTCTACATACGTCATCTGGTATAATTGATACGAACGGCTATGAGATACGCACAGATGCATTTGATAGACATCTGTAGCACCAAATAACGGCTTTGGGCAATTGCAAACCACGCCTAAAATACAAGAAAATGAATGGGCAGTTCCCAGACCAAATCTTCTTGTGATTTGGATGCTTTAGCACTGCTAGGAAAGACACTGTTATGGTCTTGAACAGGACTCAATTTGCACTTGACTCTGTCTTGAGTAGGTCCTGACACCCTTTGGACTTGGTCTTGATTCGGACTCGACTGGACCTCATCTTGTACTCGGTGTAAAAACACGGTGGTCTTGACTACACTCTGCTCTACGTAGAACGCATTTGTCAGTCATTCACCTCAGAGATGTGCCTCTAGTGTTGTGGTGGAATCCATCCAGTGTAGTGACTGAAGCTGCTGCTGATGTGATACTGATGTTGCCATGGGATACTGCTACTTGTCTCTTGTTTCCATCAGAAAGTCAACGTTTCTTTTAAGCATGGCCGTGATTGTTCCCTCACCATCATGTTTCCTTAACCTAAACACATTTGTCTATTTTCTTCTGCACACATGCTGCTCAGGTTGTCTGGAAACCAAAATCATCCAGAGTGGTCAGTGTCTAAACATTTGTTGATGCCTTGTCCTTGCAATGTGGTCCATCTGTTCATAGTTAAAGGGATACTTCACCCATTTGCATTAAGCTTTGTATCATTATAAACCAAGTCATTTTTGAATGTTCCTGCATCATTCCCCTGAGACGGGAGAGAGCCGTATCTGTCTCTCATACACTTCCTCTGAGAGCTCATTTCTGTTCTTTTACAAGCTTTCAGATCCGTGGTTAGCACTAGCATCTCTTCCATTTAGCACAACAGAAGAGTAGGCTTAGCCGGGGGTTAGCTTCAGTTAGCTAGCCGCCTCGGCTGTTACCTGCGATGAAAGCGATGATCAAAAATGTGACATATGTGAGCGAGCGGTGCGATACAAGTATCTCAAGCGATTGTATCACGTCAATCGGGTTTGGTGTAAGCGCTGTAATATAGTAACGAGCGGCTACAGCTGATGGAGGAACAGAGGCGGCTACTGCAGATGCAGAGTTGGAATCGGTCTGCTGCACAGAATTTCAAGGATGTAAATGTCTTCGTGATGAAATCTCTGAGTCAGACAAGGACACGGTATGTGTCGTCGAGTATCCTATTTTCGCCCCGTATATGGACAGCAGCATCCTACACACATTTCAGAATCCCCATGGTGAACTGGAAACGCCAGCCGAGGCTAGCAGGCGCAAACGGACGTCTGACTGCAAAGGGAGTGTTTTTATTATTATTTTATTATAATTGTGGCATGTATGTTGTTGAGTCTCTGAGTCTTTACCTGCTCAATATGTAAAGTGTAAACTTTTGTTGCCTTTTGATACCTCTGATAGGCGGATTTATACACCAGTGGGTGTTTGTTTCATCTTTTGTACCAGTGGGATTTGACTGCGCAGCTGTGCATTGTGGTGCATGATGGGAGTTGTTGTTTTCAATCCACAAGCGCCATTACGTCACTTTCTGCCTTTTCTCTACCATGAAGGCACCACATTAGAAATGTATGTTATATCTCTACATATACAGTGGGTCATACGGTTTCCACAGGTGAAGTATTCCTTTAACAATAACTCAAAGAAAGATACTTAAGAAGTGTTTTAATACAAACAAGTAACATTCACATGAAACACCTTAAAAAGTGTTATTCTCAAAACTAATCCAACTAAAGAATGAAACTGAAACACAAGTTTATCTCTCTAAAGTAGATGCATGGTTTCTCTGCCTAATGTATTCTGGGACAGGCTCCAGGTCCGGTCCAGTCCAGTGACCCTGGCTAAATCACGATGTCCACCTTTTGTCCTAAGCACTGAACCCTAACCAATATTAATTGACAACACCTGCAAGCTTGATGTCAATGCATGAGGGAGTTCATTACGGTGCAAGGGCTTTAAATGGTGCAAGAGGAATGAGACCGCAGACATCACATCGGATCAGATGTTGTCGCAGAGGCATTTCTTCAGCCAGCAAAGTAATGAGGCTTAGATTGTATATGTAATGAAGTAGACTGTTATTCACTCCAAGCTTGTAGGATGAATAGTGATTTCGCTGGGTCAAATCAGATAAAAACATGTAGATACACAGCTGCAAAAAACAAACAATGCTGTTTACTGAGCTTTGTACGTGTAATCTCGTACTTGCAAACTCCCTAAGTCATCTTTAATTTGATCATAATAAGCTAGCACAGCTGTGGGACTCATTTAAAAGCTGCAAGATTGCTAAATTTCAAGAATGAAGTGTTTCAAATGTCGACAGGAGAGCCCTCAAAGTCTTGGAGATATAACAGTGGGATGGGCCCGAATATCTCTTAGGGCGCACTCACACTGTCCCTCCGCGCCGCGCCCCGGGCTTTAGGGTACTTAGTCTACGGAAAGATTTGTAAACAAAGGTACAAAGGTAGGACGTTTTTGAATATTTTCATCCGACCAAATCTGCAGTAAACACTCCACCTCCGCATCACACCAACGTGAACCTTTCGCCGCGATTGTTTTAAATGTCCGCGCATGGTGCCTCATATTTTCTATGTCCGAACAGGCGCACAGGAAATGACGTCAGACCCGCTGTAGGCCTCGTGCTCGTACACATGCGCACGCTCGTGCTCGTACATGTGCAAATGCGCTCTACAAAAGCCCACCTCTCTCAGACGGGCCGTGGACGGCCAGCTGGCCGCAGCTATGCGCGGAGCGGTTGCACTCACACTGGTCAAACGCACTAGGGTTTACCCGAAAAACCTGTTTTGGCCCGGTGCGGAAGGACAGTGTGAGTGCGCCCTCAGACCAATTGGTAAAGGGTCTGTGAGTCAGGGTGGACACGGAAAAAATGTAATATTCATTACGTTTACCTAGAGGCTCATTTGTTTTCTATGCACATACAACGCTGTTTTACATGCGCTCTCCGTATAGTGTCGTTGGCAGTGCAAATCTTTATCGACATGTTTTTTAATCTCTTTTTTTGCAAGAATTGCACTGCAATGTTTCAATTTGGTTTAATCCCGTTATAATGAGCTTGTTCACAGTTCAGGAGGGAAAGCATACAAAAAAAACTGGAGTAAAAGAAGAAAAAATAACTTTTTTAAGCTGAGGACAAAACAGATCAATGAATGTGAGCAATCAGCAACAGCGGTGATGTGCTTGAGTGCTGGGCTGAGTAGAAATGTTGCATGCTGAAAGAAAAGCCAAAGCAACAGAGCAGGAGACCAAGAGAGAGAAACCAGAGCACACGGCTCCGGACAGCTTTATAGGCCTGGCAGCTCATCAGCCAGGTGAGCCGAGTTACTAACGACCTGCCACTCCACTTCCTGCACAGGGAGGGGAAAACACTAACAGGCCAGTCAGAGCGAACACAGGAGGGGCCGTCACACCCACGCCAATGAGAAGGATCCAACTGTGCAAGGGTGAATCTGAGCAACCATTGATATGCAGGATAGTTGTGGATATACAAAGTGATGTTGCTAAATGCTTGTTTTAATGCCTCAAAGTGTTGAATCAGCAGTTAAATGTGTCAAGTCTCTTAATAAAGTACTGCCCACTCTATGTTCTAGTTTACATTAATGACATTGATGCAGAAACCTTTGTTCTTGTTTACGTCAGATGTGTCACAGGTGTTTTACAAGAGACACTTAATAAACATGTTGAATCATTACAGCCAGTTCCCCCCCCTGTTGCCCTCAAATTTGACTAACACCATTTATTCTAGGGGTCAATTTGACCGTACCAATCTAAACATCTGGAAAATGATCAAAATGAGGGATTTCTGTGTGTTTGTTTTAAAGTAAGTCTGTTATTTTAAGTGCTATTTTGTGTTATTTGTAACATCTGGAATGAAAGTAACGTCCGTTATCAAGGACAGCAGCATGAATTTGACCTCATATAATATTTGAATCGTAAAATAGACGATAATAATGATGATTAAATCATCCAGATGATCAAACTGACCCAAAGGAACACCGATGCCACAAGTACATGTACGATAAGAACAATATAAAATATATATAATCATGAAAATTTTAGGTTTTTTATGAGTTGTCCCCAAAAAATGAGGAAAAGTCATAAATATAAAGCAATAAAAAACAAAAAAATGACATTATTAAGAGATGTTAAACATTAAATGGGGTCAAATTGACCCTTAGGAGAACAGGAGGGTTAAGTCTTCGCACGTGCCCAGCAGTAACTCTGGATCATGAAAATCGCAGATGAAGAGTTTAATCTCAAAACTGTGATTCTGAGAGCACAGCAGCCTCTGATTTTACATAACTCTCCCTATACCACGGGCGGGCAAATCTAGTCCTGGAGAGCCACTGTCCTGCATGTTTTAGGTTCCTCCCTACCCTCACACACCTGAGTCTGACAATAATCAAACTGTGACGAGCTTCAGCTGCTTGATAACGAGCAGATCATTGGAATCAGGTGTGTTGGAGCAGAGAGAAACCTAAAACATGCAGGACAGTGGCTCTGCAGGACCGGAGTTGCACACCCCTGCACTGTATCACCGATCCAGTCAGGCTGCCTGTAGGCCTGTGTGTGTGTGTGTGTGTGTGTGTGTGTGTGTGTGTGTGTGTGTGTGTGTGTGTGTGTGTGTGTGTGTGTGTGTGTGTGTGTGTGTGTGTGTGTGTGTGTGTGTTTGTTTGAGTGTGTAATTCTGAAAGTGTGGTACCATATCCAGAGTTCTGCACTTTTTTTTCTTATAGTATGATTCAATATATTGATTAATTGCATCACTTTTTGCTGTATAATGGTTTATAAAATAGGTAGTTTCAAAGCACAGAATTAAGATTAACTATAATACAATCAACAGTAAAAATATAAATATGAATAACAATAGTTTTGGGAGTGAATACACTAGAAAGATATAAATAGTAGAAATAATGGCAGTTAAATATCTTTAACAATGATTTTCTGTCCCGTTGTTTTTCCATGGTAGCAGCCAATAGCGTTGGGCGTTGCTGGTTGCCAGGGCTGTCTGTTGTTGGGTGCAGCTACTGTAGGCTGGCACTGGGTGAAATTGAGTTAGCCAATCGTGCAGCTGCTTGGGAGCCTCAGTGAAGGGGGCGTTCTTTGTCCCAGCAGCTGAGTGAGCGGAGAAGGGCAACAACCAGAGTCACTATAGGCCGAGCATTCACTCCATGGACTGAGAGAAAGGAGAGGAACGCCATTCAAACGCACGCCCACATGGCTACGCTGCTCCTGGATGCTAACATCACTTTCATCTGCACTTAGCTGGAACGGCTAACGGGGGGAAAAAGATTTACATTTAAAGACTTGCTAACGTTAAGTACAGTCAGAAAAAGGATTGATTAGTCAAAATTAGTCGTAACCCTGTGGCGCAGGCTGATCGCTTGACACACTCAGCAACGAACATGGCAACCCGACTGCTGGAATTATTTTTTGTTGTTGCGACTACGATCTTGAGACACTAGATGGGGGTGTTCTGCTCATTCTCCATATTCAACCTTTAAGGTAATAGAAATATGAATAAAAATAATGGTGGTGGTGAACATGATAAAATGATATGAACAGTAGAAATAAAAGCTGTAATGCTACAATACAACCTTTAAATACTGTTGTTTTCACAAGTCATTTATAGTTTGTAATTTTGAATGAATGAATGCTTTATTTCAAACGTATAAAACATAAATTACACTTGAAGCACGAGTCATTAAAACCCTTTGTATGCTTGAAAAGGAGCAGGAAGAAGCATTAGCTTATTAATTCCTACCCTTCTCCACTTAGTATCTATACTATAGGTTTTCTAACTTCCTGTGTATCCTGGTTTTTTTAATACGGTCAACAAAACAAACAATAACCCACAAAACAACACAATAACCGCTTGTGTAAAACTAAATAAATGACAAGTATGGCTAAAAGTGAGAACCCTAGTGTTTGTCGTCCCCCTTCTTCTTCCCTGCACCTCGTAAACACCGTCCGTTTGTGCCGTTGTTTGAATTTGCTCATGGTTGGACGTCGTCTGAGCTCCTCCGCTCGTCTGTTCCACAGTTTCACTCCACAAAACATTTTAAAACTAGCCTTGCAACATACAGAGAAAACATAAATATAAACCTTTGAGGTTAGATTTGTAGTAAATTACCTAAAACATCTGAAATCACAACCATTTGTATATTTTAATTGGTTTTATTATAAATAAATATCTATAATTCTTTTTATTATTGACTAAATCCAGAGTTAAAGCGTGATCGTCACCACATTTACAATTATCTGGTATTTTTCCTGCCGTTAGATGTAACATATCTTGATCGCAGGCAGCCTTAAATTATTCCGACTCTATTTGTAATTAAGTTATCAAAACACAAATCTCAAGTAATCCATTTAAAGGCGTTCCCGGCTGATAGATGCCTCCTCAGCTCCGTTAGGTATATTAGAGGAGGAAGAGTCTGAGAGCTAAACGCATCACTCTGTTGTTCTTTAGATTAGCCTCTGCAGCGCCTATCTGCCAAAGTGATGTACAACAGCAGCTTTGAGCACTTGGAAAAGCGGGAATATAATCCATTATCGTCAGCAGCGACATCTCATTATCAGCTGTTCAGCTCATTGGATGTAGCATAACGCTAAGACCTTCAGCTGCCACACTACTCAGTTCCATTTGCGCGGGGCCAACACCAACTCCGAATCTATTGCTCTCACTGTGCTGTGATTCACTCTGGTTAATAGCATGTGCCAGATAGCGTTAACTTAATGTCAGTAAACAGCTTTAAATAAGAGAAGGAAAAAGTTTATTGTTCCTCTGAATGACCACGACTCTCACCTCTTTCAGAGCATAAAAGGAAATCGCACCAAGGCAATCCACCAGCAGACATTGATGCATTAATTGTTTGCGACTGTAGAAAATAAGACGAGGAGTTAGACTAAATTGCGCTCTTGGCAAAAACGCATGAATCTCTGACTCTTAACCCACCCTCGTATCCCATAAACCATGCAAAACCCAGAAGAGGCTCCCGTTGCTCACACTCGTAGGTCAGACAGGAAGCTTGTGCATGCGTAGGAAGCTCTACGATAACACTTTATTTGTATGTGAATGCCTGAAAAGGTCTGAAGAGGAGAAATTGAACCAATTACTGGTACCTCAGCACTCATGGTATAGCTCTGGCTGTAGCCACATGGAGCTTTGACAACAGCTACGCAGAAACCCCAATATGGTCTTTCCCTGGTTAAGGAAATAATTGGATTATTTGTTCCCCGCGTAAAAACATGAAATGGTTGATTGGAAAATGATGGAAAAACTCTTCCTCCGGGACAGTAGGTGGCGCTCCACCAACATCCAGCTGTTCTGAATACGTCTTTTTCTGCCGGTTCACCTCAAATCACAATTACTTAGAAAGCGGAGTGGAATGGACGACTTTCCGACTGAATCATGACAGAAATGGGTCTTCCTGGTTTAGCATTGCCATTAGCTTATGCCATAGCAGTTCGCTAGTCTTCCTGGGGTCCAGATTCCTGGTAGTGATGTTACCTGCCATTGCAAAGTCCTCAGTCGGTCTAAAGGCACCATTTCATTCATCGCTGGCACTTCACACTTACAGCGACCTGGAATCAGCTCCCTGAAAACTTCACCTTCATCCATTGGCTAACAAAGATGCTTCCTGGTTTAGTTGCAGTTTTCCCATTAGCCCATGGGTGTCCTATCCTGGTCCTGGGGGCCGCTGCCCTGCATGTTTTAGGTTTCTCCCTGCTCTAACACACCCGGTGCTAATGCTCTGCTCGTTTTCAAGCAGCTGAAGCTCCTCACAGGTTTGATAATCATTAGACAGAGTTAAGTTAGAGCACGGAGAAACCTAAAACATGCAGGGCAATGGCCCTCCAGGAGCAGGATTGGACACCTCTGCATTAGCCGATGCCATAGCATTTAGCTAGTCTTCCTGGGGTCCAGATTCCTGGTAGTGATGTTACCTGCCATTGCAAAGTCCTCAGTCGGTCTAAAGGCACCATTTCATTCATTGCTGGCACTTCACACTTACAGCGACCTGGAATTAGCTCCCTGAAAACTTCACCTTCATCCATTGGCTAACAAAGATGCTTCCTGGTTTAGTTGCAGTTTTCCCATTAGCCCATGGGTGTCCTATCCTAGTCCTGGGGGGCCGCTGCCCTGCATGTTTTAGGTTTCTCCCTGCTCTAACACACCTGATGCTAATGCTCTGCTCGTTTTCAAGCAGCTGAAGCTCCTCACAGGTTTGATAATCATTAGACAGAGTTAAGTTAGAGCACGGAGAAACCTAAAACATGCAGGGCAGTGGCCCTCCAGGAGCAGGATTGGACACCTCTGCATTAGCCGATGCCATAGCATTTAGCTAGTCTTCCTGGGGTCCAGATTCCTGGTAGTGATGTTATCTGCCATTGCAAAGTCCTCAGTCGGTTTAAAGGAAACACGCGCTGCTGCTCGTTGTCTTGGCATCATTGCCTTTGCCTCAGTCGGTCTAAACGCACCATTGCATTCATTGCTGGCACTTCACACTTACAGCGACCTGGAATTAGCTCCCTGAAAACTTCTGATAGTGCAGATCACCTTTATGCATTGGCTAACAAAGATGCTTCGCTGTCTCTCTGCAGTGCGACTAATTGAAAAGTGATGTTTTGAATCTCGAGAGGAATAATGTTATCAGATTACATATGGGTCACACACACCGCGGGGCCTTGGGCACACTTCATCTCAAAGGCCCCCGCCGCTTCAACACACTCAGACTGATGATGTGCAGACTTCTTCTACTCAGTGGTAATGGTGCAGACCCACTTTTTAGTCATGTTTAGTTGTTTTTGTGTATTTTTCAGAGCCATTTTGCAGGTGAAGCAGAACTAAGTGCTGCTGTTGGATGAACGAGCATGAACTTGTCCAAAACCTCCTGTCCCCCTCTCTCTCCCACCACATTGTACGTGTCTTTTCAGTGCATAATAAAGCCCCTACAGAATTATCTTTAAAACAACTTTTGGAAAAACTGAGAATTAAACAAGTTGGCAAAAACAATCCAATGAGCAGCAGAAGTGCAATATGACAAGATATGAGTTGAGTTATAATCAGATCTGTGAATAAATCAGAATAAATGCAGCATTGCAGGATTTGTAGATTTAATAAAATGATTCACTAGAAATCATATTGCATGTATGAATGGCCAAGAATGAGTGAAAAACTTTTCCCCTCTCAATGAATCGACAGAAAGCAGTAAGAGAGTGAGATAGAGAGAATATAAAAGAGAGATACAGAAAGATTGCCTCAGTCAATTACAGCCCTGCCCTGGCCCAGCAGCCTGGCCTGATTATCAGCTGCCCATCTCGGCTCTATCTAAATGATTTCACAAGCCGAGTAAATAAAGACATCTCTCACCAGGAGGGAGTCCTGCTCTGCAGTGCTGCCTGTGACCACCGGGGGTTGCTGTGTCAGTGAGATAAAAAGACATTTGTAGACCCTGATAACACAGTGGATCTACATGCATCATCTGCACGCGTCCATGGCTTCCCTCTGAGGGTGTGGCATCTGCAGCATCTCTTATCTTAAACAGAAATACTCTGTTCATGGAGATTCAAAGGCACCAGATATTTGATTGTGCATAATGAATAAAGAGTGGCTTCTGCTCCCAACACACCTGATTCACATGTATGACACAACAGCATCAAAACCAATAAAGAACAAAAGCAACTGTGTGTTTTCTTTGGAACCTCATTTTTCGGCATCAGCGACACACAACTAGACTTGCACTCATGTTGCTTGAATTGCCATAGCAACGGTAGTAGTTTGAACAAGATGAATCTGCTGAGCTCATGTTTCATCTGCTCTGAAGTCTGACTCATTCCAGGGCCGTCAAATACCACTGTTTTGTCACGATCTGCGGTGCGTCAGTGCCAAACACACCGAGCTTTCAACTGCAAACCCGTCCGAAAGCAGGTGCTCCAGGATGAAGCCAAACTCCAAGTAACGAAGCAGGTCAGGGAGGTGGATGACTCAAATAAACACCAGACTTTCACCCAGCAAGCCACGGTTTGTGGTCCATTCATGTCCTGTATCATGTGTTCCTGTATCGCTGTAGCTACAATACAAATCGCTCCATAGGAGAGGCGTTGTAGAAGACTGAGGGCAAATCCTTGCAGATGATTGAATGAACCACTTTATTGACGTGCTACTTCCGCCACCCACATCAAAACCAAGCTGTGACGCTGATGAGAGTGACGCAGGGAAAACCAAACCAAAACTTAGACTTCTCTTTATTGATCCTTTGGGATTACTCCCGCAACAACACCTTGGATATAGCAGCGGTGCAATCAGCCCAATGTCGGCAAATGATCAACGTCGTCTGTGCAAGAAAATTTGCGGATAACAGTCAACTTTTCCGCATGGCAAAATTCCTGGATGCGAGCCGCCATTGTTGTCTGAATCAAAACAGTCACTTCTCCACTGCGTCACATCTTTAAAAATCCCTCCAAGTGGTTTTTCACTGGTCCCCAAAACAAGCAGGGCGAAACGAAATTCATCTGGAGAGAGTCAGGTTGATTAGGTAAAAAGACGTCCATCGTAGGAAGTGTGGATCTTGTAGAGAGAAAGGCTTAGAAGAGAAGAAGAATTCCTTTATTTGTCCCGCAATGGGGAAATCCAATTTTCACTCTATTATTTTTCAATTTACACACACACACACACACACACACACACACACACACACGCACGCACGCGCGCACACACACACACACACACACACACACACACACACACACACACACACACACAATGGAGAGATGTTAGAGCAGTTGGGGGTTCGGTGTCTTGCTCAACAGGCACCTCTCCAGCCACCACGCTCCATTCATGGTCTACACAGGGACTTGAACCAGTGCCCCTTTGGTCAGCCAAGTCACCTATGGACTGAGCTACTGCCGCCTCAAGGAACCCACCAAGGAACACCAAGTCCATTTTGTGCCTACACGTAAACAACAACCCTTTACCGTAGCATTTTCAGGTCAGACGACTGTTTTATCTTTGCAACAGAGATGTGTAATGTTTTTAGAGGGCAGTAGCAAATGATGCCATATACGGATGTGAAGTTATTATATGTTGTTCTGGGGGAAATTACAATTTCTTTTGTTGAATTTGGAGAACCTTTCAGTTGAGTGCAGTATCAATAAAGGGTCTTTCCGCTCATCTTCTGTAATAGGGTTGTGTAAGACAAAAATGTTGATCCACCGGTCTAAAGGGAGCGATTCTGCGTTACTTGCCGGCGACCAATTTGCTCGAGCGAGTGCAAGTAAAAGCATCTCACTAACTGAATAAATATGATGTTAAACCTTTGTTTCCTCTCTGGTCTCGGAGCTAGACTGCGCCTCAAAACAAAGCAAAGTGTCGTGGGATGAAGATTGAAGTTCAAAGATAAAGAGTGACAGGGACAAAGGGAAGAGAGGAGAAGAGGCAAAGGGGGATTTAAAAAAAAAAAAGGTAATGGAAAGAAGAAAGAAAGGCTGACAACAGAGCTTTTGGTGAGCTGGAGGAAATTGAAATGCAGATGGTTAGGTGTTCTGTTAAGCTCTTATACCTCTGCCTATTCTCAAAGCCCCGTCTCTAATTTCGCTCTCTTCACACTTCTCTTTAACGTTTCTTTTTCGATTCCTTTCTCCCCATTCCTCTCTTTTATCTTTCCCTTTAGTTCCCTTTTATAGTCTATCTTGTTCTCCATTCTGTGCTCCCCCATCTTCATCAGCGCCGCTCTTTCCTCCCAGTTCCTGTCTATCTCTCCGATCCAAACCACATCTGGCAATGAATTCTCTCCCTGGCAACGGGCTGTGCACCCCGAGGTGCTGCAGGAGTCCTTGGCCAGAGGGAGGTAGGTCTCTTCTCTTAGATCTTATAACACAACTCTGCCTGTGGTCATGTCACACTGGAGAGAGATTCCCACTCTTACACACACAAAAATTATACTGTAACATGTCACACACTGCCATATTAATAAATAAACACATTGTGACACCAGAGAGCTCCGGTGTATTCCACCAAGGGCGTTTTTGAACATAAATGTGCATCTGTGCTGTGTAATGAATAATAAAAGCTACCATTTCAACATGGAGGTGTAAGTCTCTTGTAATTCTGAAGTAAACCAGATACAAGACTTTAATTTAGATCTGTGAGGGCGCACTCACACTACCTGGGCCTCGGAGAATGCTTCTTGCTGCCTATACGTCATCACGCCGTAACACGTCACACGCATTGATGACGTCATGGCGATGCGTCCCTTTGTTTCCAGATCTTTCCGACCAAATCTGCAGTAAACACTCCACCTCCGCATCACACCAACGTGAACCTTTCACCGCCATTGTTTGAAATGTCCGCACATGGTCCCTCCTTCTTTTTTCTATGTCCCAACAGGCGCACAGGAAATGACCTCAGAACCGCCGTAGGCCTCGTGCTCATACATGTGCAAACACGCTTTACAAAAGCCCACCTCTCTCAGACGGGCCGTGGACGGCCCTCTGACCGCAGTTATGCGCGGAGCGTTTGCACTCACACTGGTCAAACACACTAGGCTTTAGCTGAAAAAACGGTTTTAGCCCGGTGCGGAAGGACAGTGTGAGTGCGCCCTGAGTTGACTGAGGCACTGGACATAAAACAAAGGAGACTGTGTGTGGGCTCTGGTGGGTTCAGATCCCACTTCCTGATGGTCCATTTTTATCTCGTGTGCAAACCTTGGACCTGAAAAGTGGGTATATGCTCACTGTGAGTTAGAGTTAACGTTGACTTCTGTGATTCTGGATCATGATGTATTTTTCTAGGTCGGGTACTGGGAAGAGGGTCATGACCGAAAGAACGAGATCACGTGTACAAGCCGCCGAAATGTGTTTCCTCAGGAGGGGGGCTGGAGTCTCCCTTAGAGAGAGGGGGAGAAGTTCAGCATCCGTGAGGAACTCGGAGTAGAGCCGCTGCTCCTTTGTGTTGAAAGGAGCCAGTTGAGGTGGTTCAGGATCATCTGGTAAGGATGAACCCTGGGCGCCTCCCTAGGGAGGTGTTCCAGGCACGTCCAGCTGGGAGGAGGCCTCTGGGAAGACCCAGGACCAGGTGGAGAGATTAGATCTCCACACTGGCCTGGGAACGCCTCAGGATCCCCCAGTTAGAGCTGGTTAATGTGGCCCGGGAAAGGGAAGTTTGGGGTCCCCTGCTAAAGCTGCTGCCCCTGAGACCCGACCCCGGATAAGAGGCTGAAGATGAGATGGGTACTGGGGAGACACCAAATTTCTCTTTTGGGTCTTGAGGTGACACAGTCTGGGAACCTCGCCTTTGCAGCGCCATCGCCTCCTGTTGCTACGTGAGAAAGGGATGACAGAAATACGGCATTATCACTTATAATGTGATAACTTTGACTTTTTTGAGCACCAGCCAACATGACTATGTCTATGACTATGTAATCATTTTGTAACAAAGTCTATTTAAATATATCTGTTCTTCATTGATACAGTTTCATTATTCTTTAAACTTCAGACTAATTGACTTCCACGGTATTTAAATTAATAACATACTGGCACTGCTTATCTGGGGGTTGTACCCGTAATTTCACCCATGTAATGTTGGATGTAGGACGCTTTCTGTATTGTTGCATTCATCCTAAGCCCACTTCTAATTACACCTAACAATGACAATGGTTACAGCGGCCGTCAAACAATTACTCTGCTGCAATACGGTCGGACTGACCTGTTGTGGTGAATGTGCCCTCGATTTTTCAGTGGAATACAACACGACTCGTCGTCATGTTCACTAAACAGCAGCTATTATTCTGCAGGTGAAGGGAACGTCTGATTAACTAGTCCTCTGAGGACCTGACCAAGCTCAGCACAAGGTGACATTGGTGATTCTGTCCAATAGGAAGCTGTGTTTCTCTCTGCAGAAGGACCAGCGCTCATAATACAACACAATGCATTCTTTTAGGTTTGAAGTAGGTTTACAATGAAACCAGGAAATGTTCAAAAAGCTCATTTATCTGAATTATGGAAGGGGAAAATGTGGAGACGAGGCTAATATATATATACATCTGAGGAGTTCTTTCTTTCTCACACTTGGGATTTGAATGACAGGGGGACGTCTGCAAGCTCCGGTTTCATGTCGTCGTTCGCTCTGTGTTCGCTCTGTGTTTGCTGGACATCGATCCACACAGCTGCTCTCGTGGGGCCGCAGCCTGCAACTCTCACTCCCTGGCTGCTACTGCGTGCTTGCGAGCCGACCCGTAGGCTAAGCGGTCTGGTCTCAAAAAACTCTCCCGCTTCAGAGCGCCGCCATGTTGGATCGCATAGAACGCTCACTGGATTCTGATTGGTCGAAAGTTTTCATCAGTTTATAGTCATTTTTTCACTTTTTGTGGTGTTTTGCATCGGTTTTTAGTAATTTTGTCAAATTTTTGTGCTGTTTTTCATTTGTTTTTGGTCATTTTTTTCACTTTCACTCAGTCTGAACATGTTGAACGGACGGACAAAACAAAAAACTCTCCCGCTTCACAGCGCCGCCATGTTGGATCGCATAGAACGCTCACTGAATTCTGATTGGTCGAGAGGACGTATCGCATTTAAGCTAAAAATAGGTTTGGCGCTGGTCGCGGTTTGGAAAGGAACTGCATCTTGAGACCATTTTAAACAAGGAAATATAGAGATTTGGCAGAAACACTGATGAAGCAGTGAAAAGGTTCTGTAAACAGCAAAGTGGCTCAAACTCATTTTTTAAATTTGGCTTTTATCTCATTTCGGAAAAAGAGCTATTCATATATAAAACACTTTAAATAGCCTATACTGTGTGATGACTCCTCTTTGGCATCTTCATTTGAGTTCCAGAGTATCGCTGTCTTGCAGTTTTACTACTCGTCAATAATCCTGTCTGTGATTCGATGTGCCTGTAGCTCTACTGATTATTCCTCCACTTGTGTACGCTCTGTTTGCTTCTGTGTCTTCAAAGAGACAGACAGAGGGATCCCTTATTCCCTCCTCATGCATGAAGGCCAGCTCTTATCAGCCGCCCCCGTGGAGAAAGAAAGAGCAAGGCAGAGGGGAGGATGGAAACTTTTATAGTGTGTAATGGATAAGCAGGCGAACGAAAATGAAAACGCAAGGGCTAAAAATCTGTAAGCAATACATGACTGCCAAATGTGAAGAGATAATGAGTTGGAAGACATGCATGGCAGCATTTGGAATTGAAATTTGTATCTTTCAACAGACTCAAAACAAACTGGGGACCCTTTTGTAGTATATGACATTTCTGTGGAATCTGGAGTTAATCGTTGGGATCTGGACAGTAGACTTAGGGCGCACTCACACTGTCCTTCCGCACCGGGCCAAAAACGTTTTTAGGGTCAAGCCTAGTGCGTTTGACCAGTGTGAGTGCAACCGCTCCGCGCATAACTGCGGCCAGCTGGTCATCCACGGCCCGTCTGAGAGAGGTGGGCTTTTGTAAAGCACGTTTGCACGTGTACGAGCACGAGCGTGTGCACGTGTACGAGCACGAGGCCTACGGCGGTTCTGACGTAATTTATGTGCGTCTGTTGGGACATAGAAAATAGAAGAAGGGACCATGCGCGGACATTTACAACAACAATGGCGGTGAAAGGTTCACGTTGGTGTGATGTGGAGGTGGAGTGTTTACTGCAGATTTGGTCGATGAAAAGATTCAAAAACAGTCGACAAGACGCACAAAAACTCTGAGGTCTACGGAAAGATGTGGAAACAAAGCCACGCATCGCCATGACGTCATCAATGCCTGTGACGTGTTACGGCGTGATGACGTATGGACAGCAAGAAGCATTTGCGCGAGGCCCAGGTAGTGTGAGTACAAACGGGCCAGTGGCGCGGGGGGAGAGGGAGGGGGGGACAAGTACCCTAAAGTCCGGGGCGTGGTGCGGAAGGACAGTGTGAGTGCGCCCTGAAGCTCAATTTAAAGTTATATTTAAGCCACACTCACTCACACACACTTGATCCTGTGCGAACATGTCACACAAAACTGCGGCAGGTTCCATTCGTATTCACCTGAGGTCCCCAGGTGATTATTGTCCCTGAAAATGGGGCTTTAGAAGAGTCTTTAGATAAATAAGCATTACACTCTCAAGTCATCTCAAGTCACAATTGCACTTCAGCTATTCCAAATTCTCTTTCATTGCCTTTGCTCCCACACTCCTGCCGTTCTGTCTGTCTGCTGCAGCTTGGTATGAATTCATAAACCATGGTGGTGTGAAGTGTTGCTGAGGGAGCAGCGACCTTACACCTCCAGGTCACGATTCAGCTCGACAGCCGGTCATCTGCACTCAGCAGCAGTGGGGGTTTTAACTCTCTTTGTCACCGCGCTACACAACTTGACACTTGTGGCTCCCAAATGCTAGAGTTGACTTGACTTGTTCATATTTTCTGTATTAAAAAGTTGAAAACACTTGTCCCTGGGTATGAAATGTAGGAATAAAGCATGCCTTGCTTTACTTTCAACAGATCCTGGATTTAAGAATTGCTTTACGTACTGTAGGTTATTGGTCCAATTACCAATTGAGGAACAATATTCCACCTTTCCATCTTTTTTCCTCTCCAAAATGTCTAAAAATATCAGCCTAATATAGACTATGGAAGAACAGCCATGCTTGCAATTATTGTTTTTAATGCCTTTATCGCAAGATCACAAGTAATTCATCTAGTTATCTCGAGGAAAGTAGCTTTGCCATCTAGAGATCATTAGATAATGATCTTGTTTTCATGAGAAAGCAAAAGATTGTGTCCTCTTATTGCTTATGTTCATGAGAGATCAGTGGGGTGAACTACAGAACTGGATTAGTGGGTTAGCAGGTATGTTGCGCTCAAAGCCTGGGTCAGCTGTTACACGAAAGTCCCTCTCTTTTAGCGTGGCTGTATCACCATGGTAACTGATTTGAACCGAACCTGGTCTAGAGGTTTTCAGCTCAGACTTAAAGCTCAGTGACGTAGACGTTGGTGTCAGATCAGCTCCTTAAAGCTCAGTGACGTAGACTTTGGTGTCAGATCGGCTCCTTAAAGCTCAGTGACGTAGACTTTGGTGTCAGATCGGCTCCTTAAAGCTCAGTGACGTAGACTTTGGTGTCAGATCGGCTCCTTAAAGCTCAGTGACGTAGACTTTGGTGTCGGATCGGCTCCTTAAAGCTCAGTGACGTAGACTTTGGTGTCAGATCGGCTTCTTAAAGCTCAGTGACGTAGACTTTGGTGTCAGATCGGCTCCTTAAAGCTCAGTGACGTAGAATTTGGTGTCAGATCGGCTCCTTAAAGCTCAGTGACGTAGACTTTGGTGTCAGATCGGCTCCTTAAAGCTCAGTGACGTAGACTTTGGTGTCGGATCGGCTCCTTAAAGCTCAGTGACGTAGACTTTGGTGTCAGATCGGCTCCTTAAAGCTCAGTGACGTAGACTTTGGTGTCAGATCGGCTCCTTAAAGCTCAGTGACGTAGACTTTGGTGTTCAATCGTCTCCTTAAAGCTCAGTGACGTAGACTTTGGTGTCAGATCGGCTCCTTAAAGCTCAGTGACGTAGACTTTGGTGTCAGATCGGCTCCTTAAAGCTCATTGACGTAGACTTTGGTGTCAGATCGGCTCCTTAAAGCTCAGTGACGTAGACTTTGGTGTCAGATCGGCTCCTTAAAGCTCAGTGACGTAGACTTTGGTGTCAGATCGGCTCCTTAAAGCTCAGTGACGTAGACTTTGGTGTCAGATCAGTTCCTTAAAGCTCAGTGACGTAGACTTTGGTGTCAGATCGGCTCCTTAAAGCTCATTGACGTAGACTTTGGTGTGAGATCGGCTCCTTAAAGCTCAGTGATGTAGACTTTGGTGTCAGATCGGCTCCTTAAAGCTCAGTGAGGTAGACTTTGGTGTCAGATCGGCTCCTTAAAGCTCAGTGACGTAGACTTTTGTGTCAGATCGGCTCCTTAAAGCTCAGTGACGTAGACTTTGGTGTCAGATCGGCTCCTTAAAGCTCAGTGACGTAGACTTTGGTGTCAGATTGGCTCCTTAAAGCTCAGTGATGTAGACTTTGGTGTCAGATCGGCTCTTTAAAGCTCAGTGATGTAGACTTTGGTGTGAGATCGGCTCCTTAAAGCTCAGTGATGTAGACTTTGGTGTCAGATCGGCTCCTTAAAGCTCAGTGACGTAGACTTTGGGGTCAGATCGGCTCCTTAAAGCTCAGTGACGTAGACTTTGGTGTCAGATCGGCTCCTTAAAGCTCAGTGACGTAGACTTTGGTGTCAGATCGGCTCCTTAAAGCTCAGTGACGTAGACTTTGGTGTCGGATCGGCTCCTTAAAGCTCAGTGACGTAGACTTCTTAGGACCATGGTCCTTAATAGAAGCTATGGCCCGGAGCAAGTCACTATTCCTCACAATCATATCCACTCTTATCCTCCACTTATTATCTTGCTTTCTGTATCACTGCTTTGGTGTCTCATGGCTTTCCCTGGCTGGAAATGCTCTTTAGCTCGTTCTAACACTATACCTATCACATCTGGGTAAGAACATCTGCCATATATATATTTTCTATACATCCCTTTTACTTACAAACAGCCGAACACACTGTTTGTTGTGTTGACACAGCATTTATGTGCATTATGCATGTGTGTGTGTGGTGCTTAGACAATAACTGATTCCAGAAAAGTAATAAGACTTTGGGATATGCAAACAATTCTTGCTGAAAATAAAACTTAACCAGTTTGACATTGTACTTCTTTAGCGCTGTTGTGCTCGGATTGAAACATTTTTTTAAGTATAAAAACATTGAAGCAGCAGGACCACATCATGCTTTATATTCTATGCATTCCTCTTCCTTGACAAAACCTGGCACCTACCCATAATTCAACTCGACCTCTAACAGTGGGTCAGAGATGCAGGTGTGTTATGCTAGTAGCAGCTAATGTAGCCTGGAGCCTCTCGCCTGCAGCAGAGATGAGGAGCAGGCTACAGAGGTCTGGTAAGATCACTTTTTCCTAACTTTACACACAGGTTGTTGTTTTTTCATTTTCAAACTTGTAGTTTTCAGACTGAAGAGGCTGAATTTTTAATTTATCAGTCTTCATACAGTTCCCATTGCATCCTTACTGGATGCAAACTTACTGGAGCACCAGTTTAGTGCAGAATTGTATCAGAAGTGACAAAGCAGAAAGAAATGACTGAAGCTACTGACAGATGAGATGTGACTGACATGGCTGAGTGGGTTGCTGCCAACTGGAGCCTGTGTGGGAGGCAGCGCATGTTCCCAACCAACCCTGCATGGGAACAGAATTATGCAAATATAATCCTACTGCGTCCGTAGAGGAATCTTAATAAACTGTGAATGGTTTCATGTGTCCAGGTCGTCCTTATCCTCAAAGCAATTTCAGTCAAAAGCAACTGGACCAGACCCAGCCTGGTCCTGGTCCTGGTCCTGGTA
Organism: Echiichthys vipera; assembly: GCF_963691815.1. Taxonomy (NCBI): domain Eukaryota; kingdom Metazoa; phylum Chordata; class Actinopteri; order Perciformes; family Trachinidae; genus Echiichthys; species Echiichthys vipera. Next base: position 1,960,712 of record NC_139836.1, on the reverse strand, counting down.
CAGTCCCAGCCTGGTCCTGGTCCTGGTCCAGTCCCAGCCTGGTCCTAGTCCTGGTCCTGGTCCAGTCCCAGCCTGGTCTGGTCAGACTCGTACATGAACTGATGAAGCCTCTTGGATGAGAGGTGAAACGTCTTCCTGACAAAGAACCAAGTCCAGTTGCTTTTGACTGAAATTGTTTTGGGGGAATCTTAATTATATATAAGCAACAATTTGATCATTTTGCACATTTATTGTCTGTAAAACCGACCAATTTGGATGGTTTTAGTGGTTTTAAATGATGCGGTTTTGCTCCTGTTCCAAAATGAATTAACAGCTTTGTATCCACTGGGAGCAGCCTGTCATTCACACATCTTCTGTACTTTGTCTCAGAGTTTGTGATTAGTCAAAACGCAGAGTGTGTGTGTGGCTGAGTGTGTGATGTTTGTTGAAGAGCATGCATTGGGAACACTTGAGAGAAACACAGACAGACTGTGGGAGAGAGACAGAGAAAGAGGATGGTCGCGGGGAAAGAGAATGGAGGGGTGTGCTGGCGTTTGACTGAAGAGATATCTCTGCAGACGGCTCCGTCTCCATCCATGGAGCCTAGCTCTTTATCTGCTGCCTCTGTGGGCAGGCAGAGACAGACAGAGAGATGGTGCTATGAGGGAGAAGCAACCTGGAAATGGGGACGAGACAAAGGGAGAAAGAGAGAAAGAATCAAATCAAAACTGCTAAAGAAGAAAGAATTCACATCCCCTGGATCTTAATCCGACAACAAAGAGAAGTAGGGGTTTATTGATGTGGACAGTACTGTATATGAGGACAGATACTGAATGCCTTAAACTAAGACAAATACATACCACAAGTCCCCTTTAACAAAAGCGAAAATGTTGATCATAAGCAATAACAACTTGCTGGATTCAATATGGTGCAGGATGTTAATGCACTGGGCAGCACTATGCATCAGATGGCACCAACAGTATGTATAAATGATAAAATGGAGATCGGAAGACACACACACACACACACACACACACACACACACACACACACAGTGATGGCTGATGTATTGGCATGCTTGTTGCATGTGTTTATGAATACGTGTACACACACACACACACACACACACACACACACACACACACACAGTAATGGCTGATGTGTTGGCATGCTTGTTATGTGTGTTTATGAATACGTGTACACACACACACACACACACACACACACACACACACAGTGATGGCTGATGTGTTGGCATGCTTGTTGTGTGTGTTTATGAATACGTGTACACACACACACACACACACAGTGATGGCTGATGTGTTGGCATGCTTGTTGTGTGTGTTTATGAATACGTGTACACACACACACACACACACACACACACACACACACACGCTGGCACTGTCCTGGCAGAGCTGTAGGTAGGGCAGGATATCTGGCTGCTTAGGTTCCTCTCCTGTCGCTCCTCTTTTCCTTGTGCTTCTCTTTGTTCCTTCTCTCCCATTTTTCGTTACGTCTCCATCTGTTTCCCCTCCTGTTCCTCTCACTTCTCCATTTGGGACTACCCAACTACCTTTTCCCCCTCTTCTCATGTAAACTGTGCCTCTCCATCTCCTTGAATCCACTGCTGTCATTTTGTCCTTCCTCTCCTTTCCCTAACTTCTCCCCTCCTAGCCTCCTCGCCTCTCCTTACTTCCTTACCTCTCCTCAGCCCCTCTGTCTCTCCTTCTCTCCTCACTTGATCTAATTTCCTCTGCTTTATACCTCTGCATGCTCAACACGTATTCAATTACTCCAGACTTGATTACATGCTTAAAATGCGACATTGAAGGGCAAGCGGCTACTTACTCTCCAAAGGAAATCTATTGGAGTCCTGCTTACGATGCTGCAAGCTCTTTACTTTGGTTTTGTTTATGTGCTTTCAGAAGCGGCCGTCCTACTTTGGCGCTGGCAGGTGTGTGTTGTGAGGAGCAACAGGGGCATAAGGTGTGTTTTCTCGGATGCGGTAGTCTGTGACTTCTCCCCTCTCTCTATATACACACACACACACACACACACACAGGTCTGTTAATACCTGCTCATTACAGATAACACCCTGGTCCTCAATCGGATAAATTGTGCTGTTTAAGTTAAATTATACAAATCACGGAAAATGTTAACAGCTGATTGATGCAGCAGCTCCCAAGTGGCCTCTCCTGCTGGTGTCACTTGCCCTTTCTCTTGTTCTCTCTCTTACACACACACACACACACACACACACACACACACACACACACACACACACACACACACACACACACACACACATCCTTTCAGACAAGCACATTCACAAACTCACACAAAAGTCATATATGTTTGGATTATTATCTGAGAAATAAAGATTAAGGGACGTGTGCAGAGTGCAGAATGGAAATGAGACCATTCATCAGAAATGGATGGAGACGTTAAATTAAACTGATAAAGTGGAACCGGAGCTGAATTTCAGGTCACAAAAAAAAACTACAGTAAAAAACGACCAACCTCCAGGTGCAGGTTCCTAAAAAAAGGTGCATTAGTAGAGTCAGGGCTCATGAATCACAGCACGAGCACAGTCATACCCACCTCCTCCTCATCCCAACTCATCACACATGGCCGTGTGTGTAACACAAAACTAGGTTTACGTTTACTACCCGGCTTTTAAGTATGACGTAACACTCCGTTGGGGTGGCTGGTGGCTCAGTGGTTGGAGCGATCGCCCTATGTGAGGAGGCTTGGGGTCCTCTGTGCAGCGGCCGCGGGTTCGACTCTGACCTGCGGCCCTTTGCTGCATGTCTCGCCCTCTCTCTCGCCCCATTTCCTGTCTGTCGTATCTAATAGAAGGATGGAAACTAATCTTAAAATATAAATATATATATATATGATTTCCGGGTCCAAACGCTCCATTGAAACAAAGTAGACAACAACGGCCGAACATTTACGATCACCTGCTTCATCAATTAGACGTCTTTTATATCGATAAGAAAGAGGTCAAATGACAATTACATTGTTTTTTAAAAACTCAGATCTGTTCAAACAACGGGGAACACGGCACTGCTGCGTCATAGAAATACGAGGCTTGGGGCGAGAGAGAGAGAGAGAGGGGTAGTGTCAGGATGCCATCCTGGCAGCCCTTCTCTCTCCTGTTGTTCCTGTGTTTTGTCTCCCTCTGCCTGTGTTCCCCTGTGTGTGTCCTCCCTCTCTGTGTTTGTCTGTTGGAAGCTGGAGGCGTGGCTTTTCAGGCAAACTGTCCCAGTATGTCAAATAGACCGTTCAACCTCCTTGTTTTCATTTATTAGCTTTACTGTAGCTAACAACCGACAACCCTGGCGACCCACAATGCAGGCCGCTATTGGCTGGTACAATGTAAACAGCATGTGAGAGGGAATCTTGTCATCCATCCATCCATCCATCTTCAACCTCTTGTCCCTGTCGGGGTCGTGGGGGGCTGGAGCCGATCCCAGCTGACATCGGGCGTGAGGCGGGGTCCACCCTGGACAGGACGCCAGTCTATCACAGGACACATAGAGACGAACAGAGACAGACAACCATTCACACTGCTAACCACTAAACCACCGTGCCGCCCCAAAGTCATTATCAAACCGGTCAAATTTAAAAAATATATATTTATTCAGACTTTTTTTGTATTTTTTAAAGCAATACTTTCATTCTGTACCCCTCAACACGCCCTGTGGGTGTATTACTCTTCTTATTCTTATTATTTAAAATATATATAGCTTTTAATAAAGATTCTACGTATTCAAATGCCCCCTGTCACGTGGGGTGACGGGGAATTTACGGAGGATTGGTCCCAAATGCAGACACATAACTCAAGAGTCAGTTTTAACAGATTTAAAAAACCTACTTGATGCAGTAGGTGCACAGAGAACAAAGGCTACAATGGAGAGAACTGAGGAAAATGGTCACGGGGAATGAACACAGGAGGAAGGTACGCTGTGAGACATCTGAAGTACAGTATGTAGAGTAATGATCCGGCCCCGAATGAGGCTAAGGACCGGCTTAATATACAGAGTGGCAGGTGATCAGTGCCAACGAGAACCACCTGCCGGGGAAAACGAGCTCACGACAGGGAAACAGAAACAGAGGGAGACAAAAACAGAGACCAAAAAGGAGAAGGGGAGCTGCCCTTACCCAATCATGACACCCCCAGACTCCAGAGGATGACCCTTTGTAGGTTATTGACGCAGTTTGTGTGAATCATTCCTCATAATTTGGGATGCAGGTCAGACAGTCCAAAAAGTCTTAGGGCGCACTCACACTGTCCTTCCGGACCGCGACCCGGACTTTAGGGTACTTGTCCCCCCTCCCTCTCCCCCCGCGCCCCAGCCCCGTTTGTACTCACACTACCTGGGCCTCGGCCAATGCTTCTTGCTGTCCATACGCCATCACGCCGTAACACGTCACACACATTGATCGCGTGTGTGTGGCTTTGTTTACAAATCTTTCCACAGACCTCTGAGTTTTTGTGCGTCTTGTCGACTGTTTTTGAATCTTTTCATCCGACCAAATCTGCAGTAAACACTCCACCTCCGCATCACACCAATGTGAACCATTCACCGCCATTGTTGTTGTTGTTAAATGTCCGCACATGGTCCCTCCTTCTATTTACATGTCCGAACAGGCGCACATAACGCTACTGCCGTAGGGCTCGTGCTCGCACACGTGCGCACGCTCGTGCTCGTACATGTGCAAACGGCTCCGCTAAAGCTCACCTCTTTCAGTTGTGCGCGGAGCGGGTGCACTCACACTGCTTAAAGGTACTAGGCTTTAGCTGAAAAACCGGTTTTGGCCCCGGCCGGAAGGACAGTGTGAGTAGACCCTTAAAGTGTCACGTGCTGGTGATGATGTATGGCAGGTGGGAGGATGAGACAGGAGAGGGAGAGCTGGTGCAGGGAGTGACTTTGTTACACGGTTAAAGTTATTAGTTATCATCTTAAAACAGGAGTGGGCTCAGGGCGACACCTTGAGCAGCTCCAGGAGTTTGAGGACTCGTCCTTGGCTGTGGCTGAGGCGTGGTGTGCTGGTTTATTCATCTCTCCCACTGGTGCGATGAAGAGCCTTGGCATGAATTATTCTCATTTTCATTTCTTGACATTGAGACCCTCCCTGGCGGACCTTCAGCTGGGACTCCTAGTGAAACCGCTGTAGCGACGGGAACGACACTGTATCATCAATAATGGTGAGAATTACTCAAAGTAAAAGTCAAGTACGCCCTGAATGAAACTGTTTCCAGTTGCTTCTTCAGGATTTAGAGAACTTTTCATGAATAGATCCTGAGATGTGTGTGTGTAGGCAGGTGTGGCTGAACATATATTGTGTTTTTCTCTTAATTACTTGTTGTCAACGAGCCACAGTTATATTTAGCAAGCTACGAAAGTCTCACTAATCACCCATCTTGTTTTCGAGTAAACCTCTCGCTTGAGTGCTAAATGAAAAATGCTGCTTAGTGTCAATAAATGCTGTTTTCAACTTGATTTTGGGGATATTTTAGCATTTATTGTAAGTTTAGCACCTGCATGCTTCTTAAATTACTACTCTAGGGTAAAGATCAACAAGATAAAGACAAATTAAGCTGAGAGTTTATATTTTAGATGTGATTTTTCTCAGCTTTAATTAAATAGACGTGTTAAGAAGCTGTGTAAAACTGTCAAGACCAACTTAAGCTGCGTGCGCCTAATAAGACAATATATGCCTCTTAAAGCAGCACAATTTATGCATGTTGTTTTCCAATTTGTGTTATTGTGTAACCAAGACAACAAAACAGAAACGACACCAATACAATCTTTAACAAACAGGCATTTAAAATAATGGATCAGGGAGCTGTTAGATGGCACCATCACACAAGGCAAGCAATGGTTGAAACCTGCACACACACACACACACACACACACACACACACACACACACACACACACACACACACACACACACACATACATACACACATACACACACACACACACACACACACACACTCTAAAGGTTGTGTTACAAATGAGTCTTGACTAGAAAACTGTATGCATGAATAACCTCGCTTTACTAATTATGAAACTAATGTATTATCAAATTGTCAGTGAGTCGGCTTCATCAGTTCATGTACGCATCTGACCAGGCTGGGACTGGACCAGGACCAGGCTGGGACTGGACCAGGACCAGGACCAGGACGAGGCTGGGACTGGACCAGGACCAGGACCAGGACCAGGCTGGGACTGGACCAACTAACTGGTGTGAGATCCAGGTATTTAACCTCTCAAAAGGCCGATGATGTCACTGAAACCCCAAGTGCCAACGACCGTCGTTAGAGTGGCAGGTATCTGCTGATGGTGGTGGTGCCTGCTGCCGTGGTCCTGCATGACGCTTCCTGCTGCTGTTATCACTGTTACTCATATAAACTATCATTAAACTTATTAATTATAACATTTGTAGCCATAAAAACACCATCAGCTGTTATTACCACGACTCATCACTGATCATATTAACCACCATAATTATGATCATTGTCATATTCTATCACCTTAGCTGTGCTTGTTTCTACTGTTCTGCTGTATTAAGTGACATAACATATGAGTCATATTCACTTTACTATAGATATTATTATAGTTGCAGTTACTTTGGTGGTTGCTTGCATCTCTGGGACTGTCTCTCTGTCTCTCTCTGTTCATCTGTCCGTCTTTTCTCTCTCTCTCTCCTTTTCTCTCTCTCTCTCCTTCTCTCTCTCTCTCCGGTGCAGACAGATGTCCGTCCTCCACAGAGCTGGGTCTGTTCCACGTTCCTGCTGTTAAAGGGAAGGTTGTCGTTGCCGCTGTGTGCTCTACGGGGGAGTTGTTGGGTCTATAAATAAGTCCTAGAGTGCGGTATTTACCTGCTCCATATGTAAAGTGTCCTGAGATAATTGTTATGAATTGGCACTGTAAATAAAACTGAATTGAAATATGATGGTAGTATGGGTGTTGGAGCAGACAGAAGGATTCGGATCTGGCTGAAGTTGTGATACTTGTATGATCATGGACACTTTCAATAAAAATGGATGCTTGACAACAACTGCCAAATCAGAGCTCAGTGAAACTCTTTAGTGTATCGGAGAACTCTCTCATCTGTCTGTCTTTAATATCAAGTATAAGGAGTTTACAGAAGATGGTTATAATTTGCTTCATCCTCTTACCAACCACTGTTCGGCCTGTGAGACACTGCCTTCATAACATATATGTGTAGGGCATCAAAGCCCAACAATCTATATCTAACACACACACACACACTGCTTCATGGAGATCAAACAAATCATTCAACTGCATGCAAGTTGCTCAACTCAGAAATGTTCCCAGAAAATCCAAACTGCACCTTTAAAAATCAAGATTGTTTTTATATTTCAGCAGCAGAGCGGACGGTGATTAAGTGAACCATCAGGATAAATCACCCTTTAATAAGCCAAGGTGGAGAGAGAGAGGGAGAGAGAGAGAGGTGTGTAGGAGTCTCACACACACACACACACACACACACACACACACATGCATACCAACATGTACATGTAGCTTTAGCGAGTCATTTGCTCACACAGCTGGCCTACACGCTGAGGCTCACATGTCTGAGAGGCACGCTGCTAACAGGACCCAAGGTCCCACTGTGCAACGAGCCCCAGGCCCACACACACACACACACACGCACACACACACACACACACTCATGAGTGCTGTGGCGGCTCAGCAGCGGTTAAGCAGATAGCAGGTACTCACAATGTCAGGGGATGACGCGTTGAATCCAGCTCACGAGCCTTCTTGTGTGTCATCCACACAATCTTTCTCATGCACGTCCTGTCGTTCCTCACTGTCACTATCCAACAAACCTGAACTAGCATTAAAAAAAAATCTAATCCTTCATTCTCACACATAAGGAAGTTTGAGATTAGAGAATATGCACAGCTCCGAGGTGAGCACTTTCACTCAGTAGATTATGTTTTTCCATTTGTGGAGAACACAAATTGAGTTGCTAGTATCTCTTTGTGTTTGCACTGATGGTTTGTATATCAGCCTTTAGTATTTTACAGCACCGGTACATTTGCACGTTTGTGAGCTATAAAAACAAGTTCTGGAGCCGTGTTCGGTTCTGCTTGGATGAATGCACCCTGTGATAAAAGGACCCTGCCAAAGACAACACCATTGTCTACTCGTGTTCATTCATCCTCTCATCTATAACACTTCTTTTTCAAGAGCCATTGTTCATATCAGAGGCTGTGTGCGTGTGTGTGTGTGTGTGTGTGTGTGTGTGGGTGTGTGTGAGCATGTGTGTGTCTGTGGGTACCTAATGGGGCAATAACTGTCTGCTGACTGCTTTAACCAAGGCTTCCTCACAGTATGGGGAACATCTGCAGACCCTCAGACACTCACACTTCCAGCAGAGTGATCGATGAAGTGTTAAGGGTGCGAGTGAATGCACTTCTTCGTGTGTGTGTGTGTGTGTGTGTGTGTGTGCGTGTGCGTGTGCGTGTATAAGAGAGTTGTAATGGTTTACTGACATTCATGCCTTTAATGCCTTGTATTCCCCACACACAGTTTTGAGCAACATGTTATACGTAATTAATCAGCACAATTTTCAGATGTTACTGAGACTAAGCTTTAAGGGTGGACCCCGCCTCACGCCCAATGTCAGCTAGGAATCGGCTCCAGCCCTCCCCCGCGACCCGACAGGGACAAGCGGTTGAAGATGAATGAATGAATGAATGAATGATCTATGCAAACACAAAAACAAAAGGCTCAAAGTGCTTTAGAGGAAAAAGACAAGACAATGGGCGGATAAAAGAAAGCAAAGACAATGTTGAAAACAGTGACAGTGGGACAACGCCGTCAACAATGATTACATATATTACGTTTAGTATTTAGCGGTAGAGCGACTGCAGCTCCGCCCCCGCTGCTCCGATTCTCCGGCCAAACTCACGCTCCATCGTCCCCTCACTCGTGAACAAGATCCCGAGGTCCTTGAACTCCTTCACTTGGGGTAAGGACTCATTCACTGCTTGTGCTGCTTAATCCTAATCTCCTTGACCAAATGTTAAGACATCAAATGTCTCCCGAACTCTTCTCCAGTCTCCTAGTTCACAGGCTCAGCAAACACAGTCCAGGTGCCACCACGGTCTAAAGAAAACCTGCACAACGAGAAAGCACAAAGACTCTGGGGAAGAATCTAGAATTACAGTGTGTTACTTTTTCCGTAGGTATATACGGTATACACTCAAACAGTGACTGGGGACGGCCTGGATACAGTATCAGAAAAGCATGATGCCTTTGGGAAATGACATGTTTATATGGAGACATTCATCCAAGGCCACCATACGATGATACCTTGGCCCTAAGCAATTGTCTTTCAAATGCAATATTAGAGTTTTGTTGTAAGCAATCTCATGCATGTGTGTTTGTGTGTGTTGCAGTTGCATCTACTGACACACTCTGAGAAGGCGGATCACGTACCCTCTTGTGTAAGTCGTTTTTGTCATGATAGCAGAAGGAAACCACCTCAGGGATAAACTCGCTCACTGAGGAAATGTGAATATACAGCACGGTACAGAACGATAGAGGCATAATGCCTTTGGGGGAAATGACATGTTTATATGGAGACATTTATTTAAGGGCACCAAGATGATGATACCTTTGAGTTTAAGGGATGCTTATCTTAATGGCTTGTGTTGTGTTGTGTGTGTGTCAGTGTGTAAGAGACATTACCATAGTCCTATCACAGATTCAATGCCTGTTACAAGCCGTTATACGAAAACGCCTCTGTTCCCTTAAATCATAAATATGTGAAATCACACAAACAGACCCAAATGTTGGCCGTTATCGCCGACACAGACACATGAAAATGGTATTGGGAATGGAACTGACGCTCGGGAAAGAAACCTACAGGGAAAACATGCGACCACCGCGCACAAACAGCTTTACTTACTTAATTACTACATATCCTGTATGATGAGACATGTAGAGCATACAAGAGAGAACACACACAGTCTGTGTGTGGAAACCACTTCAAACCCGCTCATCCAAACACACGCTGGAACAAACTTCAAACTGCTACTGTTTTTCTAATCCATATGCAACTCAGGAAGCATATTTTCATTTTCAGTGTCACATTAACCAGCTGCCTTTTAACAGCTTCCATGTGTTTGCAGTCCTGTGCTTTTGTTAAAGTGTGAATTCATCCCAGGGTCGGATATCAAATGAGCCATGAAGACAATTTTTTTTTCGTGTAACAACTATTAACAGAGATGTCCTGACAGTCGCTAACAACCAGACACTGATGATTAGCTCGGGGCGGCACAGTGAAGGCATTCAAAGGTCTTTTTTAACCACTAATGCTGCTGAAAATAACAGCAAACCTCTGCAGCAGCATGAGAAGAGTCCCTACACACAAAACAAAGCAGCAACAGCGTAGTTAGTGAAGCCAGAGTTTATTAAAAGAGTGTTTTAAAGACTTACCTACTGGCCCCTGTACCAGCTCCTCTCATAGTAAGTCCAATACAGTCCATTACCGACTATTAGCGACTGTTAGCGACTCTCCAGAATATCTCTGTTGATATTTGTTACACCTAAAAAATGGTCTCAATGGCTTATTTAATGTCACTTTAACTATGCAGCCCCCTTGACATCAAACATCAGTGCAGTACGTTGCTCCACACATTTGTGAAGTGGACCTAAAAGCAGCCGTTTCATTTGAACAGCTGAGCTGCAAGTTCCTGATCTCTGAGTTTGTGAAGGGTCAAAGAAGTTTATTCTAGACCAATAAGTACAATAAGCCATCAAGACCATTTTTTAACAACTATTAACAGAGATGCCCCGACAGTCGCTAACAGCCAGACACTGATGATTAGCTCTGGGCGGCACGGTGAAGGCATTCAAAGGTCTTTTTTAACCACTAATGCTGCCGAAAATAACAGCAAACCTCTGCAGCAGCATGAGAAGAGTCCCTACACACACAACAAAGCAGCAACAGCGTAGTTGGTGAAGCCAGAGTTTATTAACCCCCCTGTTGCCCTCAAATTTCACCAACACCATTTATTCTTGGGGTCAATTTGACCGTAGCAATTTAAACATCTGGAAAATGATCATAATCAATGTGTGACTCAAGTGAAGTCGGGTACTTTATGTATTTATTTAACAGAATGAAAAATATCCCTGATGTTAAACTGCATGGAGGGATTTCTGTGTGTGTGTTTTAAAGTAAGTCTGTTATTTTAAGTGCTATTTTGTGTTATTTGTCACATCTGGAATGAAAGTAACGTCCGTTATCAAGGACAGCAGCATGAATCTGACCTCATATGATATTTGAATTGTAAAATAAACAATAATAATAATGATTAAATCATCCAGATGATCAAACTGACCCAAAGGAACACCGATGCCACAAGTACATGTACGATAAGAACAATAAAAAATATATATAATCATGACAATTTTAGGTTTTTTATGAGTCGTCCCCATAAAATGAGGAAAAGTCATAAATATAAAGCAAAAAAACAAAGAAAGATGTCGTTATTTAGAGATGTTAAACATTAAATGGGGTCAAATTGACCCTTAGGAGAAAAGGAGCATTAAAGAGTGTTTTACAGACTTACCTACTGGCCCCTGTACCAGCTCCTCTCATAGTAAGTCCATTACAGTCCATTACCGACTATTAGCGACTGTTAGCGACTCTCCAGAATATATATGTCACTTTAACTATGCAGCCCTTTTTTGTTTTAGCTGGACTCTGTTTTCCAGGTGGCCTGAGGGTTCAGATCAGGTGCCTGCATTTCACATTTCTCCTCAAACATCATTATTGACATCAAACATCAGCGCAGTACGTCGCTCCTCACACTTGTGAAGTGGACCTAAAAGCAGCCGTTTCATTTGAACAGCTGAGCTGAAAATGGCTGCTGAGCTGAAAATGGCTGCTGAGCTGCAGGTTCCTGATCTCTGAGTTTGTGAAGGGTCAAAGAAGTTTATTCTAGACCAATAAGTACAATAAGCCATCAAGACCATTTTTTAACAACTATTAACAGAGATGTCCCGACAGTCGCTAACAGCCAGACACTGATGATTAGCTCAGGGCGGCACGGTGAAGGCATTCAAAGGTCTTTTTTAACCACTAATGCTGCTGAAAATAACAGCAACCCTCTGCAGCAGCATGAGAAGAGTCCCTACACACAAAACAAAGCAGCAACAGCGTAGTTAGTGAAGCCAGAGAAGAAAGTTAACCCTCCTGTTGCCCTCAAATTTCACCAACACCATTTATTCTTGGGGTCAATTTGACCGTAGCAATTTAAACATCTGGAAAATGATCATAATCAATGTGTGACTCAAGTAAAGTCGGGTACTTTATGTATTTATGTAACAGAATTAAATATGTTGCTAATTTCTGTGTGTGTGTTTTAAAGTAAGTCTGTTATTTTAAGTGCTATTTTGTGTTATTTGTAACATCTGGAATGAAAGTAACGTCCGTTATCAAGCACAGCAGCATGAATCTGACCTCATATGATATTTGAATTGTAAAATAAACAATAATAATAATGATTAAATCATCCAGATGATCAAATTGACCCAAAGGGACACCGATGCCACAAGTACATGTACGATAAGAACAATAAAAAATATATATAATCATGATAATTTTAGGTTTTTTATGAGTCGTCCACATAAAATGAGGAAAAGTCATAAATATAAAGCAAAAAAACAAAAAAAGATGTTGTTATTTAGAGATGTGAAACATTAAATGGGGTCAAATTGACCCTCAGGAGAAAAGGAGCATTAAAGAGTGTTTTAAAGACTTACCTACTGGCCCCTGTACCAGCTCCTCTCATAGTAAGTCCATTACAGTCCATTACCGACTATTAGCGACTGTTAGCGACTGTTAGCGACTCTCCAGAATATATATGTCACTTTAACTATGCAGCCCTTTTTTGTTTTAGGGTTCAGATCAGGTGCCTGCATTTCACATTTCTCCTCAAACATCATCATTGACATCAAACATCAGCGCAGTACGTCGCTCCTCACACTTGTGAAGTGGACCTGAAAGCAGCCATTTTAGGTGCACTAAGCTGAAAATGGCTGCTGAGCTGCAGGTTCCTGATCTCTGAGTTTGTGAAGGGTCAAAGAAGTTAATTCTAGACCAATAATGTCTGTAAATCATTTCACAGAAGAAGAAGAAGATGACTCATCTCGCTGATTAACATGCCTAACAAAAGGATCAATCCGTGCGTCTTCTATTGGTCAGCTCCGCCGGCTCCTTCCAGCAAAGCCTCAGCTCATATCTGATTTACACTTTCAATATGTTCTCTTTTATTTGATGCTTTTTAGTTTCAGCTTGCATAAAAAAGGATGTGAGATCAAGGACGCTTGTGAATCAGATGTTTCGCAAATCTATCTCACTCCTCCACTGTGTCTGTCTGCGTCAGACAATCCTCATTGTTCCCTTATCACGTCGTCAGCTCTTCCTCCGATCAGCGACCCTGTGTCGATTTTTCTCTAACCTCGAGGATTTTTTTTGTTCTACAGCCTTCAGATGTCTTTCCACAGCACTCAAATATCGGCCCTGTATTGGTTCAATTTGACACTTTCTTCTGCAAGAGTGCACACATCCAATAATGTGCAAATTGTTCACTTCCATGGCAACCGTAAAGTCCTATTTTTAACCTCACGACTTCAGAAAGTGGTGTGATTTCAGCTCGCAGACGAAGAGGACATCATCCTGTCTCTTAGTGGTGAAGGGGAAAAGATGTCCAGTATGTGTCACGGGTTGATAGAAAGACTCTTAAAACGCTCAAACTAAGGGGAGTCAAAGGTCCCCTTTTAGTGAAACCTTTATAGATGTCCATCAGTGACAGTAGATACACTTTGGGTTCACTGGTTTTCAGATTTGGAAACAGGAAGTTCAGTTTCTTTGTGGCTAATGTGAAGAGATCTCTCTGGCTGAACGAGGTATTTCAAACTTTACCACATGCAGCGGTATTTTCATAGTTTTCCATAGACACACACACACAAACATGTATTGTTTTGAGTATTGCTGGGCAGGGACAAAGGACCCGAGCCTTGTGTCAGGCTGGCTTTTATAGCGCCTGGACCAAACCAACTGTGGGGTAGAAATTGGTTTGTTCAGGCATCTGTGGATTGAGGCCTTTTGTAATGTGGTGATGACTGCCTTTATTAAAACGTATTAAAATGATGCATAGAACCTATTGAACCAAGACCGAACACAGGCTCACAGACAAAAACAAACTTGTCCTGTACATTACATGAATAAAGCAAGATTTTCTTATGACCTTAGTTATTTTAAAGAAAACATTTTAACAGGCAAACAGCAAAAAAGAAAATGTCAGAGGGAGAGACACAGAGAGAGAGAGAGAGAGAGAGAGAGAAAGAGATAAAATAAAACATGTTCCTTAATATCAAGATAAAGACGCACAGCTTTGTGAACATGTGCTTGAAACACCCTGTTCTCATCGTCCACCTTCCCTTTAGCCATTATTGGGGCTACCGTTGCATTGTGGGTAATTTAGCTTTGGTGCATGAAAAACACCAGCAGGCGGCTGTGGCGTGCGGGCCGGTTCTATTACTAATCAAATATCATCCCGGGGGCCAAGATCATTCACTCGCGGGCCTTGACTTTGACACCCATGGGCTAGGCCTTTGAATTGAGGCGTTTGACGCTGCCTAGTCAGTTTCTGAAGGGCTGTGTAGTATTATAATATCTTTTTTGGCTTTCTGGTTGAAACTCTGCCGTCGCAATGTAAAAGGACAATAAAACATTTCATTTCTTTCTTCAAGTGGACTTTTTTGTCAACATTTTCAGGCTAAACCACCTCTTTTCCAGTCAAACTACCCTAACTCTAGGCCAGAGTGTGACAAACATTAAAGATATTAAATACATACATTGCTGGGTATATTTCCACAGTGACTGACTGTAATTAGACAGTGAAACTAGCTGTCTAATTACAGTCAGTCAAACTCCCACTGTACTCATGCAGCTATTCATTCACCTGCACCAGAATGGCCCTGTGTAATTAGAGTAAACACAGGATTTGGTGAAATGGAGGTCAGAAAGCATCGGCGTGTTATTTAAAACGGGGCTAAATTTAGTTGAAATGTGACAACAGTTCTACATAATGTTGTTTCATTTGCATTTCAATGACTACATTTAAACAAGTCACCAGCAGCTGCCTCTAACAGAAGCGCTCCTTAATCCTTCCTTAATCCGTCCTTAATTCTGTCCACACAATGATTATGTGTAATAAATGTTTGAAACTGACGTGAATTTAGAGTGATCTTAATGGAAAATGTGTTTTTTTACCTGTAAATCACCAAAACAGTGTTCAGTTCATAGTAGGGTTAGACATAAAACTCAAAGCTTCAATGGCCACGTTACACTTTACCATGTCGACCACATCACAGACATTCATCATAAAGGTCTAAAATAAACTATACCCCAAAATGCACAACACAACTAAGCTGCATTGTCAGTTACACTTCAAGAGAAATGTGTTCACTCCCAGATCACGTCCGTTTCAACAGGTCCTCGTGGCAGCGGCAAGTGGTCGCAGTTTTAAACATGTGGTCAAAGTTAACGTGAATTGAAACGAAGCTCCTTGGTTGGGTTTAGGAAACGATCGAGCCCATTGGGCGTCAACACTCAGGTTAAATGCAGATTAAAAACACGATTATATTCAGGTTTAGGCAATACTCCAGAGTTTTCATACCCTGGTTAACAGACCACCATGGCGAGTAACATCACTACCAAGAAGAAGCGTTTCTGTCGTACTTCTGGCCAAAAGGCCGCCATTTTCCCCTCGCTTGTGATTTTGACAAGGTTAATTTTACATTTACATTATACTTAAGGTGGGGGGTCCTTCTGTGTGGAGTTTGCATGTTGTCCCCGTGTCTGCGTGGGTTTTCTCCGGGTTCTCCGGTTTCCTCCCACAGTCCAAAGACGTGCAGGTGTTCGGTTCATTGATGACTCTAAATCACCCGTAGGTGTGAATGGTTGTCTGTCTCTGTTCGTCTCTATGTGTCCTGTGATAGACTGGCGTCCTGTCCAGGGTGGACCCCGCCTCACGCCCGATGGCAGCTGGGATCGGCTCCAGCCCCCCTCGACCCCCTGTACCCATTCTCCCCTGCTCATGTAAACAGGGGAACTTCAATAATCTGATCATTCCCTTTACCGGGGAGGGACCATTGTCGGGTTACTGCTGTGACTGCAAACACACTGACTGTGTAGGCTGTTGGTTTAACAATGGACACAAACAATGTTTCGTTGGTCAGTCCACTGTTTGTTTGACCCACCCACACCTTAACTCTACGCAAACTTTCATTAGGAATGTATTTGTAAGGAAATGTTTCCCTCCAAACGTAATTGAGAATGCAGTTTAGTTGTATTGAAATGTAATGTTTAGGAGTCAGGGCTGGAAAAGTAAAATAATTACCTTACTTATCATTGCCAACCAAACTGTGTCTGCAGCATTGGGATCAAGAACTGTAATAAGAAGCTGGCATCAGATGCAAAAATGACATATCATTTAAAAAGAGAAAATGTATTGTGAGTTATTCCTAAACCAAGATACTGACAAAAATTAATGTGTTAATGTGGTTGTGAAACTCAGGGCTGGTATTGGCAGCTGCATCAAACCATTCTCAGCTCTGTTCACAATAAAAATTAAAGTGAAATGTGGAAATACTTGGTGGTTCACACCCCTCGCTCCCTCAGGGTACTAGCCACAACATTAATACATCTGTAAAAGTGTCAAACTGACCAGTGGTATCCGCAGAAAGGCCATATGTAACACACACTACAATTATAGCAACAACGTGAGCAGGTAAAGTTTATACTGAGAAACATAATAAACAATTTAAGAATGAACTACAAGTGAAGTACAACCTGTGAAAGTCATGTTATTGTATTGTGAATATTATTTTATGAGATGAAGTTGGTTTATGTCAATAATCCATAAACTTTAGTCCCTGTTAATGCACTTAACTGTGAAATCAATGACAAACTAACAATGTAACAAAATAGCAATGTTGTTTTTATTGTTTATTTTCTGCTATAAAGTATCAGCAAGTAAGACATTTAAAAGTTAGTGTTTGATTCTTTTGCAAATGAGCATTTGACACATCATTCACTAAATATGCTGTATGTGTTTTAGCATCCTTGCATCCTTTATTGGGTAGAAGAGCCAAAGAAAGACGGGATAAAGAGAGAGAGAGAGAGACAGTCTCAATCCAGTCCACTCTGTCTCTCTAAGTTATAAAGAGTCCTCATAGAATTAGTGTTACAGTATCGTAACCTTCGTTTCAGTATTTGGGGCTCACGCTTTACTAGGTTAGCTAAAGCTAAACCTTTTGCCAATAAGAGAATAGACCTCAAAGAAAGAGCTGTATTTTCTGTGGCACTTGGAGCACAAAGGGTTTCAGTGACATCATCGGCCTTGTGAGAGGTTAAATACCTGGATCTCACACCAGTTAGTTGGACAAGTCCAAGCCTGTACCTAGTCCTGGTCCTGGTCCTGGACCAGTCCCAGCCTGGTCAGATGTGTACATGAACTGATGAAGCCTCTTGGATGAGAGGTGAAACGTCTTCCTAGACATATAACCAAGTCCAGTTGCTTTTGACTGAAATTGCTTTGAGGACAACGACGACCTTGACACATGAGAACATTCACAGACTGATTCCTATCAAAGGTTCTGTGTGTAATTTTATATTCACTACTGCCGCTCCTAAAGATGACAGCTGTTCGTTTTGGAGTCCGGTGCTCCACAGAGGGACAGTGAGGATAGTAGTCAGGACCTCTTTAGACTTTCGTTAGGGCTTTTCTTGACTAATGTTAGGTTTATGGTCGCTGTAGTGTCCTCAGGATGAGAAACAACGTCACATCATCGTTGGCCTCTGGCGAAAGGGCTCCAAAAACTGTTGCAAAGCTTGGTCGTGCACCTCTGCAACATTGACGGCTGGGTGGACATCTGAATGAAGAGACTGCAGGGAGTCAAAAGGCTTTACATACATGGTAAGAGAGAGCCACCATACTAGGGGAAGAAGAGACATTGAAAAGGTGTGGAAAAACATGAGAATGCTTTGTCCAAGCTATGACGAACAGGACCACAGTAATGCTAATAAGTAGTGTAGGCTACACTATTGTACAAATGCAAATCTTCGGCGGTATGTTTATGTTTACTGCCGTTTCAAGGTGTGGAAGAAAACATGATTGAGAAAGTGAATAACAGGACGAGGTCACAGTGTTCTGGGGACATAGGCCTGATAAGCACACTCTGTTTAGAGAATAATAGAACTGTATTTGGGCGCGATGACGTCTGGACACAAAGTAGACCCTACTGATTGTAAATGTATGAGAGTGTATTGGAAAGACCTGATGGGGCGTGCAAAGGTTGTCAGCACACGGACATCAGTATAAGAGGGGAAGCTCTGTTAAGAGACACTTGTAACTCTGTGATGAGTGTGTTAAAACTTGATTAAATAAATTCCCCTTGACGGCTGTGAGACTTCTCTGCTGACTCCTTCTTGTAGACCTTTCTATTTTTATAATACAATGTTCTACCATAAATTGGTGACCCCGACGTGATACACACAGGCAGCATACTATCCTTTACTTCTGCTCTCTACTTCTTGCTTAATCACAGATTATTTAGTTTGTATGACCCCTGGCTTTTCAGGGAATACTACAACGAACAATGTTGTGAGCATAAACGTCTCTGTGCATACTTATGGCTTTTAGCGCCATCTGCTGAGGCCCACGCCATAAACAAAGATTTCATTCTGGTCAGCTTTACTTTTCCTGCAGTATCATACCCTTTTATAGGGATTTGGGGCTTTTACCAGCTAATTAGGATCAACTAGCATCATTATAAGAACAGAGTTGCGAACAATTCTGAGGTTGAGGAACACCTTCATGAATCTGACCTAGACTTTTCTTAAGAACTAATTTAACTAAAAACTTTGGAAGATATTGGTGAATGAGGTCCTATGGCTGTAAAAATAACACCATCAATAAACCGAAAATAAAAAGTAGGTTGCGATGCACATCTCCATTGTTCATGGAGCAGCAGACTCTGCTTTATACCTGTTCATGTAGTTTATTGTTCCGACATTAGCCCAGGTAGTGACAGAAACATAAGGTATTTTCTCTCATTCTCTCAGCGCTGTGGCCTTGCAAGCTTCACTGGTCCACTCCATCAAGGTAATGTGATTAGTTTACTAGGCCTGGGACCTGGACGGGTTTCCTCTTGCTGCAAGCAAGTGCGTGCATGTGCGTGTGTGTTTGTGAGTGTGTCTTTGAGCCCTGTGTGGACACCCTGATGGATGACGAAGATGAACAAATCAATACAAAGGGCCTGTCATTGCGGCTACATCCCAATTTACCTCAGCATGTCTGCACTGTCAGTCAGCAGGCGCAGACAGAGGGAGGGAGGGAAAGAGAGGAAATAATGATAATGGGGGAGCTGGAGAGGAGTAGATGGGGAATAGGGAAGTGAGGGAACAAATGAAGAGGAGATGAAAAGGAGGAGAGGGACTGATGGGCAGGAGGAGATCAATAGCAAGAGTACAGGATGGGATCAGGAAAGTAAAAGATGATGAAGATACAGTGCCTGACTTGGTAGTTTCTCCAGCTGTGATATCAATCAGATTTGGTCCTTTGCCTGAAAAGGTCACATACCACAACTGGATACCTTGGGTTATTCAGCCGTACGCATGCACGTAGGAACATGGCATGTGAAATGTGCGCGCACACACTGCGGCACAGGGACGCTCGTCCAATCCCAGAAGGGTCGCTCTCCTCGCTCCTGGGAGATAAGAATGCTAACCCTTGACGGTTCAAAATGGATTAGCAGGAGCGTCTCGATTGTGAGTCAATTTTCTCTGAGCTGTAAGCCTTAATGTCTGTTTTCAGCACCAGTGCTTTGCTTTTAATGGTTCCTGCTTGCTTTTTGGATTTAAGGATGGAATTAAGTTATCTAAAGGGAAATAACTAAATGAAAACATCAGCGCGCAGTTGGCTGAAGCAGAACTGTCTCTCTGTGCATATAAGTGCGTCTGCGTGTCCACTAAGCCTCGGTGCAGAGTGAACAAAGCACTGAAGTTGCATTAAAGCATCAGTAATGTACGTAATTCCCACAATCATGGCACTGCACAGCTCTCGGTTTTGTCTATTAAACAAGCCAACAAATGACTTTTTGTATTTCTGTAGAGTTCAAACTTTACTAGATGTCTCAAGGCTGCAATCTGAAAGACCATGACTGTGTAGCAGCAATGCCTTGTCCGGTTTGATCAGTGAAGTCCTGAATGAAGTCAGTTTCTTTTCCCAATGATGACTCAGACTTTTTACAACAGGTCAGAGGTAAAATGGAAGCTGTCCTACAACGGTGTCGTGCATCAAGCTCTGCTCATTGTCAGGTTTTATCCAAAGGATCCCTCGAGTGTTCTGTCTGCACTTTTTGTACAAGGTCACATGGATTAATTAAATACCAAATATGTTGTTGACAAAGCGTTCATTCACTATGTACTGGATCTTTTTAATATGTGGCATGATCTTTCTTAGTAGACAGAGTTGCTCAGTTGTGAATTGTTGGGCCCTGTAAGGACGTCCCTTCACTTTTGACTTGACGGTTGGGATCAAAGTTCATTCTTGGCCTTGAAAATAATAGTTGAAAAGATATTCTCATCATATATGTCCATTCAGTAGGAGTTATGGAACTTCAAGGCACAATGGATGATGCACAATACGATCCAAACACAGTGCACGGTTGCAATGGTGAAGCAACATAACTTATTTTAACACAGCATTGTGAAATAACCTTGGTCTCTTATAACCTGACTCTGCCAGATGGATTGATACTCATTTTCTCAGCAGATCCATCTGGACTCTCGTTTGGAGATCTTTGTGAAGGGGTGAAAATCCTGGTAACTGATTGGATAAACCATCTGTCTATCACCAACACACGGGCCAAACCAACCAATCAGATGACTGAAGCGTGTGACGTACTAACAGCGTGGAGGCAAAGCTCAGAAAGGAAACAACATGTGGGTAAAGGATCTTTTCCCTTTGTGTTTAACGTGAATTTACGGATCAAAGGCCCAATTTCAGGAGCCCGGTCCATATTCAACAGAAGGATCCAGAGAACAAAGAGTTAGTGAGCGGCTTGCTCCATAGCTGCTCATCTCATCTGTGGACGCCTCCATGTTGTTTACACTCAACAGTCTCTTCTGTTTCACTTCAATCCACCAAAGAGGCCAACGCTGATTGGTTCGGTCGCTTGGCAAACGTCTCCAAAATGTTCGGCCTCGCGTTACCAGACTGATCCGAGGCGTCCTCTCTCATACTCCCAACTGTCAAAAAGTATATATTTAGTTTACAACTGTTTCTTTAAAACTCATATTCAACATTTAATGGTTTCAATAAAATTGTCGCCAGTGAACAAAATCCTCACTTCAGTTGCGTTAACCCCTTAAAACATTTGGAGAAACCACCAGTACATAAACTGTAGTCACTTTAAGAGGAGAGGACAATATTCTTCTAAAATCACAACTCTTGTATAATCACCCAGCCGCTTCCATGATCAGCAGACTTCTTCGTATTGTCTCTGTTATTCTCTTCATTCGGCAGCAGGGGACCTTAAAACTGTACCTGCTGTGAGTGAGAATCTATCTTTATTATCAGCCACCAAAGGAGGCTGGAGGAGCCGGAGGCCGCAGTGGCATAATGCAGACTCACTCTCACATCTGTTGTGTTATAAGCTACTTCACTAAATCTGTCAGAAACTTTAAAAGCCCCCGTCCTGTCCTGTGTTGTTATGTCATGCAGCACACTTTCCGCCAGTGCAGCCATCGATTTAGCAGCGGGCACCTCACATCATCCTACAAACAGGTATAATGAACATCATGATTGCCTTATTTTCCACATGAAGCATGTTGTAAACTGCAGTCGGACAAGCTGTTCACAGCCTCCCGTGATACAAAATCACCCATGGAAAAGTCCCTTTGATGAGGGATTACACACGACTGACATATAAAAACAACATTGCTCATGCTCAACACATTGCACGTAGCAGGTTGTGTGTCAATTTTGTGTAAATTTGGGAGGTGTAATGGCACATTATAGCACACATTAGTCACACAAGTTGCAGAGCATATTGCTTAGAGGACATACAAAAGCTAAGTTTAACCACAGCAGTGCGTTTACCTTGTTTTCCTCCACAAACCAGCTGTTCGTTCTAATTAAGAGGCTATTTCAAAGCTGATACAATCCTTATTCAAACTCAACTTAGAAAGCCACAAATCCCAAACGATGTGCACGTCCTTATCCGTCCCATCATGCGTCACTCTTTCGCTGGAGGACAAACTCATTTTTCCCCGTCATGCTGCACCTGCCTCCCCCCTCCCGACGACCAACTCTCACTGCCGTTTAATTACAGGACGTGCACCTTTAATTGGTGTTATGGCTTTCCCTCTATGTCGCCATGGTAATGGGACCATTTCTCACTCTCCTAGAGACTGAGGACGCATCGTGTGATGTCGCGCTAACAACTGTCAGTTAATTTACAACATGAAGATCAGGCTGTCCTCATTCACTGTTCCTAAATACTCCTATAAAAAGTATTGCACTGTCGTTTGTTTGTAATCCACATATTTATTACCGGGGAAATGACGTCAGAGCAAAGATGGAAGTGTGGTGATGTAGTATGAAGGCTCATTTATGCTCTACCTTAGATTTGCATACGGATACAGACAGAGCCTTCTGTCCATCCTCGGCCTACATTTAGTCTGTATCCTGCAAGCTTGTGGGTGCGTAGGGATTCGGACCAAACATTGCAGTACCACCAGAAATCATGGGGGCAGTGTCGGGCACTGGACACAAAAAGTGCCCTTTATAGCCGGAGCGAGCGAGTCATTAAAAGCCCGAGGGGGCATCCGGAAATACTGAAAGTGACGTTCGTTGTCAGTTTCTCTCTCCTGTAAAACCAATGACTGGAATTCTCCGTCCACACTCTGGGACGTCTTTAGTGTCTCTGTTACGGCCTCGAAACAATTGAATAAATTGACTAGTGGCTCAAACTGGAGACCGAAACACAAAAAAAGATTTTACTTTTAACGTTTTTTATTAAACAACTTCTCCCAACAGGAAACAAACATTCCTGAAGGAAAACTAGCAAAATACAAATGAGGATCTTACCAAAAAAGACATCAGCAAACCCAAAAAGGGACCTGGAGATGCCGGCCAAACTCAGCAAAAATGGAGGGGGGACCAGGCCACCCCTTATAGGGACGTCGGAGCTGGCCCCCCTCTCTACCTAACAAAACCAAATTATAAACTAAAAACCAAATGAAGAAAGAAGGCTGCCGGCCGTCTCCAGGCCAAAAATAAAACTACTAAAACAAAGACTTTAACAAATCATAATGTGGGACCAAAGGTGCTGGTGGGTCTGTGTCTCTCGAGGGAATGGTCTTGCTGGCTTTATATAGCAGGTTGGCATCAGGGAGTTGATCGGCTGCAGGTGTGTCAGCCTGATTGCCAGCGTGCTGAGAAAAGGGAAAACAGGTTAAGGTACATGAAGGAGATCTTTCATGGCCACACGCAACAGTCTCACACACCACTACCGTCTGCCGCCATTTTGCCTCCTTCTCAACAGACGCAGGATCGTTCTCTCCATTGTCTCTGTGTTTGTTCGTTGTAACTTTTGAATCTGAACGACGCCCTCTAGAGGATGATTTGCTCAACGTCCATTCCAACATAAAGGACGCATGGAAGCATGAGGACAAAGACGATTAGAGCGTTTAGATGACGTACGTCTCTATTTACGCATGAAATAGGAGCAGAAATGAGCCCTTAAGAGTGCTAAAATCCAAGTAGGCAGGAGGGTCGGGGTGGTGGATGGTTAAACGTGGTGGTCCGACCGATCTGACATCCCTGCTTTTCTACCCAGAAGTTATTTCAATTATATTGTGACAAAAATAAACACTTGATGTTGAAAAATCCCCACTTGCTGTTCAGCCAGGCTGAGAAAAGCTCGACCTATTTTAAGTTTTTTTTAGAAATATAGATATTGAAACTCAAACTGTGCATGTTTAAGGAATATCCCTATAAAGAGCCCACATTAGAAGTCATTCATGTCGACGAAAGCTCTGTATCCATCTGAAGGCAGGAGGACAGGGCATAACTGGTTTAATACAGTATGAGCACACCCGTTGCAGAATTTCATTTGATCCGTGGAGGGTTTTCTGAGTGCAATTTTAATACAAACCTTGATTAAAATTTGAGAACGCAGCACCAAGCTCCGGCTAAATAAGTGGATAAACCTACGTGCTTGATGATCACAGCAAACTGGGAGATTGTATCTCAGCTTCGAAGTATACACAATTCATCACCAACAAGAGCACAGAGGGACGCTATGGACGTGTTTTGGACCCAGCCGTTCACAGAGATCACATAGAGTCCTCTGCCATCAGGTCAGGTACTCACCGCAAGGAGACAAGGTTCAAAAGGTCGCAGCTAAAGCCTTGTATTTTATTACACAGACGTATGCGTTCAGTTTCGTACAGAGTCACATCTGTAACTGCTGGAAGAGAAGCGCTCGGCCCCCTTCGTTCTGATTTACCACCTACATTAATAACTTTTACCCAAATACTAAACTTTTTTTTACTGGCCAAAGAAAATTGATTGCAGATGAGATCATTAGAGTCATTACAGTTATTAAAGTCTGGTTTTAGAGCAGGTCGTAGAACAGAGACTGCACTTCTCAAGTTGTTGATTTTGCCGTAGCAGCTGACAGCGGTCAGTCATCACTTTGATTTATTTTAGGTTTCACGGCAGTTTTTGATCAAAAGCGTGGTGCATGCATCACCGTTTTCTTCTTTTTTGTTTGTTTATTAGTGGTTTTACCCCCTATTTCTTTGACCCAACAAGACAAATCTGAATTCATCAGTATAGATCCAGGCAAAGGAGCCAGTTGAGGTGGTTCAGGATCATCTGGTAAGGATGAACCCTGGGCGCCTCCCTAGGGAGGTGTTCCAGGCACGTCCAGCTGGGAGGAGGCCTCGGGGAAGACCCAGGACCAGGTGGAGAGATTAGATCTCCACACTGGCCTGGGAACGCCTCAGGATCCCCCAGTTAGAGCTGGTTAATGTGGCCCGGGAAAGGGAAGTTTGGGGTCCCCTGCTGGAGCTGCTGCCTGACCCTGGATAAGAGGCTGAAGATGAGATGAACTTTTGATCAATTCAGCCATTTCTTTGTGGTATTTTGGTGCAGATGACGATATGAAGATGTATCGTAGAAATGCCCGCAGACATCAGAGGGCGCTTGAGACCCAGGCGGAGAAAAACACACGACGAGGCCCTTTCTCCCCAACACATGATATGAGCACGTAGGATACCACATTGTTTTAATCCTTATTTTCAAAGAACTTAGAAGCTCATTAACGCTGTTTTTGTTGTTTTTTGTAACATGAATATTCAATATTCCAACCGTTTATTCATTCATTCATCTGACATGGGGCGTGAGGCGGGGTCCACCCTGGACAGGACGCCAGTCTATCACAGGGCACATAGAGACGAACAGAGACAGACAACCATTCACACCTACGGGTGATTTAGAGTCATCAATGAACCGAACACCTGCACGTCTTTGGACTGTGGGAGGAAACCGGAGAACCCGGAGAAAACCCACGCACACACGGGGACAACATGCAAACTCCACACAGAAGGGCCCAGGCCGGGATGCGAACCAGGAACCCTCTCGCTGTGAGGCAACAGTGCTAACCACCACACCACCGTGTCGCCCTTCCAACCTTTTAAACCTGTGGAATTTACAATCACTCACTAAATGTACAAAGCTAGATTTAATCAGGGGCTTTAACTTTAGGGTGGAATTAAATTTCATCTCATCTTCAGCCTCTTATCCGGGGTCGGGTCGCGGGGGCAGCAGCTCCTGCAGGGGACCCCAAACTTCCCTTTCCCGGGCCACATTAACCAGCTCTAACTGGGGGATCCTGAGGCATTCACAGGCCAGTGTGGAGATCTAATCTCTCCACCTGGTCCTGGGTCTTCCCCGAGGCCTCCTCCCAGCTGGACGTGCCTGGAACACCTCCCTAGGGAGGCGCCCAGGGTTCATCCAGACCAGATGATCCTGAACCACCTCAACTGGCTCCTTTCAACGCAAAGGAGCAGCGGCTCTACTCCGAGTTCCTCACGGATGCTGAACTTCTCCCCCTCTCTCTAAGGGAGACTCCAGACCCCCTCCTGAGGAAACACATTTCACACGCTTCTAAAAACTTTAAATGTCTTTGCTATGAACCGTCTGCAGGTTTGGCTCAACATAATAATGCCATTCTTTGCTCTTTTGTGTTTGATATGTTGTCAGTAACCATGAACCACAGCTGGTTATGAAAGCCACAGTGAGAACTGTTACACAATCAGCTCATTTGAGCGTCTCATTTGCTATTTGTGCATTTATGATTTTTGTAATGTGCTGGCTGCATGATTCACCAACTGATCCCATATCAGCGTGAGGACATTAACAAATAAATGTAATATAAAATAAACTAATGTTTTACCCCCTCCTCCATAGCTCTATCCTGATCATTTGAATAGGTGTTGTGACTGAATTATCCAAACATAACGAGGATTCATGCAATTCTGTAAGTGCTTTAATGCTTTAATCAGCCTATTCACTTCATCATGATTGGCAACGGCTGCATTATTGTCCTCCAGAGTCTGAGGCTGTGTTAGTACACAGGAACGTACTCAGAGTCAGGGAAGACACACACACACACACACACACACACACACACACACACACACACACACACACACACACACACACACACACACACACACACACACACACACACACACACACACACACACACACACACAAACATAAATAAACTCTAATACATCATATACATAAGAGCGTAGGAGACACTAACAGGTAAACACACAAACATACTCAGAGTCAGGAAAGACAGAACATGATGTAAAGTCCCAACGCTCACTGACACACACACACACACACACACACACACACACACACACACACACACACACACACACACATAAATAAACTCTAATACATCATATACATAAGACATAACAGGTAAACACACAAACTGACAATCTGAAATCATGTTCTGCATATAAATAGGCAGTTAAAGCGAAATACTGTATATTTATGTAAACAGACAAAAAAGCAAACACACACACACACACACACACACACTCTTTCCTGACTTTGAGTATGTTATGTTTTCTGTTGTTTGGTAGAGTGATCACAGCTGCAGGGAGGAGGCTACAGATGTTTCATTTTCTCCGTCTCTACCTCTCCTCTGGTTTCTCCTCGTGCCTTTCATCACTCTCAGCTGCTCGTCTCTTCTCATTGTGCCACCTCTCCTGCCCAAAGGCCCGTCCCACACTCCTCAACACGAGGCTCATAACTGCCTTTATCGAAACCGTCATTGCTTTAATTGCTTTAATTAATCATCTTTCCTGTGTTTAAGCCTTTGTGGGGGTTTGGAATAGGTGACATTTGCTGTTGGTGCAGGAGAGTGTGTGGACTTTTCTTCTTTGCACTGGATATCATTTTTAAAGTAATACATACGTGCATTATAAACAGGGTTCTTACACCTTTTCCAAGGTCAAATTCAAGCACTTTCAAAGTCCATTTTCAAGCTTTTCCAGCCCCTTACAGCTGTGGTAAATTACATATCTCTACGAATACACAGACATTTACTTTTTTCCATTAAAAATCACGTTATGTTGTAAACAACTAAAATTGTTTTATAATAAATGGTAAATGGACTTGTACTTATAAAGCGCCTTTCTAGTCTTCTGACTACTCAAGGCGCTTTCACAGTGTTTGTCACATTCACCCGTTCACACAGACGTTCACACTGATGGCAGTGGACATCTACAGACCATCTAATCTAACCATTCACACCACATTCACACACCCATGCGCAGCACGCGGAGCAATTTGCGGTTCAATGTCTTGCCCAAGGACACTTCGACATGTAGACCGGGGGAGCTGGGGATTGAACTGCCGATCTCTCGAATGGAGGACGACCCACTCTGCCACTAAGCCACAGACGCCCTTACCAGAAGGATAAGGGATAAGAAATTAGATTATGTTTCTATTCTATAGCTATTTGTTGTAAAATTTCAAGCATTTTCAAGTACTTGAACCTTGAAAGTACCAAACCTAGAAAACACAACGTTAAAATTCATTTTCAAGGATTTTAAAGAGCCGTATGATCCGTGTATCTACGAGTTACAGTGAATGACAACAGCCTGAACAGCAGCACTTGTTTGATTGTGGATATCGATGCACAATGATCTGTTTAATTGCAATCATTTAGTCCTGTAGCACAGCTGTGACTCCAACGAGCAGACGACGGTTAACACTTTTCTTTGCACATATTAGTCCGCGTGGTGAAACACACAGGATGCTGTCATTTTAAGTTTCAATGACACCACACACACACACACACACACACACACACACACACACACACACACACACACACACACACACACAGCATGTACTGTAAGTTAGGAGGTGACAAATATTTGAACTGAATTGTTTGCTGCTGTTTCTTCCCTCTTCTTTCATTAATCATTTGCCGTTGTGTCTCCTCTCTGCAGGTGCGCCGTGACCACATGTAAACCTTCCCGAAGAGTATCGATCTCTGAGAGGCAACAACAAAAACAGCAACAACACATAGTCAACAACTTTGTATTCAAGTCCTTTGTACTGGAAACAAAAAGAACCCCCCATTAAAACCGAAAAACCCGTGGAGGACGATGTCTCCGGAGGGTGAAGTGCAACTTTTTATTGTCCAGTGCTCTGTGACGGTCGGTACGCAGGAATGCAGACACATTAAAGGAGGATAAGATTAGAGCTACATTCACCTTGACATCACAGGTAGCCTTGCAGTTGATTGCGTTACTCCCTGTTCACATTTGTAGCGACACCTTTGAGAACCGCGGATCGATTCCTCTGCTTCTGTGTCTCTTACTATGTTGTTTGGTGCTGTCCTTCTACATCTAGGAGGCTTATAGATCTCCGTGAAGCTGAAACGCTCTTATATAGGGTTACGCACAGGGTTTTAAAAAGAGGAAATAGCTCAGCTGAGAGCAGAAAGAAAGACAAAACAACCCCACAGTAAATGGTTTCAAATTACACTCTATCACAACCCATTTGTGTTCGACGTGGCGCTGTGATGTGGTAAAAGTTCAGTTACTTTAGACGTTTCTTAGCCACCTGGCAGCCCTAGAGAAATATCTTTTTACAGTTTTTTTTATGAAATGGACTGTTTTTTAAAGACACACCTGTGCTCGTGATGTTGATTCATTTATGATACGGGCCTACTGCTTTTGGTGTGAACCCTGAGGAGGTGAACGGTCATTAAGGGATCAGCTAATGGGTTTCCATATAAAGAAATAAGAGCAGAGTTAGCAGCGAGTAGCAGTCGGCTTCAAATACATCATGGAGATGTTGGTAAATGATGACTGACTATAATGATCTTAATACAGGTGTGTGTGTGAGTGTGTGTTATGTATGTTAGGGTGACCAGACGCCCTCAGTTTCCAGGGACAGTCCCTGTTTTCAGTGACCTGTCCCCGGGTGTGACTGAAAGATCCGAGAATGGAATATAGGAAAAAATTAACTTCACGTATAGTTGCGCACCCTGGTTCTAAAGCAAGACGAGCACGGAGAGACGGAGCTTCTCCCCCCCGTCACTCACACTCAGGGCGCACTCACACTGTCCTTCTGCACCGGGCCAAAACAGGTTTTGCGGGTAAAGCCTAGTGCGTTTGACCAGTGTGAGTGCAACCGCTCCGCGCATAACTGCGGCCAGCTGGTCGTCCACCGGCCGTCTGAGAGAGGTGGGCTTTTGTAAAGCGCGTTTGCACGTGTACGAGCACGAGCGTGCGCACGTGTACGAGGCCTACGGCGGTTCTGAGGTCATTTCCTGTGCGCCTGTTGGGACGTAGAAAAAAGAAGGAGGGACCATGCGCGGACATTTCAAACAATGGCGGTGAAAGGTTCACGTTGGTGTGATGCGGAGGTGGAGTGTTTACTGCAGATTTGGTCGATAAAAAGATTCAAAAACAGTCGACAAGACGCACAAAAACTCCGAGGTCTACGGAAAGATCTGGAAACAAAGCCACGCATCGTGATGATGTCATCAATGCGCGTGACGTGTTTCGGCGTGATGACGTATAGGCAGCAAGAAGCATTCGCCGAGGCCCAGGTAGTGTGAGTACAAACGGGCCTGGAGGGGGGGACAAGGACCCTAAAGCACGGGGCGCGGTGCGGAAGGACAGTGTGAGTGCGCCCTCACACTCACCGGCGATCACACTTCACAGTAGCCTGGCGCAGCAGCTCCAGCTGGGCCAAGGCCGTTTAAGCAGCCTAGCTTTGCTGCCAGTGAGAGGACACTGGTCATGTCCCTGGAAAAGACGCCTAGTTAGTCGAGTTAGTCATCGAGGGAAGAATTTACAAATAAATAAACAAACACATTTATGATGTAGGCTGGGAAAATTAGCTCCCCCTCCTTGAAAGACCAGCAGCCGCAACTGTATTCCACTATGATTGAAGGTTTTTTCCTTTTACAATTCAGTTCATGTTATTTAGATCAATCCAGGCGTACGACATGAAAGAGCAGTTTATACGTTGTGTGTGTCCAGTCGTACTACAGAATGATTTATTGCTTTGTGTGAAAAAACTGAATCACAATCTCAATTAGATTATTTTCTCATACGGCTCAGCTCTATTTCAAGGGCAGATATTAGCCCCAGTTATGTGTTTGGCCTCAGGCACAGAGGGGCTGGAGGGTTGATGTCGGTCCTGCAGGAGCCAAAACTAATATGACAGGGGCGGGATACAGTGACTCTGATGCAGGAGGGAGCCAGTCTGCATCACTGTTGTGGGATGAGTGCAGTATGAAATTCCATGCATTCAAATATGAGAGGCTATCATTAGAAGTGGGTTCAATAATCATGTAAATGCATCTGTGAGCCTCCCTGCTCACAGGACAGACGGGAAATGAGGGAGAGACAGCGTTGTCGGCGGTTAACCGTTTATTCCAGGCTCCCCCCAAACGTGACTCAACGTAAAACAAAACTACACGAACGAGCAGCCGTCCCTCTGACGGCTGTGGTCAGGCGTCTGCTGCCTCTCTCTGGGTCGTCGCCGCTCTGGGTCCTCTCACAGGACCCAGCCTACTGCAAGAGACCAGAACCAGGTTACAAACATGCTTATATAGCTGACTGATTACCTGATTCTGTCCAGCTGTCTGATCACCGGCTGAGCCACTCCTCCCTCTCCTCCAGCAGTCGACACCTTAACCACACCCCACTGCCACAGCATCGTTTTTACCTTTTCTGTTTTGTTCATTGTTCACCCTCATTCTCTCTCCTCCTCTCTTGTCCTGCGATAGTCAGGTTGTACATGAAATCCATGATTTGAATGTTAGCTTGGCACGTTGTGTCGGCTGTTGTAGCTCTTAAAATTAAAAGAGAACCTCGCGAGATGTTACTGTCAAGTCTTCTTGGAGAAGGGCTGTCAGTCATTTTAGTGGCGATTATGACTTCCTGCTTTGATCAGTAAGGGCGCACTCACACTGTCCTTCCGCACCAGGCCAAAACAGGTTTTTCGGGTAGAGCCTAGTGCGTTTGACCAGTGTGAGTGCACCCGCTCTGCGCATAACTCCGGCCAGCTGGTCGTCCGCGGCCCGTCTGAGAGAGGTGGGCTTTTGTAGAGTGTGTTTGCACGTGTACGAGCACGAGCGTGCGCACGTGTACGAGCACGAGGCCTACGGCGGTTCTGAGGTCATTTCCTGTGCGCCTGTTGGGACGTAGAGAAAAGAAGGAGGGACCATGCGCGGACATTTAAAACAATGGCGGTGAAAGGTTCACGTTGGTGTGATGCGGAGGTGGAGTGTTTACTGCAGATTTGGTCGATGAAAAGATTCAAAAACAGTCGACAAGACGCACAAAAACTCTGAAACGTAAGGGCAGGGAGTATGTAAAGCAAACATGAACCAAATCGACAGCTTCAGTCATATGTGCCGGGTTTATCTGACCGCATCTTCACCTTTGCTCAGCTGGTCTCATCTCTGGGAGTTTCCTCCAGCGTAAAGGGCAGGACGGGCCGCAGCAGGGAGGTGAGATAAACGATGTGTGTATTTCACCGTTTTCACCCACCATGTCAAGATGGGTGCCATCCATCACTTCACCACAATGACACTTTAAATTGGTTACGTCAAATTAACCTGATGTATCATGGCACCATGCTGGGGGTTTCAAATTGGTTTTGTGGCCTGCTATGAGCAATGGGTAGGCATTTATCAAGAGTGGCTTTTACTCGTCCCCTGACAGGTTCTGCTTTTCCTCCTGACCAGTAAGAAGCCACAGCTAAACCATCACGGATATGCCAATGCTTACGTCCCATGAATTCAGATACCTACCAGACACACAGGGTGACTTTGATATTGAAATAACTAGAATGTTCACAGAAGGCATATTGACTGGCGAAGCATTTCCAAAGATGCTAAAGCTCTTAACATAGCTTGTCAGCCTTTGAGCAACCAAGTATGTTGAGGTTAACGCTTTATCTGACCTTCTCTCATGGGGTTCAGTACTGAAAGGCCATTAACAACAAGCAAACACATACATTTTAGTTGGTTTGGGGCATAAAAATACAAAAAAACAAGCTAAACTCACTTTTAAATTACTTTAAAAACATATTGCCTGCCAACATGAAACCATCGTAGAAACAGTTTAATGAATTGTAACTAACTTCTCACCCAGCACCACCAACAGGTTAGTATTCAGAATAAGAAAGTGAAGATTCAAATTTCAAAACAAGACAACTGTCAGGCAATAACTAACGTTTTTATTACCACGTCTCATTTAACCCTCCTGTGATCCTAAGGGTCAATTTGACCCCATTTAATGTTTAACATCTCTAAATAATGTCATCTTTTTTTGTTTTTTTGCTTTATATTTATGACTTTTCCTCATTTTATGGGGAAAACTCTAAAATTGTCATGATTATATATATTTTTTATTGTTCTTATCGTACATGTACTTGTGGCATCGGTGTTCCTTTGGGTCAGTTTGATCATCTGGATGATTTAATCATTATTATTATCGTTTATTTAACAATTCAAATATTATATGAGGTCAAATTCATGCTGCTGTCGTTGATAACGGACGTTACTTTCATTCCAGATGTTACAAATAACACAAAATAGCACTTAAAATAACAGACTTACTTTAAAACACACACACAGAAATCCCTCCATGCAGTTTAACATTAGTGATATTTTTCATTTTGTTAAATAAAAACATAAAGTACCCGACTTAACGTGAGTCACACACTGATTATGATCATTTTCCAGATGATTAAACTGCTACGGTCAAATTGACCCCAAGAATAAATGGTGTTAGTGAAATTTGAAGGCAACAGGAGGGTTAAGAGATCTTGGATGCTCCGTTTCAGGGACTTCGACTACAGAAAGAAGTCAAACACTGCTCATTTGAACACAATGCCAACATTTCTATGACACAGACCTGGATTCAAATGGGTAAAGTATTCCTTTAAGAGAGAACAAAGGGTGGACTAAGGCAAGACCTGTTGCTAGGAGAGGCAGGACACACTGTAACATGTGTAGCACTGGAAGAATGCATGCTGTATGGACGCTGATCAGAAGTGACACAGCTCAACGATTCCTATCCACACCTCTGCTCGTGTGGAAACTGCAGTCACAAGCTGTACGGCAGTTTAACACGTTTAAACACTTCTTGGCACTGGGCGCGGATGTTTTTTTATTTGACAGCTCCATAAAACGCAGGAATATTAGGCCGCACACGTAACAGGACTGCTCAGCTGGAGAAAGATGTCGGATGAATTAAATAGCCGTCCAGTTGTTCAGACCAATCAACACCATGTGTTCACAGACCTCAGTTTATTTAGTTTGATGGCATTGGTGCTTCGTATGCAAACAACTTAACTTAGGGCGCAACCACACTGTGCCTCCGTCCCGCGCCCTAGGGTCCTTGTCCCCCCCCTCCAGGCCCGTTTGTACTCTCACTACCTGGGCCTCGGAGAATGCTTCTTGCTGCCTATACGTCATCACGCCGTAACACGTCACACGCATTGATGACGTCATGGCGATGCGTGGCTTTGTTTCCAGATCTTTCCGTAGACCTCGGAGTTTTTGTGCGTCTTGTCGACTGTTTTTGAATCTTTTCATCGACCAAATCTGCAGTAAACACTCCACCTCCACATCACACCAACGTGAACCTTTCACCGCCATTGTTTGAAGTGTCCGCACATGGTCCCTCCTTCTTTTTTCTACGTCCCAACAGGCGCACAGGAAATGACCTCAGAACCGCTGTAGGGGTCGTGCTCGTGCTCGTACACGTGCTAAAGCGCTCTACAAAAGCTCACTTCTCCCAAACGGGCTGTGGACGGCCACCTGGCCGCAGCTAGGCACAGAGGGGTTGCACTCACACTGGTCAAACGCACTAGACTTTACCCGCAAATCCTGTTTTGGCCCGGTGGGGAAGGACAGTGTGAGTGCGCCCGTAAGGTGTTCTTGTGTAACACATATTTGCCCAACTAGGTTCAGTGCAGTCACAGAGTGGACTGGTGGGTGTGTTTTTGATAGACACGATGTCTCACCCTCTCCTGTGGAGTGTGTTTTCTCTCCCTCCATTCTTTTAGTCTGAGCCCAAAACAGTGCTTTTCCAACGTGTACCCAGTTATTACTCTCTGGGTAACAACCTGCTGACAGCAAGGTGACTCCCATTCATTTCCAGAGTGAATTAGATGATAATGAAGTTATAATATCTGCATATGTTACCTTTGCAAATATA
Source organism: Echiichthys vipera (assembly GCF_963691815.1). NCBI lineage: Eukaryota > Metazoa > Chordata > Actinopteri > Perciformes > Trachinidae > Echiichthys > Echiichthys vipera. The sequence goes on along the minus strand of NC_139836.1, from coordinate 1,925,795 downwards.
TTTGTCGCTTACAGCAATTTTGGGGTGGCACATCCAAACTCTGCAAGTCATGGTGACGAACACACAGACCCAGTGGAGGAAAAAAAAACTCATAAAACTGTCAACTTTAATCAATGTACTGTATTAAAGCTGTGGAAAACACCATAATCATCATTATGTCGACAATTGCCTCAATTATTGCTCACAGTTTTGTTCCTGGTTAAACTGCTTTAAAAGACCCAAAGTGTCCAGGTTCAGGACAGGTCTAGTGGGTATGACAGCGCTCATTCCACCATGTCTCTCATTAATCCAATTTTAAAGAAAGTACTCCAACCCATTCTCACTTGGTCAGTGAAACCAATTATTATTATTAACTTTCTTTGGGCGGCAGTAGCTCAGTCCGTAGGTGACTCGACTGGGAACCACACGGTTTGAGTCCTTGTGTGGACCATGAATGGAGCGTGGACTGGTGGCTGGAGAGGTGCCATCTCCTGGGGCATTGTTTTAAATGTCCGCGCATGGTCCCTCCTTCTTTTTTCTGTGTCCCAACAGGCGCACAGGAAATGACCTCAGAACCACCGTAGGCCTCGTGCTCGTACACGTGCGCACGCTCGTGCTCGTACACATGCAAACGTGCTTTACTAAAGCCCACCTCTCCCAAACGGGCCGTGGCCGGCAAGCGTACCGCTCCTAGACGCGGTACGGTTGCACTCACATTGGTCAAAGGAACCAGACTTTAGCCATAAAACCTGTTTGGGCACGGTACGGAGGGACAGTGTGAGTGCGTCCTTAGTAGAAAACTCAATGCCAAAGGAGTAATTGCTTTTTTTTAGCCATTTTAATTTTGAAATGTGAATCATTGATCACTCTTGCCATGTCTGTAAAGCAAAGAGTGGATTGTCTTTTTCTTTTTAAACATTTTAAACATTGAATGATACAAAGTTTACAAAGATACAAAGGGACAGTTGTGAAAGTAAACTAATGAAACATTGCTTTATCACTTATTTAAGTGGTATCTCATGCTGTTTGCTAAATACGGGGGATCAAGTCAGATGGAGATCACATGACATCACTTGTATCTAGGTAACACTCTATATTGAGAAGTCAGATGCTGCACATAAGCCAATTACATCTTGTTTCTAAAACCTAATATGACGCATTTTTGGTCTCGTTGGTTTGAAGACATACTTTCTCTTACTGGTGAGGTTTCTCTCTAACATATTTATGTTTCTGTGCGTTATTTAAGGTGCGTTTGAGTGCTTACGGAGAATTTCCCACAACAGTCTTCACTGAAATTTGATTGTTGTGGTTTTATCAGACACAGGGAACTTACACATTTCCCCCAAAAGGGTCCTGTGTTACCCAGTCGCATAAGCCTGTACCTTCGCTGAGTTAAATTAGCATTTTTTAAGGGTTAGGGGTAACGGTCAGGGTTAAGGGTTACGGTCAGGGTTAGGGTCTACATAGGCCTATTTGTCGTGGAATAATTTTCTTAACCCTCCTGTTCTCCTAAGGGTCAATTTGACCCCATTTAATGTTTAACATCTCTAAATAATGTAATTTTTGTGTTTTTTTGCTTTATATTTATGACTTTTCCTCTTTTTATGGAGAAAACTCATAAAAAACCTAAAATTATCATGATTATATATATTTTTTATTGTTCTTATCGTACATGTACTTGTGGCATCGGTGTTCCTTTGGGTCAGTTTGATCATCTGGATGATTTAATCATTATTATTATTGTTTATTTTACAATTCAAATATTATATGAGGTCAAATTCATGCTGCTGTCCTTGATAACGGACGTTACTTTCATTCCAGATGTTACAAATAACACAAAATAGCACTTAAAATAACAGACTTACTGTAAAACACACACACAGAAATCCCTCCATGCAATTTAACATCAGTGATATTTTTCATTCTGTTAAATAAAAACATAAAGGACCCGACTTCACTTAAGTCACACATTGATTATGATCATTTTCCAGATGTTTAAATTGCTGCGGTCAAATTGACCCCGAGAATAAATGGTGTTAGTAAAATTTGAGGGCCACAGGAGGGTTAAAAAAGGGTCCGATGTTTCCCGGTCGCTTTCTTTTATTATAGATTTTCTTTTAAAGATTATGTTTGCCTTTTGTTATAGTACCGGAGAGATATGAAATGGATGAGAGAGAGAGAGAAGGGGAGGCATGCAGCAAAGGGGCCTCTGCGTGGAGGACTTAAGCCTCTGTATGTGGGGCACCTGCTCCAACCACTGAGCCACTTGCTCTGTTATAAATTTCTTAATCACCAGAGCTAGGGACCCACCTGTCCAGGGTCTACCACGGCTTTTACCCAATGCATGCTGGGGTAGACTTCAGCCTCCTGATTCATGATATGCAAAAATCTTATGCCAGTCCAACAAATATCCCTCCACTTCCTACTCTCCCTCCTAAAAAAGAGGAGAGAGACCAGCCAACATGGAGTGTGTCATCACTCAATCCCCACCGTTATGTCCGCCCTCTCAAACTACTCGAGTCTTGGACAAAGAGAAGCACCCCAACTGAAACAGTTTAGACAACAAAACGACTTGATTAAGGGCGCACTCACACTGTCCTTCCGCCCCGGGCCAAAACAGGTTTTTCGGGTCAAGCCTAGTGCGTTTGACCAGTGTGAGTGCAACCGCTCCACGCATAACTGCGGCCAGCTGGCCGTCCACGGCCCGTCTGAGAGAGGCTTTTGTAGAGCGCGTTTGCACATGTACGAGCACGAGTACGATGCCTACGGTGGTTCTGACGTCATTTCCTGTGCGCCTGTTGGGACAAAGAAAAAAGAAGGAGGGACCATGCTCGGACATTTAACAACAATGGCGGTGAAAGGTTCACGTTGGTGTGATGCGGAGGTGGAGTGTTTACTGCAGATTTGGTCGATGAAAAGATTCAAAAACAGTCGACAAGACGCACAAAAACTCTGAGGTCTACGGAAAGATCTGGAAACAAAGCCACGCATCGCCATGACGTCATCAATGCGTGTGACGTGTTACGGCGTGATGACGTATAGACAGCAAGAAGCATTTGCGCGAGGCCCAGGTAGTGTGAGTACAAACGGGCCTGGAGGGGGGGACAAGGACCCTAAAGCACGGGGCACGGCACGGAAGCACAGTGTGAGTGCGCCCTAAGATTAGAAAAAGGTTGTGGTTTTGCTTACATGTAGTGAATAGACCTCGAAAGGCTTGATTTGGTGATTTTCTTAAGTTAAAGGTTCATAAAGCTGTTCATAAGATATCTATGTTAGAGATAATCCTTGAAACATTTCAGTTACTCTATCTGAAAATGTGATTTGGACCTGCATCACATTAAATTAAAGCCAGGGGAATGCTTTTGTAGTAATAAATACACTTTTCAAAACAAAGTTAACTGGTTTTAAACGACTGCAGATGGCATGAAATATATATTCCTCTATTGGAAATGGTTGAAACTTTTTCTCTCTTGCATTTTGATTTAACATTTTGTTAGCTTGACCCAGTTTCCTACAGTTCAATTTAGTTTGGCAAACCAGAGCTGGCTGGTGTTATGTGTCCATGTATCACCCCCCCTCCACACACACACACACACACACACACACACACACACACACACACACACACACACACACACACACACACACACACACACACACACACACACACACATTAGAATACTAACCTTTAAAAAGCACACTTTATCACCTTGAGGAATTAAAAAGTGTGGTTGCAGGCCCCTGACAAGCCGCAGGAAGTGTGAAGCAATGACAAATTCCAACATGAACTCTCAGAAAAAAACTTTCCAGGCAGAGTCTCATTAAGGGAGGCTTAAAGAAGGGAGATAAACTGCCAGTCTGTGGTTTGCACGTAGACGAGGAAGGAAAAGGGACAAAGGGACCGAAAGACAGAATGAGGTTAACCACACAACACACCCAGCCCCCTATCCATCACATACACACTCAAGGGAACTAGGTGGCACAGGGGAGCTAGCCTTGAGTTATCAAAATGCTAATGCGATGTAATGCACAATACATGCTATGTGATTTTTACCATATGCACACTGTCTCAGTTGGGGTGTGTCTCTTTGTCCAAGGCTAGATGAGGTTGAGAGGAAGGAGAGAATGGGGGAATTGAGTGATAATGCACTCCACGTTAGCTGACCTTTCTTCTCTCTTCTCTCCGGCTGATGGGCAGCAGCAGCAGTCTGTCAGGAGAAATCTCAGCCCATTGGAGCCAAAAGGCTCGGCGGTATTAAGTCATTACTCTGTAGAAAAGTCTTGCAGATAAGACGAGAGTGTGTTGAAGACTGCACGTCAACAGCTTGGGGAATTGTGATTGAACGTACTGATCTGTGAGTTTGACGCAATCGCCTATGAGTGCACACGTTATCGCCCGCCTCCAGCTCAGACCAGACCACCTCCATCATGTGAAGCACTGGCTGGAGCCCTTTAAAGGTGGCACTTGGCGTCCGTCATGCTTTGTATCTCGGCCACAAAAGAAAAGCCCACACGTCAGTTCATCAATGTTGAAAGCAGCATCTTCACTTTCTAGGACACTGAACAAAAAAATAAAAAAGTTGCCAGAAAATAAAAGATGTTCTTTTATCACAAAGTGAGAAAAACTAATGCTTTGTGGGCTTTTACCTTTTGTTGCAATTACAATAACAGAAACTGTTTTCTCACCCACTGTGCAAAATGAGGGAGGCAGGAAACACCAGATATGTAATTTTCATTTAATTTGCAGTGTTTGTCTCCAGGCTTGTTTAAAAAGTGACACCTGTATTGACTTTGACTTTGTATTCTCTTACTCTTCTTTGTGTTTGAGAAAATAATGATCGTCAAACTCACAGGTTTGTTTGCCTCCATTGGTAAATTTCCTTTTGTATGTTTTTATATCAAAGATTTTCCCATCTCAGGCTAAGAGAAGTTGCCATGGCAGCCGTGTAGGGTGATTTTTCGATCCGAGCACTAGGTGATGACAGAGTTAGATAAATCACTCGCTCCAAAAATAGTGACACGCACAAGATCCACCTACACGCACATACAGGCACAGTGAGAATGTATTGTGCTCAGTTCTCTGAGAACAAGCTGGTGTTCACCGCACTGGTTTCACTCCACTCACAGTTATATTGAGTCGTGTGTTTTTTTATTAAACTTCAGAACATTCTCCGGGCGCTCATGACTCTTATTAGAACCAACTCACTAAACGATCAAGAAGCAGAGTGATCGGATACAAAGGGCGCACTCACACTGTCCTTCCGCACCGGGCCAAAACAGGTTTTTCGGCTAAAGCCTAGTGTGTTTGACCAGTGTAAGTGCAACCGCTCCACACATAGCTGCGGCCAGCTAGCCGTCCACGGCCCGTCTGAGAGAGGTGGGCTTTTGTAGAGCGCGTTTGCACATGTACGAGCACGAGCGTGCGCACGTGTACGAGCACGAGCACGAGGCCTACGACGGTTCTGAGGTCATTTCCTGTGTGCCTGTTGGGACATAGAAAAAAGAAGGAGGGACCATGCACGGACATTTCAAACAATGGCGGTGAAAGGTTCACGTTGGTGTGATGCGGAGGTGGAGTGTTTACTGCAGATTTGGTCGATGAAAAGATTCAAAAACAGTCGACAAGACGCACAAAAACTCTGAGGTCTACAGAAAGATCTGGAAACAAAGCCACGCATCGCCATGACGTCATCAATGCGTGTGACGTGTTACGGCGTGATGACGTATAGGCAGCAAAAAGCATTCTCCGAGGCCCAGGTAGTGTGATAACAGACAGGCCTGGAGGGGGGGACAAGTACCCTAAAGCACGGGCGCGTCGCGGAAGGACAGTGTGAGTGCGCCCTAACAGTGATGGTCCTCTGGCCTATTTGGTTGTGCCATGTTTTCTCTTCTCTTGCAGGGTTGACTGGGATAACCTTGGTGGAGGGACTCCACCACCATCCGTCAACATTCAAATTGGCCTGCAGACTATGACCTAGTCCACACGAACACAGGTATTTTTGAAACTGAACTTTTAGGCCTCCAGTTAAAAGAAAATTCCTGTCCACAAGACGGTGTGATAAAAAATATTTCCGTCCACGTGAAACCGCAAAATCTACCTCAGTCCATAAGTCTCCATGCATACAACTGACTGTTCACCGTCGCACAGTGTGACGTCAAACAATGTCGACAGGAAATTGCGTTTACCATGACTGCTGAAACCGGACTTTTCCAAACAGTTCACCCTGGACTCCGGTTACATAAAAACTCAGGTTCAACTGTGGTTACGTGTGGATTCATGTTAAAAACTCCCCACACTACACACACAGAACAGCACAACACACAGACAGACACACATCCACACATACACTGAACTGCCGCCCAGATCCAGTAACCAGAAAGATCAGCAAAACATACAAACTACAAACTTATCCAGGGAATTCATCACAAACACATAGTGGGCCGAGCAATAACAACACAAACATCTCCAGCAGACTCACAGACTTCATTAGACCATCCACACCCATGGACCACAGTCATCAGAAGGTTAGACACAACACGAATAATTGGATGCAAATAAAACATGACAATACCATAAATACACTCCACAGTACCCCCAGCAACCCACTGGCCCTCCAAATTGGATGGGCTAGGAAACGATAGGGCCCCAGGCTAACCCTGGAAACCATCCACACCACTGAACACACCCTGCTACTGAAGATTACAGCTACAGCTGAGTAATAACTATAATGTCTCTGTTATATTTAACAACACTATTTCCTCCCTCTGCTTCTCCCCCACAGGCGGCGCTGGTACTTGGACTTGCCCAGTAAAGCGGCAAGCCCCATCTGAACCAGTTTGAAAAGGGAGGGCAATGACAACAGCTTCAACAAAAGCAAACACTGCCTTCAAAGCATGATCTGAGCACTCCTCTTCACTCTCTTGTTGGGCCCTGGCGCATACCCAGGCCTCCCCGGGGGCCAGCGCACCTGTAACTTTACATCCTCCCCACCTACCTCCTTTTCCTCTTTCCCCTACTGTCCCGAGCCATCTACTACATCGCAAGACCCAACAGAACAATAGAAGGCAGGAAAGTTAAGGCCCGTAATAGGGGACTCATTTAAAGGATCCCTCCAAAGACAAACAAGAACAGTGAACTGGACAGCTACCCAGGGGCTACCTTCCACCACATCCTGTCTTCCCTAATGCGGACATTTACATTCCTATAATCAACAACGATGTACAGTTTGAAACTCCTCAAAAATATAAAGCAAGGGTGTTTTGTTGCTCAGACATCCACGCTTCTGGTGAATATGAGCAGCCATGACTCTCAGTGCTAAAGCCCCCAAGCCACATTTGACTCTTCAATGAAAGTAGAGCTACCTGCAGCCGTTCAGCTAATTCTTCAGTTCACTTGTCTTATTAACATAAGAGTGCATTCAGCATTATCTCCCCGCTGGTGCACAAGCAGAAAATCAAAAGGGCTACATGCAAAATGTTCAACGATTTCACCTGCAGTTCAAGCCATTTAGAAAAGGAGCAGAAGATCTTAGACGAAGTTGATCAATACAAAATGTTTTTGCTTAGATTATATAATCTATTTATTTTGTTAACACTGAAGGGAAGCATGATGTATACAAAGCATTCAATCAAAAGCTTGTGCTTCTGTAGTGAGTGCTCGCTCTGCTCATTGCCATCCGCCCACCACTGATATTGAACAGTTGCCAAATTATGTGTGGAATAAAATGTTATGTGGTTAATGTATTAAATGTTTGGCCCGCTGTTTGCTTACTACTTGTCTCCCTTATTAGCGGCTTCACTCAGATGTAAAAAAGCTTACCTGAGGATTTACATTATGTTATGTCTCTGGAGCTAATTTTGACTATAATTAAGGGGCTTGGACACTTTGTATGACATCTGGGTGCTGTCAGAGGAGACTGTAGGCTTCATTCAGCCTGCCCATCATGATGGCGACGGCGGTAGCCACCCACCCTTTGATGACAATGTCCACATCCTTGACAGAGAGGACAGATGGTTTGAAAGAGGTGGAAAAGAAGTAGAGAAGCTATCGCTAAACAGAGGAGGAGGTCTGAGACACCACTTATCTCCAATTTACAATGCTGCCCTTTCATCCCTTCATTCAACAATCCAACCTCAAAGAACAACTGTTCACACATAGCCTCCTGCGACTCCAACCACTGTCGTTAAGACTCAATAGAGCACTAACAAAGTCAAAACCAACTTCCCACCAACGACTGTCACTCTAACGTCTGTCGTTGGCACTTGGAGCACAAAGGGTTCCAGTGAAATCATCGGCCTTGTGAGAGGTTAAATACCTGGATCTCACACCAGTTAGTTGGACCAGTCCCAGCCTGGTCCTGGTCCTGGTCCAGTCCCAGCCTGGTCCTGGTTCTGGTCCTGGTCCTGGTCAGATGCGTACATGAACTGATGAAGCCTCTTGGATGAGAGGTGAAACGTCTTCCTACACAAATAACCAAGTCCAGTTGCTTTTGACTGAAATTGCTTTGGGGATCTGACTGATGCTGAAATCGTCAGACAACTCCAAGATCATTTATCATCAATTTCCCAACCTAATCTGCACCACGGCTGTAATCTGCATTACTCCTGCTACCTGCATGCTCTACCCAGGTCACCCTCCCTCACCTGAACCAAATGGAGTATTTCCAGTAAGTGAGAACACATGTGACATGGATAATCTCCTTTTGTGTGCTGCATTTGTGAAAGGGCAACAACAGACACTGTTAACACCTGACTCTTCTGACGTTGTCCACGGTTTATGTGTGAAATCAATTAAAAGCAAAAGTGGTCTGACAAAGTATTCAAACACTTTTATAGTAACATGATAAACTGAGTCATGCAGCACCCTTTGATAAGTCGTGTGTGACTTGTGGCCAATGCAATTATCAAGATTAATAACTACATAGTGTCAAGCCTACGCAAAGGATATTTCATGTCAGAGCAGGAATTGCACTTAGAAATTTGTTTAACTGCCACAGAAGTCAGTAAGAACAGAGGGGAAGTGAAGTAGCTTTGAGTGTTTGGATACTTTGAGATCACATCAAGTTCAATCAGTAAGCAACGGGGGGGGGAAGCCTCCTCCAACACCATCCCCTCTGTGCCACAAGAACAAGTGGAGTGATTTAAATTGGACAGCAGCCTGAAGCGTGCAGCCAAAGCAACAGATGGCTTCAACACGAATCTGAAAGTCAACTGTTCAGACTTTACAAATCTGTGGAGTTGTTGTTGAGACACTCCCAGACCAATCTGAGGTGTAACGTGTGGACTGGTGCATTGAGAAACAAAAATACCTTCAGCATGGTAAAATCATTGTCTCTTGTGTTTAACCCTCCTGTTCCCCTCAAATGTGACCAACAGCGTTTATCCTCTGGGTCAATTTGACCCCAGCAATTTAAACATCCAGAAAATCCTAATTAAAGATGTTACTCAAGTGTTAACGTCAGGTATTCTGTGTGTCTTTGTTGACGACCTAAATAGCGTTTTAAATTAAACACCTTCTTGTACGTACCTCCAGAATAATGGGCTGAAATATACGGAACAATATGAATTGATCTAAAATTGGATCAGGATGTTTACTTGTGTGTGTTTCAAAGTAAATAAAATATTTTTAAGTATTATTTTGTGTTATTTATAATATTTGGAATTAAAGTAAAGTCCATTATCAAGGAGAGTAGCACGTGTTACGTTCAATTCGACCTCAGGAAAAACAAACAATTTCAAACATTTCTAAATGTTTAATTTGTAAATTAGATGCTAATACTAATGTTTAAATCTTTAAAATGATCAAATTAACCCAAAGGAACAACACTGCGACAAGGACAATGAAACAGTTAAATCATGTTAACGTATGGTTTTCCCAGTTGTCGTCATAAACTAGGAAATATATAAAGAAATGACGTCAACCGTGTGTTTAGAGGTGTCAAACTATGGACGGGGTCAAATTGACCCAGAGGAGAACAGGAGGCACATGACTGGTGATGAGTCCAGGGAGGAGAAACTAATCAGTGATTTTCTGGGATGATAAACTTTACAGGCAGGAACCTTAAGAAAGATTTTTCCTTTTCACTTTCTTTTGTTAAATCTTGAATGGTACTTGTAATTGTAAATTTTTTTTTTGCTGACACTTATGTGAAGTGCATTGTTTTCTGAGATCTCATAGCAACTAGCACATGTGTCTGTATGACAGGCTCATCCACATGTCCAATCACAAGAGCAGTTCTGATGTAGGGCTGCAACCAGGGGGCAAAATAACATTTTCACTGGCCAAATTGGTCCTGAATGTTTAAATTTTACTAGCCACTCAATGATTACCATTGGGTTTTTTGGCTGTTGAATAAAGTCAATCCCCCGGAGCCACTTGCACATTTTACCAGCATTTGGCTTGGGGCTGGTGCTAATTGTGCACTGTGGCTGCAACTAACGATTAATCAATGTTCTGATTTTGTTGTCGTTCATTCAATACAATGTGAACAATTCACACCACAACTTCCTAGAGCCCAATGTGGCATCTTCAGATTGGTTGATTTCCCCTCAGCACAGCCCAATATGTTGTTACAAAGTATGTTTACAAAGATGTAGAACAGAGACGAGCAGAATACCCTCACATTTAAAGCTATGGTCTCCCTCCAAACCCCCCCAATCAAACCCCTCCACGATTCCTCCCCCCGAGCACGTATCACCCTCCCTCGCCTCCTAACGACACGCCCCCTCAGGCCAAGCAAGAAGCCGGCTGGCCTAAAACACATGGCTAACGTATGCTAACATGTGTTGACATGTGCGTTTATCAGAGCGGGGGCATTCACAGTCATAAGCCAGTGTTGCCACAGACTAATTGAGGCTCTTTATGTAACATCTACCACAATAAAACACAAAAAGTCTGCTGTCTTAGCATCTGTCCCAAATCCTGCCGTAGCCTTCTTCACCGCTAAAAGGAATCTCCAATGTTGACTCATCTTTGGTTCCTATGTAGGTCACATTTGCTCTTGGTTTCTGCCTTTGAACCCGCTCCACTTATGTTTTCTCTAACCTTGGCCGTTGGGGCGAGCCGGGGCCTCTTGCTGGTATTGATATTTTCCTTCTCCATGCTAACAGAAGCTCCGGTAGCTGAGCTGCTAAGCTAATGACTAGCTGCTCAGAGTTTACAGAGAGGGAGGGGACGAGGCTGGATGATAATTTTGGATGGATGGTACAAGCCAAAGGGAACGAATGGCTCAATTTCTATGCAAGTCTATGGCTGATAGACCAGAATACAGGACCATATTATTATTATCATGTGTAAACAATGATAATAATAATTACCAATATTCCAAATCGTTGACCACAGTTTAAAGAGGCAGGAATCAGAAAAATGTTTGTGCTTTATGCTATGTTTAGCATTCCCAGCACAATTAAAAACAATATTTTAACTGAAACTTCTGCCCACTAATCAAATCATCAGCTAATCACTGAAGTTATATTTTGAAGAAACAAAGATCATCTTTTATCTGCACTGCACAGAGGCTCGGACAGCGAGAGTTGGCTTTGCTGAGATAACACACTGAAATAAAGCAGAACAGCAGCCTGAAGGAAAGGCCGTGTTTCATGCAGAGTGCAAATACAACACCCGATAGGACAAAGTTGTTTCTGAAAAACAGGGGAGAATCTTTTTTTAAAGAGGGCTACATGAAGGGGAGGGAATGAGAGGAGAGACGGATGGATGGAGAGAAAACCAGAGCCTAGTACCCTATCGCTCTTTTAACATCTGTCTGCTTGCTCCTAAAATCAGAGAAGCAGCTGCGACTCATCTGCTAATTAGAGCTGTAATCAATCACTCATCACAGTGTGTGTGTGTGTGTGTGTGCATGCGTGTGTGTGTGTGTGTGTGTGTGTGTGTGTGTGTGTGTGTGTAAGCAAGCAAGCACTGGATGCATGTGTGCAGTTGGAGCGGTGATCGTCTTTATTTTTAGTCTGGGGGCTTGGTTAATTGCCCACTACCCTGCACAGCAATGTAAAGTTTTTTTTAACTAGTTGACGTGTTGGAGGCGTGCTGGTCACGAACCACATCAGCATCAGCATGAAGCCGGTGACATGAAGCCACAAACTGACACGTGTGGCTGTGTGACAAGTGAGACGTGCTACAAATGCCTCAGCTTTTTATATCGCTCCAATGACCAGTGTAGCTTCAACCAATCATATGTCATATTTCACTGTCTCTGGTTGCATTCCCTCTCTCTAAAATTCCTGTTCTGTTCCATATGAAAAAAATCACATGAGTACCTGGTATGTAAAAACTCAAATCAAGCGATCTCATTGGTTCATAGCTTAAATATGACGAGCACATACGATGGCTATGACCTCTCTGCGCAATTGTATCCCTCCATGTCTGACAAGACTAGTACAAAGAGGCTATGTCACCAATCAAAGATGGCGGTGCCATGGGGGTATGACATAAACACTTTTGCTTAATAAAATCTGGTCTACCATGGTGCTTAATAGGTGGTGCAGTATCATAGAAACAGAAGAGCGCAGGTACAGTATCACTGTGCGTGGAAATGTGTCATTCCCAAGAACCCACCACAGTGACTTCCTTGTTGATCCAATCAGGAAGTGCCAAAAACTGCAGTTCTCTGAGTGTCCACTAGGGGCAGGTTTCATAATGGAGCAGCTTTCTTGCTAAACAGGCCGTTTTCACAGCATCATTAAACCTATTTCTTTTATTAGAGGTTAAAGTTTATGAATAATTAGGGGCGTGGCCTCTTGAGTGACAGCTAGCCACGGCCCTCACTTCTGCTTGGAGGTAAACGTCAGCCAGATGGACGTACGCTACTCCCCCCAGCGTCACATACATGCCCTTTTTTTGGTCAGAGGAAATGAGGCGGAGTCAAAGTCCGACAAGATGGAGACTCCCGTAGGTGAGGATGATTGGATCAAGTTGAGAGAATGGGTACGCTACATCTATTTTTTATACAGTCGGTGTTCATACCCCTAAAGCACCGCCACCTTTGATTGGTGCCTCTTTCCAAGCTTTGATGTCTGAGAAAAACAACAAAAACTGAAGCTGTTATCTCTGCTCTCTTCACAGCCTCCAGACTCCTTATTAAAAAACGTCACTTTATATCACACAACACTGTAGTTCTTGGTCTACCGCTGCCTCTGTTGGTTAGTCAGTTTGTTTCATTGTGTGACTTAGTGTAGGCAACGTTTCAAAGTGACCGCCTCGAATGTGCAGCGAGCCCAGGAGAGCCTCTTTTATTGTGAAATGTGTCTAAATCTGTCCAAACTCGGGCTGTGTCCCTAATCGCGCACCGCAGTGAGTGTACTGACATTCGGGCTATCTGTACGGACATGATCAGTTCACTCAATTTCCCCAGAAAGTGCTGTTTTTAAACGCACTCCCCGGAAATGACAAAATTCTTTTCCATCAACTCTTCTGACTTAGTACACCACAAAAAATCCTCGCGCTCCTCTTTTTACTTTTATAAAGTGAATCTAGTTGTTGCCGCTCTGTTGCGCTGTTGTTTCGCCGTTTTCCAATTTGAATTAAGTCCCGCCTCTTCCGCTACGTAGTCAAAATGGTGGTGATTGAGGGCGTTGAGTGTCCATCGATCCACATTCTGTTTGGCAGATTATGAGTGTTTGATCGAATAAATGCCGACTTCCGGCGTAAACGCACTTCCACCCTCAAAAAAGCTAGTTTGAGGGAGGGACACAGTGCGGTTTGGGACACAGTATCGATGACTGATGCTAAGCTTTCTGTGTACTGTGGTCCACAGTGGAAGCAACATAACGTAACTTTTGTAGTTTTGGTGCTTACAGTGTGAACATATGACGAAAGTGTTATCCCAAAAACATGGAGATAGAAACATGTATGTGTGTTTTATCTATGCGTGTACTCCCATTATGAAGCCATGTCACAGTAGCTCCTCCACTCAGAAGTCAACATTTTCACACAGCTAATTGAATTCTTTCACTTTCACTGTCAGTCTCAATGTCACTTTTTTCACTCTCACTCAAGCCTGAAGAAAAAAACAAGCACACTGCCAACATGTTCTCCGCACACACCCCATCTGCTCATGAGGCAGTGCAAACATCTCATTACGAGCACAAAGCCCTGCCAGAGAACATGGCAGTGTATTCACCTCACACGACACAGCTCGGGCTGCAGTTGATCAAAACTGCATTTATCATTATTCCTTTTTTCCCCATGACAGCCCACCTTTACTCTTATTCCGTCAATGATGCGCGAAACGCTTGGAGTCTAATCCAACATTCGCACTGCAATGATTTTCCCATTACATTCTCATCACAGTAATGTGCAGGTAGACACTTTCCTGCCACGGTTAGAAAAGTATCAAAAAGCACCCTATTACAAGCAATGGTACCATTTCAAGAGGCGCTGCTTCATGCATTAAACACATATTTCTTAGATTAAGCCTTTCAGTCACATCCGTGCATATCCCATCGCACTCGTGCATCTCCTTTCACGTAAGCTGCAATGAAAATGAAGTCTGTTGTGCTCCGAACGCGTTTGTAATTATGTTTTTATAATGATATATACTGCATTGATTTAAAACGTGTATAGCTCAATGTATTTACTGTGTAGTTGTTGTAATGCGTATAACTGATTCATAGGTTTGTGTGTGTTTTGTTTGAGTATAATTATCTAGTCTGATGCTGGTGTTTGATGGATTTGCCCTCGGAGTCATCTGCAATCACAAACAATTACAACAAACACATCGTTGTTGGGATTGCACATGTTTTGGCACAGTGATTTTAATGCAACACAATTGTTTTATTTATCCATCAATGTATTTTTATTGTTTTTCTCAGATTAAACTTGCAACAGGACTCTACAGAAAGGTTTGATATGAAGTAAAAAGGTTATTTTAGGGCGCACTCACACTGTCCTTCCTCACCGGGCCAAAACAGGTTTTTCGGGTCAAGCCTAGTGCGTTTGACCAGTGTGAGTGCAACCGCTCCGCGCGTAACTGCGGCCAGCTGGCCGACCACGGCCCGTTTGGGAGAGGTGGGCTTTTGTAAAGCGCGTTTGCACATGTACGAGCACGAGCGTGCGCACGTGTACGAGCACGAGGCCTACGGCGGTTCCGAGGTCATTTCCTGTGCGCCTGTTGGGACATAGAAAAAAGAAGGAGGGACCATGCGCGGACATTTCAAACAATGGCGGTGAAAGGTTCACGTTGGTGTGATGCGGAGGTGGAGTGTTTACTGCAGATTTGGTCGATGAAAAGATTCAAAAACAGTCGACAAGACGCACAAAAACTCAGAGGTCTACGGAAAGATCTGGAAACAAAGCCACGCATCGCCATGGCGTCATCAATGCGTGTGACGTGTTACGGCGTGATGACGTATAGGTAGCAAGAAGCATTCTCCGAGGCCCAGGTAGTGTGAGTACAAACGGGCCTGGAGGGGGGGACAAGGACCCTAAAGCCCGGGGTGCGGGACGGAAGGAGAGTGTGTGAGTGTGAGTGCGCTCTTATTTTAGAACCACCTGTTGAATCTCTCCACACACTCGCTCCTTCATGCTGCCACTTTTCCACTTCTGCATATTTCCCTCTTGAAACTTGACATGAGATTAGCAGCGTAACTTTGCTTTTGTGTCACCAGAACAACAACAACTCACCTTGAGTTTGACTTGTTTGCAAAGCAGTTGTGAAGAAATCAAACTGCTTTGGAAATCATGAAGACAAAGATCAGAAAATATTCTCCACCAGCAGCGGCAGAGAATACAATAACAAAGTACCATTTCAAGTCTTGTTCTGAACTATGTGCTCTGAATTCGTCATCATTTTAAGTTGTGTTATGTGTTCTGTAAATCACATTGAGTTACTGTCATTCTGTAAATTACGAGTAACAATAAAACGAGAAGGCGTTTCTTTAGCTAAATGACCACGACAAAATAAAAGTAGTATGCATTGAATATAAATGTATACAATGATCTAAATAAATAGACACAGTGCAACAGGTTAAAAGTGATGTGTGCAAGTCCAGTGAGGAGATCTAAGACACTGGTGTATTCAGCCGTCAGACAGCTTGCAGAAGGAAGCTGTTCAGAGGGGTCCCTGACTATTTCCTGGGCGCTGTTCCTGCGGCGGCTCAGGAAAATGAACGTGGATACAATGAACTCAATGGCACGAACAAGACTGTGGAAAACCGCTGGATACATT
This sequence comes from Echiichthys vipera, assembly GCF_963691815.1. Taxonomy (NCBI): domain Eukaryota; kingdom Metazoa; phylum Chordata; class Actinopteri; order Perciformes; family Trachinidae; genus Echiichthys; species Echiichthys vipera. Next base: position 1,909,635 of record NC_139836.1, on the reverse strand, counting down.
CGACACAAGGTACGAAATACTCTAGCAACGGGACAGGGAAGAAGACATGGACTATATACACATGAAGGGAGGGGAGACACGGACTATATACACATGAAGGGAGGGGAAGACACGGACTTTATACACATGAAGGGAGGGGAAGACACAGACTATATACACATGAAGGGAGGGGAAGACACGGACTATATACACATGAAGGGAAGACACAGACTTTATACACATGAAGGGAGGGGAAGACACGGACTATATACACATGAAGGGAGGAAGACACGGACTATATACACATGAAGGGAGGGGAAGACACAGACTATATACACATGAAGGGGGGGGACACGGACTGTATACACATGAAGGGAGGGGAAGACACAGACTATATACACATGAAGGGAGGGGAAGACACGGACTATATACACATGAAGGGAGGGGAAGACACAGACTATATACACATGAAGGGAGGGGAAGACACAGACTATATACACATGAGGGGGGGGAAGACACAGACTATATACACATGAAGGGAGGGGAAGACACAGACTATATACACATGAAGGGAGGGGAAGACACGGACTATATACACATGAAGGGAGGGGAAGACACGGACTATATACACATGAAGGGAGGGGAAGACACAGACTATATACACATGAAGGGGGGGTAAGACACGGACTTTATACATATGAAGGGAGGGGAAGACACGGACTATATACACATGAAGGGAGGAAGACACGGACTATATACACATGAAGGGAGGAAGACACGGACTATATACACATGAAGGGAGGGGAAGACACGGACTATATACACATGAAGGGAGGGGAAGACACAGACTATATACACATGAGGGGAAGGGAAGACACGGACTATATACACATGAAGGGGGGGGAACCACAGGTGGAAACAATCATGGATCAGGGGAGGACGTCAGACCGGTGACACAAGATGAAGGGCAAGTGACCTGGAATGAGAGGAGAGTTACTTTTCAAAATAAAACAGGAAATTCACAAGACAGAAAACCCAAAGACAGGACAGACCTCACCGCAGCGTGACACCAGGAGATTCGCAGCAATGTCCAGTGGCAAAGACTGACGTAAATCTCACGTTTCATGCAGCGCCAGATGAAAGTCCTGTGCTTTGGGTTAAGTGAATGACAGCAGCCTGATTCACTTGAACCTGATTCAGTGATTGAGCTGCTGCTGCAGATTTAAACCGGTTATCTATCAGTGGAAAGATGACAAAAAGTCCCTGAATCAGCCTAAGACAAATAGATACCGGCTGGTTTGATGGTCGTCAGCTTGAATTCCCCTTTGAACTGCTCTTTCAGGCATTTAAGGGCGCACTCCCACTGTCCTTCCGCACCGCGCCCCGTGCTTTAGGGTCCTTGTCCCCCCCTCCAGGCCCGTTTGTACTCACACTACCTGGGCATCGGAGAATGCTTCTTGCTGCCTATACGTCATCACGCCGTAACACGTCACACGCATTGATGACGTCATGGCGATGCGTGGCTTTGTTTACAAATCTTTCCGTAGACCTCGTAGAGTTTTTGTGCGTCTTGTCGACTGTTTTTGAATCTTTTCATCAACCAAATCTGCAGTAAACACTCCACCCCCGCATCACACCAACGTGAACCTTTCACCGCCATAATTGTTGTTACTAAATGTCCGTGCATGGTCCCTCCTTCTTTTTTCTCCGTCCCAACAGGCGCACAGAAAATGACCTCAGAACCGCCGTAGGCCTCATGCTCGTACAAACGCGCTTTACAAAAGCCCACCTCTCTCAAACGGGCCGTGGACGGCCAGCTGGCAGCAGCTATGCACGGAGCGGTTACACTCACACTGGTCAAACGCACTAGGCTTGACCCGAAAAACCTGTTTTGGCCCGGTGCGGAAGGACAGTGTGAGTGCGCCCTAAGTATGTTTCATGGAAGTGAAGTCACTGCTCTGCTGATGTGCATCGTTTCCCAGCTCCATATCTCAATGCAAACCGTAGCACACGTTCTCCACAGCACAAAAACAACATGAGGAACAAGTCTTCGTACACTTCCTGTGTTCACGCAGAAACTGTACGTTTCACAGTTTGATGCGACACGTTCGTCCTTGAGCTGAGCATAAGGCATTTCACAACAACATGAAAATCTTCTGCATTTCCATGTGTTACCAGGGTATGTACAGAAGTTTGTACCTACAACAGAGAACCGTGTGTGTGTGTGTGTGTGTGTGTGTGTGTGTGTGTGTGTGTGAGGCTGCCAGCAGTCTTATCTATGACTTCTCACTTTCTATTCTGTTCCAAACCTGAGATTTTCATATCAATCTTCCCTCAGAAGCTCGAGGCGTCTCACCAACTGATTTCATCAATGCATGTGTGTGTACCCAAATGTGTTTGTGCTTGTGTATTTGTGTGCGTGCTGCTTTTCAAGCGCCTGCCGAGGGAGACAAACAAACACATCTCACACTGTGCCCACATGGTAACCAGGGAACAGAATAAAAAAAGATAGAAGGAGAGACAGGAAGCCTGGGTGAGGGGATGCACACAGATGCTCGAGGACGGAGAGAGAAAGGCAGCGAGGAAGCGAGGACACATACGCTTGTCTGGTTGCATTTCAACACATCCAGTGAATGGCTCCAAGCTCTCATGTCAACCCTGTAAAGTCCTCACACACTTCAACAGCAGAAGCCCCAACCGTGTCTTTTAGCTCAAGCTTTTACACTTAATATATTTTCATTAAATATTTAACAAAAATAACTTTAAGAGTAATTGTGATGATTTAAACTGACCCAAATGTGTTTACACACGATGCTAAAACGCCTCGCAGTTACAAACCCAAAGAAATGAATGAGCCAACACTGCAGCTGGGTGCCTTTGAGGGCGCACTCACACTGTCCTTCCGCACCGGGCCCAAACAGGTTTTTTGGGTCAAGCCTAGAGCGTTTGACCAGTGTGAGTGCAACCGCTCCGCGCATAACAGAGGCCAGCTGGCCGTCCACGGCCCGTCAGAGAGAGGTGGGCTTTTGTAAAGCACGTTTGCACGTGTACGAGCACGAGCGTGCGCACGTGTACGAGCACGAGGCCTACGGCGGTTCTGAGGTCATTTCCTGTGCGCCTGTTGGGACATAGAAAAAAGAAGGAGGGACCATGCACGGACATTTAAAACAATGGCGGTGAAAGGTTCACGTTGGTGTGATGCGGAGGTGGAGTGTTTACTGCAGATTTGGTCGATGAAAAGATTCAAAAACAGTCGACAAGACGCACAAAAACTCCGAGGTCTACGGAAAGATCTGGAAACAAAGCCACGCATCGCCATGACGTCATCCATGCGTGTGACGTGTTACGGCGTGATGACGTATAGGCAGCAAGAAGCATTCTCCGAGGCCCAGGTAGTGTGAGTACAAACGGGCCTGGAGGGGCGGACAAGGACCCTCAAGCACGGGGCACGGTGCGGAAGGACAGTGTGAGTGCGCCCTAAGTCTATTTGAATGACCCACTGATGTCTAATCAGTCGACATCTGACAAATATTCTGATAGCTGTAACAGAGTTCATTTTTAATCATTAGATCCCAGAGGATCTCTGCTTCACTGCTTCAGCTCAGCGCTCAGTTTTAAAAATCAAAATCCAAGTTTTTCTACAGCAAGGGAGAAAAGAGGAGAAAGATAACACTCTTGCTCTACCGATGATCAAGCCATCACTCTGCCTCTCTTTTAACTCCTCACAGGTGTCATCAGTTCTCCTGATACCCCCACGAACCCGGCCAACATGTTCTCATGAACACGTTCGTAGCAAATCCTACGTAAAGTGCACAGAAATTTGTATTAACTCATGCTAAACAAGGACAATCGTCTCATTAGAGTTCAACTCTTCCACCACGTGTACTAACAAAAGAACCGGTGCAGTCCCACAGCTGGAGGAGTGGGTCCAGTCCCCCTGTTAATGAGATGAAGGAACATTATATCGTTGATTTCGGGGGTGTGTATTCCTGACAGCCATCTGTCCTCTGAGAGGAAACCAGTCTGTCTCTCTGTGACTCTGTACTACAGCTGTGCAGATCACTCCTGAGGCCTCGCGTGTGTGTGTGTGTGTGTGTGTGTGTGTGTCTTTGAGTGTGTGTGTGTGTGTGCGTGCACATGAAAAGTGGTGTTCCAACATCCATGCGTGCTGTTTAATTTGTCGCCACAAAATGCCTTTAATCCCTTTGATTCTGGCGTCTAAGTGGCATCATTTAGAAGTTTGTCTCCTACAAACACTAAATGAACCATTTGTTCATGTTCACTTATCTTTGAAAGCCACCGTTACAAACTATGCAGCACACACACGTCCTGTGTTCAGTGTATTTATGGTTGGGAGGACTCTTCAGACCAACCAAAAAAATCCTGTGGCTTATCCGTCATTTCAACGACCTCTCTGCTGGACGACAGGAGCGGTGATGACGTTAACAGAGGTGTCCAGCAAAGAACCGGAGAACCCGACTGAACTACGGCTGCAACAGGATCCAGCAGCTCGCTGTGTCGCTGTGATCACTTTCCATCCGTAACTATCCAGAGAAATCCTTGCTCTGGATATAAGGAACTAGTTTGGTGTCTGATAAGCCCCATAAATGCATTATTTACACGAATGAGCCTTTAACTACTGTGTTTCATCGTCAAATCACTCAGGCTGTGCTCATTCACTTGGACACTGGAACACTCAGATCACTCTTTGCTCATAATTACAACATTTTGAGTCATGATTATGACGTATAGAGGAACATAACACTAGAAAACATGTGTATACATTATTTAAATAACATGCTTCTGTCACATAACACAAATCTTAGTCCATGCATAATGCATTTAAACCACACTAGAGATATCAATTCGGTGTACGAGGCCATTAGAAGCTTGTTTTAATGCACACACACACCGACATACACACACACACACACACTCGCACACACGCACACACACACACACTAAGCAGGGTCACGGGCACTGTGGTGTTGCTCAGGTTAGCACGAAGGTGGATGCTTTAGAATGTCAATGAATAAGTAAAGAGAAGGTCCAGGGTGACTCAGGCTTTGGTATACCCCTACACACACACACACATACACACACACACACACACACAGACACACGCACATACACACACACACACACACACACACAATCCAGGCTCCAGCTCAGGACTGCGGCTGACAAAGTGTCCCACTTAATCATGTTCTCTTTTTCCTCCCTTCATTGTCACTCTGCTCTGCTACACCGTTGCTGCAGACACAAAACACACACACACACACTCACACACACACACACACACACACACACACACACACACACACACACACACACACACACACACACACACACACACACACACACACACACACACACACACACACACACACACACACACACACACGCGCACTTCTCCCCCCTTCCTTCTAATTCCCTTCTAATCAAAATGCAAACAATCAATAAATCCAGAATGACCACTCGGTTCCACACAACACACCCATCAAATAAATCATAGATCTTCGACTGAGCTGTAAGTTTGTGTATAGAAACTGCAGTGTGTGTGTGTGTATGTGTTTGTGTGTGTGTGTGTGTGTGTGTGTATGTGTGTGTGTTCTTGCCTTTAGGGAAAGTGCAGGGGTTGTAATTGTTGCCTCTTATCACCATTTTAGGAGTTGTGCAAAGTGTCAACAGTGTTTAGGAAACAGCGGTGAAATGCTCACAGCAAATCAGTCGCAGACGCACAAAAAGCTCTTTTCTTTTGATGTTGTTTGACGATAAGAACACGGCCGTTGTTTTCCTTCTTCATTTAGGTGAAACATGGCTTCCATTTAATGAAACTCTCCGCTCATTACCTCCCGTTATCTCGCTTTTATCAAGTCACTCACACATTTTTATGTTTGCTCTCTTCTGGCAGCTGTGACCCGTATTTGCACTCACACACACACACACGGGGGGGTATGCGTATTAAAGAGCCAGCCACAGCCAGGAGCCCTCCACAGCATCTCATCTCATCTCATCTCATCTTCAGCCTCTTATCCGGGGTCGGGTCGCTGGGGCAGCAGCTTTAGCAGGGGACCCCAAACTTCCCTTTCCCGGGCCGCATTAACCAGCTCTAACTGGGGGATCCTGAGGCGTTCCCAGGCCAGTGTGAAGATCTAATCTCTCCACCTGGTCCTGGGTCTTCCCCGAGGCCTCCTCCCAGCTGGACGTGCCTGGAACACCTCCCTAGGGAGGCGCCCAGGGTTCATCCTTACCAGATGATCCTGAACCACCTCAACTGGCTCCTTTCAACACAAAGGAGCAGCGGCTCTACTCCGAGTTCCTCACGGATGCTGAACTTCTCCCCCTCTCTCTAAGGGAGACTCCAGACCCCCTCCTGAGGAAACACAGTTCACACGCTTGTACCCCCGACCTGGTTCTTTGGGTCCTGACCCAGCTTTCAGGACCACAGGTTAAGGTTGGAACCAGGACTGACCGGTAGATCCAGAGCTTTGCCTTCCTCAGCTCTCTTTTCATCACAACGGTGCGGTAGAGCGACTGCAGCTCCCCCACCGCTGCTCCGATTCTCCGGCCAAACTCACGCTCCATCGTCCCCTCACTCGTGAACATGATCCCGAGGTACTTGAACTCCTTCACTTGGGGTCAGGACTCATTCCCTAAAAAATAGATTAAAGAAGCTGATTTTTAGACATTTTTTAGTTCATTCTGAGGCTGCAGTTGCTTTTATTCATAATGGGATCCAATTGTATGAGGCGGGAGCTTAGAAATGTCTCGCAGATGTTCTCTGTGTTGCTCGTTGTGTGGGAGGAATAACGCCGTGCGGCCTCACGCTGTGCTAAGCCTCCGATTGGAAGTTATGTGCATTAACTGTAATCGTGTGGAAAGTAGGCTTTGAACTTGCATGCTCGTATTTTACCACTGCTTAAATACCTCATACGTGAACGAGCAACTAGTACAATATGTAAAAGAGCAAACAATGAGACAGCAAAGCAGCATGCAAAGTCCTCTGACAGTCAGTGTTAGCATCAAGCTATTAGCACAGATACAACGCAAAGTTTTATCTCTAATCACTGCAGAGTGAGTTGTGCAGTCGCTTTAATTATTAAAGAGTTCATATTTGGGGAAACACACTTATTCACTGTCCTACCAAGACTAAAGATAACGAGATAGCACTCTAGGGCGCACAAAGGAGGTCTGCACACTTTTGATGACCTTTCTTTTTAGAGAGCTAAATGAATTATGTATCTGGAGCCTCACCGTGTGCAGACCTCCTTCGCGCCCTGAGTATTTTTGACAGGATGTGCGAACGTTTGCTCCTTCTTCTGAAGACTGACACCACTCTCATTTCTGTGAGGTTTACATGAAGCTACCACGAGGAGTCCGTTAGCACAAGGACTGGAAATGGAGAAACAGTTAGTCAGGCTTATTAATCCTAGTTAGTAAGTTTTAGAGGCACACAAGGTGGAAGACAGGAAGCTGCCTCCCCCTGTTTCTAGTCAGGGTGTCCTCCTTTAACCTGACTCCACCAGATGGATTGATTCTCATGGTCTCAGCAGATCCATCTGAACTCTGGTTTGGAGATCTTTTGGGAAGGGGTGAAAATCCTGGTTCCTGATTGGATAAACCATCTGTCTGTCACCAACACACGGGCCAAACCAACCAATCAGATGAGTGAAGCGTGTGACGTACTAACAGCGTGGAGGCAAAGCTCAGAAAGGAAACAACATGTGGGTAAAGGAGATTTTCCCTTTGTGTTTAACGTGAATTTACGGATCAAAGGCCCAATTTCAGGAGCCCGGTCCATATTCAACAGAAGGATCCAGAGAACAAAGAGTTAGTGAGCGGCTTGCTCCATAGCTGCTCATCTCATCCGTGGAAGCCTCCATGTTGTTTACACTCAACAGTCTCTTCTGTTTCACTTCAATCCACCAAAGAAACCGACGCTGATTGGTTCGGTCGCTGCTCAAACTGCTCAAACTTTTCTCCACCGCACGTTACTAGACTGATCTGAGAGTAAAACACAACGGAGCTCAGAGATCAGGATGGGCTCAAAAGGCTAGTTGTAGTTCTCTACATCTACAAAAACTAATACATTGTGATTTGTATGTCACCCGCATGTTTGCAAAGAAGGAAATCAGGTGACGAAGTATAGGAGCTCCAAAATACACAAAGAGAGGAGGAACAGGGTGGTGGATGGATCCCAAAACAGGATGTCATCAGCTAAACCACAGCCTTTAAGTTGGGCTCAGAGTTAAATAGATATATTATTATAGATAAATAGATAAAGATATTATATTAACCTGTTGTTGTAGTGTTTGTGCAAAGCTAAGCTTCATAGTGCATCAGTCCCCTCACCCTAAAATGTCCCATGATGTCCAAGTTTCCCTTTCAGTTTAAGTGAAACGTAGACATTGAGTTTATTCTACGAGTGAAAAGGGATTCTTTTGTTAGACGTGTTCATGTTATTCAGTGTTATGGTCTTGTGGTTAAACTTTAACGCCATCATTGTGCTTTGGATTGCTACAAAACAAAATCTACTGTTAGATCGTATTTTCATTTCCCCAAACACAGGACCCCAGCTCTCTGAGAACACTCTCAATGCTGTCTCCTGAGGTTTCCTTCCATCTTATCCTGAGTCCTATTGTTTTTCGAGGGGAGTTGTTTTCTCATAGATTTGCCAAAGTCAGGAAACCGCTGCGGTTGTGTGCCAGTGAGACCTGGAATGTGATCATGAGCCATTAACAACAGTTTCCACCAGAAGTGTTTGAGGTCAAGGATCAAAAGTAAGAATCTCCTTCTGTTAAATAACGTTGGACCATAAACATGTGATTCCCACTGTTCTGACTTCAGCGTTCAGCCCTCCCTCGCAGGCAAGACCACGAAGGTTATGGCAATGCAGGCCGTAGATGATGCCAGATCTCTGTTGCTGGTGAAATGATGCGTTTAATGTCAATGAGCTCTCGAGTCATAGAACAGCGTGAATATGTCACGATTTCTTACAATACAAGAAGAAGAAGAATTCCTTTATTTGTCCGGCAATGGGGGACACACACACACACACACACACACACACACACACACACACACACACACACACACACACACACACACACACACACACACACACACACACACACACACAACCAATGGAGAGATGTCAGAGCAATGGGGCTGCCAGTGACCAGCACCCTGAGCAGTTGGGGGTGCAGTGCCTTGCGCACCTCTGCAGTGCCCAGGAGATGAACCTCTCAAGTCCACGTTCCATTCATGGTCCATTCAGGGTCTACACAGGGACTTGAACCGGCGAGCCTCCAGTTCCAAGCGAAGTCACCTATGGACTGAGCTGCTGCCGCGATCAACAACTCCCCCAACAACTCCCTCATCTGACAAAATCACCAGCAAATACATCTCGCAAATATATATTTGAGTCACACTGAGGTCGCGTTCCACTTATAAATATTTCACATCCTGCTGAACTGTTGTTATTGTGTCCAGATTGTAATTTGAATTGATGAATTAGTGTGTCTCGGTATTTGATGTTTCAGTGAGCAAATGGCATTTAATGGTCTCCGCTGTAAATAAACAACATGAATAAAAAGGGTGTGGCTGTCTGTTATGACTCTAATTCTTTAATATGTCTTCTTTTGTCCTCTCTGGGAGACTGAACGCTTCGTTCCTGGGCTTGAATCGCCCCATTCTTCACTTTGATTAGTTTCCAATGTGCACTCCTTAAGCTGTTTAGTTAGTTTCCCTTCTACAAACACATTAGGTCTCATCTTCTTAGCTGCCTCTTGCAATTCTGTTTTGGTTGCATGCCCCCCGACGAGATGTTGACTGAAACGTGCAGCACACATCCAAACACAGATCAAGGTTACATAAATGAGCGCTGTGGCACACAAAGCCAGGGAGGGCAGTCTGGAGGCTTATCGGTCCAATTAACTGCATATTTGGACGCCATGACAACTGAGAGGGTGTCCCCTGATGTTGATCTTGGTTTGGACTGATGGCCCGCGCAGATTATGTTGTAATGTGAAGTGTTTCTAAATGTAATCTGGCCACAGTGATGGACTGGCTGAGAGATAAAAGCTGCTCCGATCATATCAAGCGTCAGATGTTTACCACTCGGTGTCTGGCTGCTTCCTTTGGTGCGGGACGATCACAGATGGAGTCAGAGAGCGGAGACCACCGACGGGCAGTAACAGACGGATTTAAAGGGAAGTGAAGCAGAGTGTGTGAGGAGTGTTATCTTAATTAAACTAATGAACAATAATTGGGAAGAGGAGATAATGAGTCTTGTCCTACAAATACAATCATCTCAGCTTGAGTTCTTTAAGTCACTGCAGTGACCGGGCGTCCCCCAGCCAGAGACACAATTCTCATTTTGTGTTTTTCTTTTGCTCTGTGCACAAAAGTCTGCAAAGTATTAATGTGGACATCATGCTGGATTAAGCAAGAACCCACCATAATACAGAGCCTGGCATCAATACCATTTATAGAGGGCAGCAAATGTATCTTTACCGTGATCCTTTACAGTAACACCTTAGTTTAAAGAACTATATATGCCTTTTGAGGCTACTGTGGTCAGCCATTTACCTTTACTAAAGTATGTTTGCTAATGTTTCTCCCAAGTGTCAGAGGTAAATAAAAAGCCAACCATGCGAGCAATATTTTGGCACACTCTCATGAAGTGTTTGGGATATGCTTAACACATTTGAATGCTTTTTCTGACTCTTCCACAATAACTGTCGACATAATCCTTTCTGCTAACACGGTGCCCTTTTCCCTGAGTTATGGATTATGGTCGTCCCACTGTCCTCCACAAAGCACGGGGGTTAAAATGTGTATTTTAAAAGGCTTAAAATTAACGAAACCTTTTAAAACTGGGATATAATGTCGTTAAGACTCTTATAAATTAAAAAAAAAACACCACTAGCATGAACAATACACCCCCCAACATCCGTGAGACACTTGAACTTATAATTTATTTAAAATCCCGTCTATGTTTTATATGGTTACAGTGCATCAGATAATGTGTGTTGGCCTGAAGCATTATAATTCACTATGAATTATAATGAATGAAGGGCAACACAGTTGAAACAGGCAGGAGACAAGTACTAAAGAACAAAAGTACATGGAAATCCACACACAGAGCATGGATCTAAATAAACCTCTAACATGGGAACAGAAGGGGAAAAGGGTTTTTTATCAAGACGGGTCTAATCACTAAATGAGACACAGCTGGAGCGGACAGGGAACACAGGTGGAACTAATTAAGGTGGGGCAGGTAACACTACAATACAGGTGGGAACACAGACAGGAAGTAAAACAAGACGTGGCACAAGAGGAGAGAACTTCAAAATAAAACAGGAAACCAACTAAGAGCATGACACATTGGAGTGCCATGACTGTCTCAAATGGTCACTGCTGTGAATCCAAGATGGCTACTTCTAAAAGACACCTTTCACAGGTTTACATTCAAAACGATGTGTTGGTGGAGAAGTCTTTTACAGACACTGAAGGCCTTTACCGTCCACAGGCCTGACACATCAAGAACGCAAACATTTTCTGTGAAAATTCATACCGGAATGAGTCCTGGCCCCAAGTGAAGGAGTTCAAGTACCTCGGGATCATGTTCACGAGTGAGGGGACGATGGAGCGTGAGTTTGGCCGGAGAATCGGAGCAGCAGGGGCGGTGCTGCAGTCGCTCTACCGCACCGTTGTGACGAAAAGAGAGCTGAGGAAGGCAAAGCTCTGGATCTACCCTCAGTCCTGGTTCCTACCCTCACCTGTGGTCATGAAAGCTGGGTCAGGACCCAAAGAACCAGGTCCAGGTCAGGACCCAAAGAACCAGGTCGCAGGTACAAGCGGCCGAAATGTGTTTCCTCAGGAGGGGGTCTGGAGTCTCTCTTAGAGAGAGGGGGAGAAGTTCAGCATCCGTGAGGAACTCAGAGTAGAGCCGCTGCTCCTTTGCGTTGAAAGGAGCCAGTTGAGGTGGTTCAGGGTCATCTGGTAAGGATGAACCCTGGGCGCCTCCCTAGGGAGGTGTTCCAGGCACGTCCAGCTGGGAGGAGGCCTCGGGGAAGACCCAGGACCAGGTGGAGAGATTAGATCTCCACACTGGCCTGGGAACGCCTCAGGATCCCCCAGTTAGAGCTGGTTAATGTGGCCCGGGAAAGGGAAGTTTGGGGTCCCCTGCTAAAGCTGCTGCTGCCCCCGCGACCCGACCCCGGATAAGAGGCTGAAGATGAGATGAGAAGATGAGATGAGATTCATACAGGTGATGTAATGGGTCTGCCAGACTGGCTCAACAGTTGCGCAGTCTAGGGCTTTTATTGTGAAAGGCAAGACTAGAAGGAGTGGGTCTGGTGTTTGCTGCCTTTTTAAAGTTGAAAGGAGCAAAGTTTGCCGTCTCGAATCCAACTTCGCAGCCTCTGTGTTGTTGTTTTATCGTTCTCATGCTTGATTTCCATGGTGTCGAATCTCAGAAAATCAGCCTCGTCCTTTGTTTCTGCATAATATTCACGCTCGCTGTGAAAGCACTCATGACAAAAACAAAAGTTCAAAGAAATACATTAACGTGGAAATGAATTGCACAAAACAAAAATGCTCCCGGTGCGTAAAGGCCTTGAGAAGATTGTCCTCGGAGAATGAAACATTTTGCACAGTCATGCAGGAGCACACACTCACAAAAACATCTTAAAGTTACACTCAGCTACTGTCGCACAGTGAAGGTAAGGAAGGACGAGCTGGCGATCTTATCAGTCTTATATAATATCCTCTTTGCTTTTAAAATCTACAGTATATCACCTCACACACACACACAACTTTACAAACAACGTTAAAGATTGTGTCCTATAATCTATAAAATCTATTTTATGTTCCTCTTTATCTTGCAGCGCACTTTGATGCCCAGTCATCTGTCCGTTTTATGTGATTCTGTCTTATCAATAACTCAGCCTCATTACGTCCCGAACGCTCCAGGCTCGCTGCTCCCCTGTGAGATTTAAAGTCATCGGTAAGCGCCGTATGAAAGACCCGTAGAATAACTCAACAACATCACAGGCCTCTCAATGTGACTGCGGGGAAATCTCTGCAAAAAAAAAGCAATGGGAATAGTTTGAGGAGCCGGCGGGATCCTTGATTCTGGACACAACTCGGTTTTATAGGCGGTGTGAAGATGAGGGAGGGGGACTCTGAGCGCAGAGACAGTGTTATTACAGACTAGTTCACCTTGAGGTTATGCACATTTCACTATAAATCCAGAGCCGGCTCTCACCTTGGCCAGGTGCAACAAACTGCTCCTCTAAAGCGGTGCAAGGGAATCGTTCATCTAATGAAATGTTTGGGGGACCGGCGTTGGGAGGGCTGGACCGGCCGTTCAGTTGCTCTCCTTGAGTTATTCGGTTACACAACAGCTCAGTTTGTCATTTGTGTTTGTCCAAGTGTTACTTATGTATCCTGTGTCTCAGCGGTGGTTGAGAAAAGACAAACGGGATTAGAAAAGCAGCCGCAACAAAGTCACATGTAAGGAGAAAGTCAGGTATCAGATTTGACTTATTTCACTTATTTTAACCCCAGACACAATCTTCTTCTGTTGCAGGAACCTAACCATGCAGTTTAGTTTGAGTTCACAACTTTAACCACGAGTTCACCTGTGTTTAAAACAATGACTCTACTGGAGCACAGGGCAACCCGGTACATTGACGAGTGATGGAAAACCAAATCACCTCATCCATCATATCCCTCTGCCAACCGTAAGCATTACTAAATTACAGGCAAGGTGAAATATAAAACTACCATTCATCCAATTAAATAACTTACTTCTGCAAATAAAACTTCTCAGACTTAAATCTCATCCAACAATAACAAAGTTAAGTCATTGCACATTTTTAATAATGCTTCACCAAATTAAAAATAAACTAAATGTACAAAATACAAAGAAGAACCAAGTCATAAATATGAAAATCACAATATTAAAAACACTTTCTGGCTGTGAGGTTTTTCTCAGACGCTCAGAAAATGATTGCATTTAGAAAGGGTTTAAATTTGAAATGCAATATTAAAAAGGACAAATCTTCATCCTCTTGTCCCTGTCGGGGTCGTGGGGGGCTGGAGCCGATCCCAGCTGACATCGGGCGTGAGGCGGGGTCCACCCTGGACAGGACGCCAGTCTATCACAGGACACAGAGACGAACAGAGACAGACAACCATTCACACCTACGGGTGATTTAGAGTCATCAATGAACCGAACACCTGCACGTCTTTGGACTGTGGGAGGAAACCGGAGAACCCGGAGAAAACCCACGCAGACACGGGGACAACATGCAAGCTCCACACAGAAGGGCCCCAGCCGGGATCTGAACTAGGTACCCTCTTGCTGTGAGGAAACAGTGCTAACCACCAACTCACCATGTCGCCCACAAATTTAAATATCTCATCTCATCTCATCTCAGTGAGTGCTGAAGGTCACTGACCGACGATGCCATCAGGACCACATCATCTGCGAAAAGCAGAGACGAGATCCTCAGCCCACCGAACTGCAACCCCTCCCTACCACGACTACGCCTCGATATCCTGTCCATGAAAATCACGAACAGGATTGGTGACAAAGCGCACCCCTGGCCGAGGCCAACCCCCACCAGGGACGAATCCGACTTGCTGCCGAGGATCCGGACACAGCTCTCGCTTTGGGTGTACAGAGATTGGATGGCCCACAGAAGTGACCCCCTCACCCCATACTCCCGCAGCCCCTCCCACAGTATCTCCCGAGGAACCCGGTCATATGCCTTCTCCAGATCCACAAAACACATGAAGAGTTGGATGAGCACACTCCCAGGCCCCCTCCAGGATCCTTGCGAGAATGAAGAGCTGGTCCGTTGTTCCACGTCCAGGACGGAGTCCACATTGTTCCTCTTCAATCTGAGGTTCGACTATAGGACGAAAATTTAAATATTCCAATTATTATTTATTTTGTAACGGGAAGACATACAGGTTTGGAGCTTTATATTAAAGACACCTGTTGAGAAGTCCCCTGGCTTCAGATTTGAATGGGTGCTCCAACTGGTATCGCTAAACATGGTCCAGCCCTGCTCTGAATTCTTGGCATCCCCTTGGGTGCACTAACAATCTTGTTGTTCTGGGACTAACTGCTCTAAGTGCATTCTGCATCCCTTTTACCGTCATTTCAGGACATTTCTGTTGCTTTCCGCTCTTAATGTACCAGTCCATTTCCCTCCAATTCCTTCACCGTGAATGTCGAGGACTCGATTGTCCGCACAGTTCTCGCTCTGGTGTTTATTTTTTGAAGACAAATCTAATGATAGCTGTCAGGCTTAAACATATGCCCTCACACTGGAGAGAGACAGTCGCAGGTTATCGAGAGCGCGGCACTGACAGCGGGCAGGAAATTGAAATGTTCTGACAATGTAGATAAGCGCTAGAAGAGAGAGAGATAAGATAACTCGGAAAGGCTGCGACTGTGAGTATTTAACGTCATTGTTATTCTTGGTTTGTTTATTAAAACAACACACTTTTCAACTGTCACTCTCAGCGAGGTTGGTGATAAGTCCTAGCGCACAGTCGGCGCTGCTGCAGTTAATTTCAGCGTACAGTCGGTGTTGGACGGGGTTGAGGTCAAGACTCTAGGGAGGAGTTCTCATCATCACTTCCCTCTCTGTGCTGAGCTCATTGTTTCCTCATGGGGGTGATGAGGTCAGAGCCCGAACACCAAACATCAATGCAGCTTTACTGGTTTAAATGTATATTAATGTCGTCCACATGAGCTTCAACATTACCGTACCGCCTTATGCAGTAATCCTTCCCTTTCATGAAAGATTTACATTTTTCAGCGTTAACCTTTTGCATCATTACATTTAAACGGGACGAGGGGAGACCAGGCGAGGGGACACCTATAACACAGGAACTTTACTGCATACGTTGCTGCAGACAGACCCGGGTGTCCTGGGGACTGACGAAGCTGCGAGGTGAAGCTCAGGCTCCTCTTGGCCGGAGAAGAAGCCACTGTCCCGTGTGTTTGATACTGACGGACAAGACGCCCATGAACGTCGGTTTCAAACCATAGACTCATCCGATATTTGATATCAGAGGACATGCTCCAGTTTGGAGACCAGGCACGCATCGGGGATTCCCTCTGGTCAAACATTGTGTAGTTTGTGACTTCTTGTCTCCGTCAGTGCTGAAAACTACAACAATGTCCAGACAACAACAGCGCAGCACACTGACCACTTTAAAAGTCTTGTGGTTATTTGACACGAGTCAGAATCACAGTGTGCAAAGGCTCCACTGTCTGCAACTCAATATCAATCTCCACAAAAACAACACTATGCATGGAAAGGATAAGCGTGTCAAGAGTTTAAAAGGTTAGGAAGGCTGTTATCAGTGACCAAGGCCCCTGCTTCTCAACAATCACCTTTACCCTTTCACCTCACAGCGAGAGGGTTAGTGGTTCGAATCCCAGCTGGGGCCCTTCTGTGTGGAGATGCATGTTGTCCCTGTGTCTGCGTGGGTTTTCTCCGGGTTCTCCGGTTTCCTCCCACAGTCCAAAGACGTGCAGGTGTTCGGTTCATTGATGACTCTAAATCACCCGTAGGTGTGAATGGTTGTCTGTCTCTGTTCGTCTCTATGTGTCCTGTGATAGACTGGCGTCCTGTCCAGGGTGGACCCCGCCTCACGCCCGATGTCAGCTCGGATCAGCTCCAGCCCCCCCGCGACCCCAACAGGGACAAGAGGCTGAAGATGAATGAACGAATGAAGATATAAGCTTCATAAATACCATCTAAAGAGCCTATTACTGATCTGCAGGCCTACTGTACATATGAAGCTGTTTTGTGTATGATTGAGGTCCTCGAGCTTTTCGAGTATCATATATCAAACAAACACAGGAGGCTGCCGTTTGTGTCCCCGTTTATTTGAAAAATAACAAAACAATTAAATTCCTAAACCTATAAAAATAACATCCCTCTGGAAATGTAATTGAGAATGGAGCTTCGTTTATGGGGATGTGATATTCTAGTGTACGTGTAATGGGTAGAACAGTCTAGTACTCATCAGTTTCATTTGTCGGAGACGTGGTTGCATGTGGACTATCTTGCGGTGTGAACAGTACAGCCACTCTGAGATTTTTGCGATGGCAATTGTCAGCTGTACTTGTTAAACACCGCTCCCTCTGTGACAACTTCACACTGGGAGTCGAGTCTGGCTGATGGAGGGGATGAAGCGTTGGGTGGAGATAAATACGAACTAAGAGTGAGTGAATAAATATATTCAGCAAGTGCAGGGGACCAGCTGTGGATGGTAGAATGCATGAGACAGATCACCTTCGTAACTGAATATAACAAGGCCAATGATGCGCTCTGAGTTTCCCCTTCCACAGAATGAATTCTTATTTTTCCACATTTCCATCTGCCTGCCTGCCGAGCTGCCAGCAGCCATCATCATGACATGCTGACTCTTGATTTACCTTGGGTCTTTGTTCAAAAAGGCTTTTATAGGTAAAACCTTGAGTTCTCAGCAGAATCAGTACCGTGTTGACATGCGGCGGTTCTTAAGGAAGGAGGGAGAAGAGCATCGTGCACATTAATTAGTCAAGATGGCTGAATGCATAATGTATGGGTGCTAAATTTGTCAGCACACTGCAACCACACTGAGAAGACTCATACACACCCATGTGTTCACACATGAGCGAGCACTCTGACACCACATGGGAAATATGGATGGAGCTTTTCAAAGACTTTAATACGTTTCAGTCAGGCAAAATTAATATTCAGATGACAGCTTTGGATCGTTTTCCTCAATAATCAAAAGTCCTTCTTCTTGCTCTGTTAATAATCAGAATTAGAAACACTCATTACAAACTTAAGCTAAACAAACAACAAACATTACACAGACAACATATATTAGAATAACAGAATATAGATTTATACAACTATATATGAAATATCACATTTACACTAGTGAATATCTACAAGATCAGAAATACCAGAACAAAGTGCAACAGAACAGATTGTTTATGATTGAGTCCGTGTTACCCAGAGGAGGTGACAGACTCTTCTAAGGATGCGTCGTATAGTTTAATGACCACAGGCATGAAAGAGCTCCTGTGGCGCTCTGCGGAGCCTCTGGGTGCGAGCAGTCTTCTGCTAAAGGTGCTCCTCTGCTGGGCCAGGGTGTCGTAGAGAGGGTGGGAGACCTGGTCCAGGATAAATGCTTTCTGAGAGAAGGGCTCTGGGCTCCTTCTGTCTCATTCGTCTTTGCTGTTTTTATCATAAACTTTTTAAACTTGAAGAAGTACTCTGGCTTTCCTTGAGTAGGAACACGACACATCCCACGGTTCCAACTAAGAAACATGTTTGTTGCATCTAACTTGAGACGTGAATCTGTGTGAAACTGAATTAATATGTCATCTCCTTTCTGTTGTCTGTCAAACAATCACAGAGTAACAGATGGATGGAATAAGGGGCTGTGGTTACCCTTTAATGTTCATTTTAATAACTTTAAGCTTGACGTGGTTGGAGTAAATTACCTTTAGGGGGCCTTCACCTAAACTTATTTAGTCGCAGGAAGAGCGCCGTGATGGCTCTTCATGTCACATGTCTTGTGATGTCATAAACTCCCATCAGGAAAGTCACTTCAAAATGAACCTGAATGACGGGAGCGTGTGAGGTCGGGTCAGGGTCCTCTGAGGGCACGGTTGCGTGCCCAGACACCCACATGCACACAAATAACTCAGACATGAACACAGCCCCAGCAGACAGTCAGGGAAACAGCATTTGAATTGAAATTAGCCAACGCTATCTAAGCGGTCCAACACGCCTCAGAGGCATAGGAGCGGAAGCAGAGTGTCCACAGAATCGTCTGAATGTTGGACTTTGGGCTACAAAACAAAGCCAGAGACAAACTGGGCATCATTAACAACTTCTTCACATGCTACGGAGGATGGAAATGGAGCTGTAGCCAGTTAGCCTGCAGCTTAAACCTGTCAGAGGAGATGTGGAAGATCACCACTCTCCAAGTTGAATATTTCTTTTTCTTTTTCGCCGTTGAATGCAAGAGCTTCAAAACAGGTTTGAAAAGAAGCCAAAAAAGGCCAGAAATTATCAGAAGACATCGAGAAAAATACAATTTGACAAAAATATTCTCAAGGTCCAACTGCGAGCTGAAAAGCTTCAAAAGGTTTGAAGCTTCTGTTCAGACGGGTTTGTCCAAGGACCATAATGAACCTTCAGTTTTTATTAGCGAGCGCTGCTGAATGCTTGATGTAATGATTTGGCTCAATAAAGAAAATAGTTCTGCTCTTCCAGTCACATTTTTATGCATGTGTCTGTAACGTTTTAAGTTGAGATTTCCAAACTAAGCGGCTAAAGTGAAGCCTGCAGTGTTCAGAAAACCAGAGCACCTCGTGCAATCAGCGGTCGTCAAACCTTCATTAGTGATCATTAAGTCAATCGATCTGGGGAAGCCCCCTACCAGCGAGGCTAACGCTCACAGGGTTGACAGTGAATTGAATTGTGATTGAGGATAAATGGTTTCTGTCAAAGGAAAATCCTCCTGGGCGCTAAAATGTTTTTCCTGGAGGTCATCAGGGAGAGGAAGGAGGAGGGGGAGGTTGACTGAGGGGAGAGTGACTCCGTCCGTCCCGTGCCCCGTGCTTTAGGGTCCTTGTCCCCCCCTCCAGGCCCGTTTGTACTCACACTACCAGGGCCTCGGCGAATGCTTCTTGATGCCTATACGTCATCACGCCGTAACACGTCACACGCATCGATGACGTCATCGCGATGCATGGCTTTGTTTACAAATCTTTCCGTAGACCTCGGAGTTTTTGTGCGTCTTGTCGACTGTTTTTGAATCTTTTCATCGACCAAATCTGCAGTAAACACTCCACCTCCGCATCACACCAACGTGAACCTTTCACCGCCATTGTTTTAAATGTCCGCGCATTGTCCCTCCTTCTTTTTTCTACGTCCCAACAGGCGCACAGGAAATGACCTCAGAACCGCCGTAGGCCTCGTGCTCGTACACGTGCGCACACTCGTGCTTGTACATGTGCAAACGTGCTTTACTAAAGCCCACCTCTCCCAAACGGGCCGTGGACGGCAAGCGTGCCGCTCCTAGACGTGGTACAGTTGCACTCACACTGGTCAAAGGAACTAGACTTTATCCGTGAAACGTGCTGGAGCACGGTACCTGGAGATAAGTTGCTGAGTTTAGTCAAACTAATCTTTGACATTATCCTCTTGTTTGTCAAATAGACTTCCCTCCATGTCTTGGCATCTTCTGCACAAAGGACGATGGCTGCAGGACATCACCTACTCTCATTCACCTTTTCCTTATTTCCATTTACTGATTTTGTCCTCTATCTTCACTGCTCCACTGCCTCCTACCTCCAGTGCATTGGCAGACCCGAGCTCTGTGCTCTGTGCCCGGTGCTCTGCAGGTATGTCCATTAAAACTGTGGCAGGAAGGACCATTAGTGGCGCGCTTCATTTACCTCAGCCCAGCCTCTAAATCAGCTGTCAGACACAGCCAGCCATTCACACAGAGTCACAGTTTAGCCATTAGACAGATGTACAGCCTGTACACTGCAAGTCACTTCACAAGTGTCCAAACGTCCCTACAATTTTTTTTTTCTCCGTACACTCTCTGTGCTCCTTTGTCTTTTGACACTCCTACCGGTCTGTAACACGAATGTGCAGAGATTGTGTTTGATTCAAACCCATCAGCTCTCTGTCTGATGACCCTGTATCCTCTGGGGGCAAAGTATCCCAGGCTTTCCAGTGTAGCCAGTGGATATCTGGGTCAAGACTTCCTCTACCACTCAGCAGCCATTGTTTTGTTTTGTTAATTAAGCACAATAAATGCGGACAACACAACCTCCTTTAGTCTGGTGAAGGGGTCATCCCTTGGGCACATTCTTCCCCAAAAGAATCATATGTTACCACGTTAGGGGTTAGAGTTAGGGTCAGGGTTAGGGTCAACGCAAGGAGGTAGCCTTAGGGCGCACTCCCACTGTGCGTCCGTCCCGTGCCCCGTGCTTTAGGGTCCTTGTCCCCCCCTCCAGGCCCGTTTGTACTCACACTACCTGGGCCTCGGTGAATGCTTCTTGCTGCCTATACGTCATCACGCCGTAACACGTCACACGCATTGATGACGTCATGGCGATGCGTGGCTTTGTTTAAAAATCTTTCCGTAGACCTCTGAGTTTTTGTGCGTCTTGTCGACTGTTTTTGAATCTTTTCATCTACCAAATCTGCAGTAAACACTCCACCTCCGCATCACACCAACGTGAACCTTTTACCGCCATTGTTTTAAATGTCCGCGCATGGTCCCTCCTTCTTTTTTCTATGTCCCAACAGGCGCACAGGAAATAACCTCAGAACCGCCGTAGGCCTCGTGCTTGTACGAGTGCTCGTACACGTGCAAACGCGCTCTACAAAAGCCCACCTCTCCCAAACGGGCCGTGTAGGGCAAGCTGGCTGCAGCTAGACGCGGTACGGTTGCACTCACACTGGTCAAAGGAACCAGACTTTACCCGTAAAGCCTGTTTGGGCACGGTACGGATGGACAGTGTAAGTGTGACCTTAGGGTCTACGTAGGTCTATTTGCCGGGGAATTCAGCACTGATTGCGGAGGGGGGTTTGTCCTATGACAAAGGGTCCTTTCTGTGAAAAGTGGGGAACACTGGACCCTTTTATAAGAAAATGGTCCAGTGTTCCCCACTTTCCCCCAATAAAAAGCAAAGCAGGGAACATAGGTCCCGGGGAACCTAGGACCCGGGGAACCTAGGACCCGGGGAACATAGGACCCGGGGAACATAGGCACGCTCCCTGGTGAAGTCTGGCAGCACTATCAGCGCTCTGCTACTCCGTCAAAGGTGAGAACTTTTCACATTAGTACGTTTCCGTCTGCTGTCTGCGCCTGACAGATTACAGGAAACAAATGTTTGCATCTTAGCATTTTTTTAATTTGACAAAATGAAGATTTTAAACATTTATAGTCAATAAAACTCATCAGGCATTAAATATGAAAGCAATCTTTTGCTTAAAGAGGTGCGATCGTGTTACTTAATATAGCCCCTCAGACACAGTTTCTATGGTAAATGATCCTTTATGACTTTATTTTCTTAGTTAATGCTCAGTTACTGGTTTTTAATGAAGCTGTAATCTGTTTTGCTCCCAGATGGATTTTAAAAGTTATATTGATTAGTTTGCAAACTTCCCTTACAGAGGACTATTTTTGGTACCTCCAATCTTCACACAAATCTTTTTTACAGATCCACAAGTGCAAACAAAAGACAGAAATTAATCTGTTGAGACCAGAACTCTTAAACTTTGAATGTGCCTGAGGAAATGAATGCAGCTTATAATGACCTGTATTTAAGAAACAACACGAAAAAACACCAACACAAGTATTTATTTTTTAAAACCAAGTTGCTTTTGTACTCATTAGTAACAGTAAAACAAAATCATGTTATCTTTGTGGTTTGTGTTTTACTGAAGAACATTTTACTCTCAACATTCTGGGAATAAGCTGCAATATTAAGCGTAATTAAAGCTGACCCTGTGTGTGTGTGTGTGTGTGTGTGTGTGTGTGTGTGTGTATGCTGCTCCTGAGCCTAGAGGAGCGCCGCAGCTGCGACCTCTACGGGAGCAGAGAAGCACGTTACACCGTAGCTCAGGCATTTGTTGTGACTTTTATATATAACATTTGATAATATCCTTATGTTGTGTGTGTGATGACTGCTCAGCTGTAAACATTGCTGCGGGCACACCAATGCCTCAGGAACTACTCCTGCCTCCTAACATACACATTTATTGGAAAATGCTCTTTGGAGGAGTCATGTCACTGCACATACGTATAAGGCCATTGGATAGGACATATGAGCTGCTGCTTTTATAAGTCATTTAGCATTCTTTCAATGACATCCTCTATTTTACTTTTATCCTCAATTTTTAGTTTACTCATTCAAGCCTTGGCTAGCCGTACGGTATCTATCTATCTTGAACCCCAGATTAGCATAAAAACACCCTTTTTTCTTTCTTTCTTGTGACCTCTCGACAACCACCGAGTCACAGGTTAGGCTGGTTCAGGTCGCACTCACACTGTTCATCCGTACCGTGCCCAAACAGGTTTCACGGGTAAAGTCTAGTTCGTTTGACCAGTGTGAGTGCAACCGTACTGCGCATAGCTGCGGCACGCTTGCCGTTTGGGAGAGGTGGGCTTTTGTAAAGCACGTTTGCACATGTACGAGCACGAGCGTGCGCACGTGTACTTCGGTTCTGAGGTCACAAAAAAAAGAAGGAGGGACCATGCACGGACATTTAAAACAATGGCGGTGAAAGGTTCACGTTGGTGTGATGCGGAGTTGGAGTGTTTACTGCAGATTTGGTCGATGAAAATGTTCACGATGTGCAAGTGCAAGTTTATGCAGCAAGAGACAGAAGGACGCTCCCGCAAACTAAAACAGACCCGTTGCTGCCGCTAACGTTCATGCAGCGGGCAGCAGTCTGTTTTCTCTCAGTTCCACCTGGAGGTTAGAGCAACATCCCCTCAAAATGTCCCTGTTTTGGTGTATGTCCAACTGTAAAGCAGCTAATCCCTTTCCCTTTTGCTGTTTTTAGCCCAGTTCAGTCCAAAGAAACGAGACAGGATGAAACTTGCAGCTACTTGCAATGTGCAGCTCTGCAACGTTCTGAAACCTGCCACCTTACACCAGAGAGATGAGGCGAGACGGTGTATCATCTCCATAGTAACAACTCTGTATGCTGTTCCAACCTCTGACTTTTCAGGCTTTTTTCCATAGCTGGAAATCATTTGTAGCATTATAAAATATAAATGAGGACAGAGACAGTGAGATACTCGCTACAGTTGCATTTCTAGTTGTGATCAAACGGCGAAAATACCGTTTTATTTCCCTCCGTTGAGCCTCCGTCTAAAACAGCCATTTCAACCAGCTGACAGTTTGTAAGTGACCTGACCAGCGGACTTTGCTGACACTTGATTGGCTGTTGAAACAGGTGAAACGGGTGATGTGTGTTACGTTCTAAAACCAGCTGCTGGTCATTTGACGAGCTGAGTTTCAGGCGACTTCAGTCACTGTGAGTCCAGAAAAGATGGGTCAGTTCACACCGCTGCAACTTTCACCTGCGGCGTTCTAAAACAGTTTCATCGTGTTGCAAATCGTTGGTCTGAACTGAACTTAACACGGATAGTCATGTTGAATGGGAGCCTAGCTACGTCAAAACCTAACCTGCGTGTAACGGAGTTGCGTGTCAGTCCCTCTTTCCTTTCCCCAACATAACACGGGTGAGTAAACGTGTTTGGCGTGTGTCAGTAGAGCTCGGGTGTGTCTGCAGAGTTGTAAAAAAATCATGGGTACATATGTTAGTGTTTATGGATGATGTACTTACAGTTTACTAATTAGACGGGATAAGGATTTAACGATGCTCATGGAACGGAGCGTGTCGTCCTTGAATCAGAGGGTTGGCTCTCAGTAGGCAGACCAGCGCCATGCATGGCAGCTCTGTCACCATTAGTGTGTGTGTGTGTGTTTGTGTGTGAGTGAGCGTGAACGGGTGATTTAGAGGGAAACTAAAAAGCGCTTTGTCCATTAAGGTCGAAAGGCTCTATATAAGTGCAGTCCATTTACCGTCTATGCAGGTCTACTCAAATGTCACTAATCCACGTTACATCGCTATCAAGTGACAAATAAGTCAGTCCCAGACATGTAAAACTGCCAGTGTACTTACTGTAGGTTGAGCGGCAAATGTGGACAATATGGTGGGTAAACCAAACATGTTCTCATCCAAACATGTCGCATAAGTCAACGCACTGGACGTTGTGGCTGTTCGGAGATTTACAAGAGTGAAACTCTGAAGTGCGAGTGCATGTTTATACAGCAAGAGACAGAAGGACGCTCCCTCAAACTAAAACAGACCCGTTGCTGCCGCTAACGTTCATGCAGCGGGCAGCGGTCTGCTTTCTCTCAGTTCCAGCTGGAGGTTAGAGCAACATCCCCTCAAAACGTCCCTGTTTTGGTGTATGTCCAACTGTAAAGCTGTCTCTGAGGGCGCACTCACACTGTCCTTCCGCACCGGGCCAAAACAGGTTTTTCGGGTAGAGCCTAGTGCGTTTGACCAGTGGGAGTGCAACCGCTCCGCACCTAGCTGCGGCCAGTTGGCCGTTCACAGCCGGTGTGAGGGAGGTGGGCTTTTGTAGAGGGCGTTTGCACATGTACGAGCACGAGCGTGCACACGTGTATGAGCATGACGCCTACGGCGGCTCTCACGTAATTTTATGTGCATCTGTGCGGACATTTAACAACAACAACAATGGCGGCTAAAGGTTCACGTTGGTGTGATGCGGAGGTGGAGTGTTTACTGCAGATTTGGTCGATGAAAAGATTCAAAAACAGTCGACAAGACGCACAAAAACTCCGAGGTCTACGGAAAGATTTGTAAACAAAGCCACGCATCGCCATGACGTCATCAATGCGTGTGACGTGTTACGGCGTGATGACGTATGGACAGGCAAGAAGCATTTGCGCGAGGCCCAGGTAGTGTGAGTACAAATGGGCTAGGGAGCGGGGACAAGTACCCTAAAGCCCGGGGCGCGGTGCGGAAGGACAGTGTGAGTGCGCCCTAAGTGCAGTCAGGTATGTCCTTGGAAAGACTTGATGGTCTACACGTGTGAGCGTTTTTTCGTTTGCACCATAAACGCGATTCTCTTTGGTATTGGGAGACACAATGGTAGGTATTCGGTTGTCATGGTTGCCTCTCAGTATGCTGGTGGGCTAGTCAGTTTGTCAGCTGGCTGAGTCATTTGACCTTGGAAAATGCAAACACATTAATGTGAGACACAAGCAGGTGAGTGGGCTACATTACAGCAGCACCATTTGTTTCTGTGATAAGCCTTTATTAAAAACGATAACCCGAATAGCTGGTGAGAGGCAAGGAAGAAGAATCGGGGGAGTGAAAGAATTGCGGAGGAGGTGAATTGCAGATGAAAATGCACTGTGTGTGCACGGGCGTGTGTGTGTGGCATTCAAACAGCAATTTTCCTGTCAGCAGCCAGTAGAGTGATTTGATTCCTTGGTAACAATAAGGGATTCATGGACACAGATTGAGTCGGTGTTCTTGAGCGTAACAGCTGGAGTTTTTAGACAGATTGACAGGGGGCTAGTAGGAGAGAGTGAATGTGTGAAAGAGTGAGAGTGTATATAGGGCAGAGAGGGGACTCTTGGCTCGTGTTCATTATCATTTCACTCAGCGGCTGATGCGGCGCTTCACCCAGGCGAGCTGGTGAATAGGTGAGTGACACAGAGATGCAGAGGAAGCCAGAGAAAGCAGAGGCAGCTACTATAAGTGTATGAGAGGGTGGGTTGTCACGACGACGGATCCTTCTGGCCTCACGGGTTTGCAAAGTTCGATGTCTCCACGATGCATCACGTTCATCACTGCGAACATGAGACCGAATATCCCACTTTTGCCACCCGGACGGCTGCTTGCTGCTGGGAAAGTGTGACGCCAGTAGGGATTATTTATTCCGCCTGATTATTATACTTCAGAAGATTATTTTGTCTGGGAGTAATCACACTGCTTTGTCCAAGCCAGTGGTTGAATCAGGGCATGCATAATTTATCACACTACAGAAGATGACCTCTGCCTTTTTGCACACATGAATATTAACAGAGGGCGTAGCTGCGGCTGACATAATTGTTTGCAGTGCTCATTTGGCTGTCACACATATTAGCACGTTATACTTTCTTCTGTACACTAAACAGCTGCTATAGAAGAAACGAGTCACGCGTAACGGGTATAAATATATAATGTTTTTGCTTCTAAAAAACCTGGGACGCAGCACAACTGGTCAGTGCTGGTTACAATCATTCCCAGAGGCCACATTGTGTAGGAGGATGAAGTGTCCAAAGTTATTTACACTCACGTGTTGTTTGGTTTAATTCCAGTTAAACGGCCGGGATGAGGATCAGCACCTCTAAATCTGAGGCCGTGGCTCTCAGCAGGAAACCGGTGGATTGTTACTCCAGGTAGGGAATGAGTCCTGACCCCAAGTGAAGGAGTTTAAGTACCTCGGGATCTTGTTCACGAGTGAGGGGACGATGGAGCGTGAGTTTGGCCGGAGAATCGGAGCAGCGGGGGCGGAGCTGCAGTCGCTCTACCGCACCGTTGTGACGAAAAGAGAGCTGAGGAAGGCAAAGCTCTGGATCTACCGCTCAGTCCTGGTTCCTACCCTCACCTGTGGTCATGAAAGCTGGGTCAGGACCCAAAGAACCAGGTCCAGGTCCAAGCGTGTGAAATGTGTTTCCTCAGGAGGGGGGCTGGAGTCTCCCTTAGAGAGAGGGGGAGAAGTTCAGCATCTGTGAGGAACTCGGAGTAGAGCCGCTGCTCCTTTGCGTTGAAAGGAGCCAGTTGAGGTGGTTCAGTATCATCTGGTAAGGATGAACCCTGGGCGCCTCCCTAGGGAGGTGTTCCAGGCACGTCCAGCTGGGAGGAGGCCTCGGGAAGACCCAGGACCAGGTGAAGAGAATAGATCTCCACCTGGTCCTGGGAACGCCTCAGGATCCCCCAGTTAGAGCTGGTTAATGTGGCCCAGGAAAGGGAAGGTTGGGGTCCCCGGCTAAAGCTGCTGCCCCCGAGACCCGACCCCGGATAAGAGGCTGAAGATGAGATGAGATGAGAACCTCACACGTTCCATTTAAAGGCAAAAATTAAGTTTTTATACACAGGCAAAACTTTAAACCATTAAATACAGTTTAAGTACTTGACTGTTAGAACTCAGCACAGACACAGCTTTTGTGATAATGCTTGAGGAACAATGCATTATTATAGTTTCTAGTTGCATTGTTCTAAGTGTGAATAGGCCGTTAGCGCCTGATGCATTGAACTATGCAGGATCTTATTATTCGCCCATCAGAGCAGCATTTTACACAGTGCAGTCCAGGGTGATAAATGTCTGGTCAAAGTAAAAGCCTGCGAACATTGAAGAATGGCCATTCAGTGATGGTAGAGTTATAGCATTTTGAAAAGGTTTTCCTGTCCCCTCTGCCTCAAGCACAGGTCTTTTCAGGTCCTCTTTTGTGGACTTTATAGGTCACTTTTATTATAAATTTGAATATCAATGGTCTCAATTGTTAGTGCCTCTTATGAAATCCTTCCAGCCTCTCAGAGCACGCAAATACTTGGCCATTGTATTATTATTTTTTTGCCCCCATGTATCCAGGGATAATTGTTAATGACGTCATCAACACTTTTACTTGTGTTTTAGCAGCGGTTACAAATGTTCCACTTTGTTTTTCTGTAAAGGCATTTTCTGTTTTTCTCAGCAATTTCAAATTAATTGCACAAAGGTCGACAGCGGTGGCAAAGAGACGGGGGCTTATTGCCGCTCTCTGGATTGCATACAGCAATTTTCCACTAAGTATATGATTGTTTAAATTTTTCAACAACAGCGAGAGAAATAATACAGGTCTCTGAATGACTCATGTTTTCACAGGCAGAGAACCGACGAGTCAAATTGAATTAGCTTTAAAGCTTGACTATCCTCTCAGGGACAATCAACTTCATTTATGATACTAGTCTGCTGGATCTTTTGAAATCAGGTCCCAGAGGGTGAAGATTTGAAAACGCCCCCCATGGCGTTCTGGTCTGGACGGTGAAAGCTCAGACTTTCACCGTCGATGCCGTCATCGCCCCACCTCCAACCTCTTACCCCGCGGCGTCACATAACAGTGCTGCACAGATTTCTCCCTTTTCCCTGATGCTCTGAATAAGGAGCTAAACTGCTCTAGGCTCTGTTTCTAAATCCAGTTCTAAGAAGCTGTGAAAAGTCTCTAAATGTAGTGAGAAAGTGGCGCCTGGGAGTGCTTTGGGACGGGGAAGGGGCTCCCAGCAGCCCCCTCTGCTCAGTGAGGACACTAACTGCAGAGTGAAGGGGCTCCCAGCAGCCCCCTCTGCTCAGTGAGGACACTAACTGCAGAGTGAAGGGGCTCCCAGCAGCCCCCTCTGCTCAGTGAGGACACTAACTGCAGAGTGAAGGGGCTCCCAGCAGCACCCTCTGCTCAGTGAGGACACTAACTGCAGAGTGAAGGGGCTCCCAGCAGCACCCTCTGCTCAGTGAGGACAGTAACTGCAGAGTGATGGGTGCATCAGAGTCCAGAACAGCACCAAAGTCTCCACTAAGACCAGAACCAGGGACACGTTTGTCTCTAGGATGGAGGAGGATTTGGAGAGAAACTCTCCGGTGTTTGGATTCTCCACAGCGTCTCCCCGTCTCTTCTTCTCCGTTGTTGGTGTATTTCTGTGGCAGTGACAGCGCCACCTCCAGGCCTGGCATGGGTACTACAGCATTTGGAGTCGCTGCACCTGGTTTGACGGTTTTTTGTGGACGCAGATGTTTCTTGAGTCAAGGCAGTGTGGACTGGAAACTTTTTAAGAACGATGGAGGAAATAAAAGGTTGTTTTCAATCACGTGGACGTACCCTTGGCTGCATGGTGATATACTAGCTGGTAGGATTGGTGTTGTGTCCTGCAGCAGTTTATCAGTTTGCTCACTGGACACACGGACGGTGAGGGGAGTAGAACTTCCTTTCTTTAAAAAGCTAAATCCACACAAAACAAACTAACAATAAAAGAAACCCTGACCCATAAACCGACAATACACAAAGTCAGTTCATACATTTATCATGAACAAATGACGTAGGATGACATGAACACTTGTTAAATCCTAACACTTCTCTGCTAGTCCTAAAATAAATCATTATCATATACTGACTAACTGAACAATACAAGGAAATGAAGTGAAGTTAAAAGGTCTTGACGAGCTGCTGAGTCGTTCGTAACTATTTCGTTTTTTAACTGATAAGCACCTCTTTCATTTTAAAAACTAAAATATTGATGAATGAAACATCACTGTCAAGATCTGGTTCTGTCAGTACCCTCTGTCTGTGTTTAGCTGCATGTGTCTTTCATTTGTCTCTGTCTAAGTCCGGTAGGCGTTCCCCCCAAGCTGCAGATTACCTCGTCTCCTTAAATACCTCGAGCTGACAGGTATGCAGCGCCGGACCGTCGTCGACCCTGTATTGGTAAGACTATCCCCCCCGGATTGGCGTCCCCTTTCTCGTTGCGGTTATCACGCTCCCCGTAGAAACTTTACTAATCGTGTTTGTTTTTTGTTTCTCCGTAGTTTCCCGTGTTCCCGTTTCCCGTCCGTCTCCTTGATCTACCGTCCGTCTCCTCGTTCCTGTTGTTTCCATGATCGTCTTTGTTAGTTATTGTGTTTGTTTATCTGTAGTGTTTTGCGTTTGTTTGTTTATATTATTAAACGTTTGATTTGTACTTTTACTTTTTGTCGGTGTCCACCTTTTGTGTTATACCTGAACCGTTCTTGACAATCACCCATCAATAAACATACACACACACACACACACACACACAGTAAGCTGATAGGAAGTCTCCTGGGCTGCAAGGAGGATCCACTTCCATTGGACTCTAGGCTGTACCCATCATATCCATGTAACCAAAGGGTCAGATATAGGACAGGAACCTCTCCAAGCACTTCCTATTTTTGCATCCGTTAGCACTGGCATCCCCCGGACATGAAGGCCCACTAATTATCTTTGGGGACCAGAAACATGAGATATGCTGTGAGCTCTAAGAGAAAGCAGATCACAGCTTGTGTCACAACAACTCTATGTGCGCCGTTGTTCATGAGCCCGTGTGTGTTTGTAGTGCCACAGGCAGGTAGGATAAATAAGAGGGGCGTGTGTGTTCTGCTAATTAAAAAGACGATACACTGATGCTTCGTACTAACCTCTACCCACGCGCTTCACGCTGCACATGTCCACACATGTAGCGTAGCCACATGCTCACACCTATCAGGAGACTTTCATGCCTTCATGTTCGCTGGAAAGCCACCGTTCTCTTCCTCCGGCTGTCAGCACTCATCCCTGTGCCTCCGTTTGAAGTTTAAACAACAGAAGCCAGCTTTTATCCAGCTGTCCTACTGAGGCACATTAACAACAGGGCACTGTTCCTTTACATCATGGGGAGGACAAATTCCTCCTTTTGTGGTTGTAAATCTCAAACAGCCCACAGAATAGCTCAGAACAGCATAATGGGTCACACCGACATGGCAAAAAATATCATATCAGGATTTGTTTTTGCGTTAAAATCAAGATCACGATTTTATCATCATTTATAATTATTTTGCATGTTACAAAACAGTGTAACCAAAGTATTTCCCTGTGTAAAAAAGTAAAAAGTCAGGCCAAGGAACCTTTCTGAACAGATTTTAATGAGTTTGTGCAACTTTGCCAAAAAGCTCCCTAAAGCACCTGTTTCCTCTGCTGCTGTGGTGCGACTGGTCCCCTCGCTGCTTCACTGATTTGGACGCACTGTTTAGAAGAGTTTCAATGTGTTACCATCTGATGTGCGCATATGTGTGTGTGTTTTGTGTGTGCATGTGTGTGTGTGTGTTTAAACAACAACAACAACAACAAAAGAAAGAGTGAAAAGTGAATCCCCCCTCCCAGGATGGCTTTCTTGCTTCTTTCTTTTAAAAAACTCTGTCTGCTTGCGTCAAATACTGACTATTTCACTCTGTTTTAACAATTTCTAGGTATTTTTTTCAGGCAGAGCTGGACGGTCTGCTCTCTCCTCCCGTTCTATCTCCCAGAGCGTTGTGTGTAACTACAGTGAAGGTGGCCCGTGACATCAGGACGCAAGGATCTCTCTACTCTCTGCAGCCCGGTACCCTATTTAGTAAATGCCAGCTATCTCTCTCACACACTCATTAGATTAAATAACAAACATTTACTCCTTTATCTATTCATTTAATGTTTAGGACGCACTGTTCCATTGTATTTTACTCTCAGATCAGTCTGGTAACGTGCGGAGGAGAAAATATGGAGAAGTTTGACCAGTTTGAACCAATCAGCGGTGGATTGAAGTGAAACAGAAGAGACTGTTGAGTGTGAACAACATGGAGGCTTCCACGGATTGAGATGAGCAGCTATGGAGCAAG